>NW_008236926.1:96535-103312 GCF_000691975.1 Corvus brachyrhynchos | reverse complement strand
CTGAGGTTTTCTCCTTTCCCATTTGGAGCAAAAGTCATCTGGTCCATCTCTCCCTGTCCAAACATCTCATGAAATTACAGCAGCGTCAGCATCTGCCTATCTCAGCGCAGGTGCTTTTGCTTATGAGTTGAACATTCCAGCCCCCATATCTTCATGAAATTACAACGGGATACTCTGATACATCATAGCTTTCCAACAGAATTTCAGCTTTAAGCATCTCCTCTTTCTCTTCCCTCAGGTTTTCAACTCTTCACAGCAATAAAAGTGTTAATCTCACCTCGGCCTTGCAGCTGGAATGTCCCTTATCGCTGTTGGTTACCCGACCTCTGCCGGACATCAGTGCCGGTGCTGCTTTGCTGAAATCTTGGCCGCAGTGGAGGGGGGTGGTTCCAAGCTGCTCTGGCTGCCCACAGCCCTGCTGGGGGGGGTCATCCTGGAGCTGTGGCCCAGCCCGGCCTGGCCCAAGCAGGGCCTGGGCCTGGCCCACTGGCCCCCACATGGGGCCTGCAGCCACCTGTCCCAGCACTGGAAACAAGAGAGAGCTTGGGGGGAGAGTTTGTCTATTCTTAAGTGTGTATCACAGAGGTGGTCACAACTTTAAGTGGCTTAAAGAATTGTCCATATTCAAACTGGCCAGCTGATAGGTTCTATCAGGTCTCAGAGGAAGCTGTAAGCACCCCTTAGCAAGGACATCCCTTCTAGGACTATGCTTGCTAACCTATGACACAAGTATAGCTAGGTAACAGAAGCAGCAGGATGTACTAATGAGAAGTTGGCAAAAGTGAGGCCAATAAATCACAAAGTAAAGAATTTGAACCAGTTGGATCCAGAAAGACGTAGGAACACCACAACTGCATCGTCCAAAGACAAAGTTGAAAAGTTTGAGATGTGAGGAAGACTCAAGCCTTCATCAAAGAAGACCCCCAGAGAACTGCACTGTTGCATAAAGGTCTTGTTGCCTTTGTAAAATTGTGGCTCAGGCCTGTTACTTTGGCTAAATAGAAAAGGACGGTGGGAAAGGGACACAGCTGAATTAAGAGTAGAAAAGCATACTGCATGACTGTTGCATGTGGTGACTGGTTAGCCGGTGGTGCAAGGGACAAAGATAACCTACTGGTAAGACAGTCCCTAGTACCAGAGATTCCTCCCCAGATTAGGGTGAGAAAAGAAGCGTCTCCCAGGATGCTCTGTTCCGCTATGTTAATGTACCCCAGTTCCACTTCCCTGGTTGGCTGTTGGCTTCTCCACCCCTTGTTACCTTATATGTTCCTGCCTTAGAAGGTTCTCCACTCCGGGTTCCCCCCATTGGCCTTTGCCCCTCCCCACTCCCCCCAGAGCTTCCCCGTTGGCTCCCATTCCCTAGTCCCACCTTTGTACCACCCCCATGCCCTCAGGTCATTGGTCCCTGATGCTCACCTGTCTCGGTTGATGTCTGCTAAGGAAGGCAGAAGCCTCCCTTGGGAATGGCAGATGCAACCTCCTTTCCCTCGGAGTTATTGTAATTTTGAAATCAAGGGGCTTTTAGGCAAAGATGTGGGAAATAGGAATAACAGTTCTTTACTACTATATATATAACCAGTTAAACAAACAACAGTAACTATGGCAGTAACAGCAAACCATCACAAACCCAGTCCCAGCCTTCTCGGCTGTCAGGGCCTTTCCCCCCGGGTGCAGTTCCGCTCGCAGCCGGCAGGGGCGCTGGTGGCTCCCGGTGAACAGGGCAGGTGCGATGATTTCCCCGCTTGGGGAGCACGCAGCTCTGGTGGCCTGGGATCCCGGGAAGGGATGGAAGAAAGAAGCTTCACAAATCCCTGGGCAGCTGATCCTAGTGTCCGGCCGGACCCTTAGGAACAGCAGGTTGGAACAGCAGGCTGGAATGGCAGGCTGGAATGGCAGGGACGAGCACAAATTCCCGGGTGGCAGACGCAACGTATCCAAATGGGGAACCCCTCCGGAGGTCTGGGAGCAGGGCTACAAGATAGCGAAGGCTCAAAGCAATGGCGGGGCAGGGCGGCCACGGCCCGGCTCCGAGTGCAGCAGGGAAGGGCAGCTTGGGATCCCGGGGCTTCTCCAGCAGAAAGGAAAAGCAGCCGAAGAAAGCAGACTCCCTCTCTGTCCGAACGCTGGAGACCAAACTGCCCACACACACCCAGGTGAAACAAAAAGAGCACCCAGCTCTTTTGTTTTTCTTAAATACCTAGCCATTTGTCTCCCAGCAAAATGCATGGGCAAAATTCCTTTAACAGAAAAAAAACCCAGGAGAGCTCCTAAAACCCCAACATTGCCCCACTTCTGTACTTAAACCCGGACTCTCCACTGTTGTCTTTGTCCCTGGATCCCTTCACGGTGGCTTCAATAAACCTCTGTCTGTGGAACTCTACATGGAGACAATTTCCAGCTCTTTGCCATTGACTCATTTACTGGACCTATCCGTGTGTTTGTGCATGTATACGTGTGGTAGTCCTGCTGAGCGGCTTCACTTTGGAGATGTTTTGGAAGGTTGCGGCATCGTGCTCCGGCACTGCAAAGCCGAGCTCGGCTAGTGACAGTCGCGTGTTCACATTGTGGTGTGTGGTGGCTGGTTGAATTATGTTTGTCATGCTTTAAAACTATGTAAACTGATAACTAGATAAGTGCTTAAAAAGGCCAGGTTTTTGCAACAATGGGCTCTCTTTTGCACCTGCCTGGGGAATCTGCATCACTCATTATTGCAACACCTCATTATCATAATACGCATGCTCTAAAAAGGCAGATTGGGGGAGGAGCTATGTCAATTCCGCCTTTAAAAATGTAAATTAGTTCTCAGAAAAACTATGCATATGCATTGTGGTTTATTAATATGCATAATTTTAAAGCATGTGAATGGGAAATTTGCATAAGTATGTGTGCTTTTGGCTATAAGCCACGCACCCAGCACTGTGATTTTGCTTTAAGTGACCTTTGTCCACTATTGTCCCTTATTAAATTTATAAAACCCTAAAAAGAAGAGTGGGCTTCGTTTCTCACACAAGGGATGGAACAGCACACACTGCTGAAAGATTCCAGCTGCTCTCAGGGCACACAGAAAGCTGAAACTGTTAATCTTGGATATTTGGTGGTCAATGTCAGCTTTCAATAAAGGCTTTTAGGTCTGTTCATAAACTTCTTTATATTCTTTCAAGTTTGGTGCCTGCTTTGCGTTTCTCCTAATTCTTATCTCACAGAAGATAAACAGTAATGAGTATTTTAGACCAAACCACTACAATGCCTTAAATTGATATTTCCAGGGCTGGTGACAGTCTTTTAAACCCAGCCTTCTGCCTGACCTCTCTGCTGTTGTAGTTCTATGGACAGAGGTTGTTGTCTTTTACCCCTTCCCATGGGCAGGCCAGTGTTCAGCCATCTCCAGGACAGCAGGGCCCTACCCCATGTCGCTGTGACCTGGGGAGACAAAAACCCTCACTCCAAATGTCCCCCCTTACTCCTTCTTCCCAGGCATTTGGCCCTGGCAGTGGGGTTTGCTGCTGGTTGCTGCAAGAAAAAGGAGACCCCTGTGACACTGTGAAGCACATGGAACCAAGTGGCCATTGTGACACAGCAGGGCCTTGTGGAACCAAGGAGTCCAAAGGTCTCAAACATTTTCTGCATGGTTCTGCCTTAGGCAAGGGGAACCTCACTATGGCAGCTTGGGCACACCCTTGAGGAGTGTGCCTGATTGTAATGGGGAAACTCAGGAGTTTTAGATTGCTTCAGAAAAAAGAAGAAAACCCCTCTTTGCCTGCGTGCAGCCAGTTCTCCAAGCAAAGCAGGTCCCAGGTGAGTGAAGAGAGACAGGATGGGGTTGGGAATGTGGCGCAAGGTGAAATACAGATTTAAAAGAAACATATTTTAGTTATAGGCTAGATGTGTTGAAATTAGAATAAGAAGGAATTTGGGCCCAGCTAGAGTTAATTAAAATAGTTAAGAGAGCTGGACCTGAAACGGTTTTCAAGATGTTAGTAATTGATTACTAAATAATTGATGATCTGTCATTTGTATGTTTGTTTAGCTGTGCTTAGAACGAGGAACAGAAACATTGATAAATTGGTCTAGGGAACAAGGTCAATTACCAATTTTCTCCCTCTGTGAGAACATATTCAAAAGTCATGCAAGAAGAAATTTGGAGGCCACGAAAGTAATTAGGATTGTTATTACACTGAAGTAATTAGGATTGTTAGGAAAGGCGAAAAAGGTCAAAATGAGGGAGATGAGCTTACTTCATCTATCTGGGACCACTGACCCAATTTGAGACCACTGACTCAATTCAGAGCACACACTATGCATGCTTTAATAACATTTAAGCTCATTTCCATACGAAGTGGAGAATGGGAGGTGTTAAGGTTATGAATATGCATTTGTATTTTGGATATTCATAATTTTTGTAAATAAAAAGCTTTGTGTTTGCTTGTATCGGGGCTCTGCATCTTAGGGGGCTATCCCACGCAGTGCCTGGTGCCAAATAAAAGATACACTTTCTAACTATAAACTGTTAGAGAGTTTTTGTCCGTCTCAGTTGGATATCAATACTAGATTGATATTCATATTTTAAAAACTCAAAGGTTGTCCACACTGGGTCAGACCTCAAGGCACAGCTTCTCTGACCAGGCCAGACCTCCTGAGGAGAGACCCTGCATCAATACCAATCACAGAATGCTGCAATCACCTCTCCTCTAAAGAGAAATTTAGTAAAATACACCCTTTAAAATAGGAATGTGGATTTATTAGAAGCTATTCGAAATATTTCTCCATAACTGGAGTAGGAAATCTTCCTAATCAACTGCACCAGACCAGAGGGAAATCAAGGCAGAGCCAGGGTTTGTCAAGACTTGCTTGGTCCTAATGAGCCCCGTGGTGCATTTGGTGCTGAGCCCTGGAACCTCAGGGCCAGAGAGGAGATTGCACAAACCTTTCCAGGAGTCAAAGTCAGGGGAAACACCCAAAGTGTCTCAAAGTGTGGATGCTAGCAAGGGCTGGCAGAGGAATTTTCCTGTGAAAATTTCTTTCTCATGAGAGGGCAGTTAGAGAAATCCAGCTTCTCAAAGCTTCTCTGTGAAAGCTTTTGCTCTCATGAGAACTGGATGGACAACAGTTTGAGAGAATGTAAACCATTTTTACACCTGCAAGTTGTTATGAGAAATGTGAAAATTATTTTCCTTCTTTAAGAATAATATTTGGAAATGGGTGTATTACTGCTCAACCGATCACCTTGAGAGGTGGCGGGTCAATGGGCCAATCATGTAATTTCTCTTTGCGAACCATGCTATAAAAGGTATGGGTGATTAAACGAGGCCACTTTGGCCACACAAATCTGACCTGGACTTATGTCATGATTTTCACCATCTCCATAAGGATAACAGTGACATCGAAGCATTAATGGGTCCCACTGAGGTCCATCCCTAACACATCATGGTGTCTTTGGAGGAGAGAACTGGAGGCCAGGATTGCACAAAAACCTCTCAGAGACTCAGTGTGGAAAGGAAAATCCAAAGTACCTTAAAAATCTTGAGTATCTCACAGCATTAATGAGCCCCACTGAGTGTCAATACAAAGCTCTCAAGGGACTCGATAAAGCAGATAATTGGAGGCCAGGATTGCACAAACTTCTCATACAGTTGGTATCAAAAGGGAAGCATCAAGTACTTTAAAAAACACAGGAGTACCCTGAAGCATTAATGAGCCCCACTGAGTATTGTTACTGACAAAGGCTCTCCAGGGACTAATTAAAGCAGATAATTGGAGGCCAGGATTGCACAGCGCTCTCAGACACTCCAAGCCAAAAGCCAAACCCAAAGTCCTTTGGAAAACCTGCAGTCCCTGGGAGCATTAAGGAGCCCTCCAGGGCCATTCCTGATCAAGGCTCCCCAGGGACTCCTTCCAGCAGATCCCTGAGGCCACTGGGATGTGGGGGGATGCTGAGGGCAGGACAAGGGGGGTGACAGTGCCCAGCCGTGCTGGGGCTGTGCCCAGGAGGCCCCGGTGCCTCAGGACAAGGTGTCCCCTCCCAGCCCTTGGTGGCACAGACGCTGCTGTGCCCCAGGGCACCAAGACTTGGCTTCTCTTTGTCCCCACCTGTCATCCCTGCCTCCAGTTCTCTGCTCTGACTGCAGCCTGGGGACACTTTCTCAGTCGTGTCCCTCACTGGGACCCATTAACGGTGTCAGGATCTTTGGAGTTTGAATCTGACTCAGAATTCTTGAGAGGTTTCTTCATCTCCCTCTCAGGGACTGATGTTCAGAGCCTCACCACCAAAGCCCCAAGAGGGTCATTCCAGTCCTTGTGCTGTGTCTGTGCTGCTGAGCTGGGGTCACAGGGGCAGCTCCTGGCAAGCGGCAGCGCTGCAGAGAGACAGCTCTGGCCAGGAGCAGCTCCTGGGCACAGCCCAGCAGGGCTGGGGCACTGCCTGCAGCCAGCCCGGGCACAGCACAGAGGCACACAGGGCTTAAACTCAGCTGGGGCTGGGAGCACAGAGCAGAGCTCACTGAGGGCTCCCCAGAGCAGAAATCCTCGCAGCGTTTGAAACAGTCATTGTCTGCCCGTGGGAAGAGAAGCTGCAGCTCCTGGAGGCATCTCCTGAAGCTGGCCCATCCCACAACTTTTCGGGGCCTTGCGGAGCACTCCCAGAGTTGCTGCAGTCTGGGGATGTGGCCCTAGGGCAGGGCTGGGTTGCCCTGCTGCAGCACCCGAGGCCCAGCACAAGGCAGCTCCTGTTGCCAGGCTCTGCTGCGGGGCTGAGCAGCCGGGGCTGCAGCCACGGGCGGC
>NW_008236926.1:92720-96442 GCF_000691975.1 Corvus brachyrhynchos | reverse complement strand
TGCGGAGAGCTGCTGGCTGGGGCAGGGCTGCTCCCAGCTCCAACCAGCCTGGGCACAGCTCCGGAGGCACTTCCCAAAAGAAGGAAAGCCAGCGATTGCTGTCAAGATCAGGAGCGTTCCTGAGCCTGTTTGGATTTCCTACTTGGAGCAGGATGGGAAGGTTGTGGGATGAGAGAAGCAGAACAGGAGTTGTAATCGCAGAATGACAGAACATTCTGAGTCTCTGCTATTGTCCTTGTTATTGTTATTATTATTACTCCTCTGATATTGTCACTGCTATCTGGTGCTCTCAGGGGGGCTCTGAGATCTGCAGCAGCTGAGTCAGGCTCTGCCCTTGGGATTCCTGACAGACAGGGCTGTCCATGGGAATGGGGTGTCCAAGCTTCCCTGTGCCCTGTGGGGCCGTAGGCAAAGCAGTCCATGGGAAAGGGGAATGAGCTGAGCCTCCCTCCCTGAGATACCATCGTGGGCACACCCAGGGCTCTCCTGCTGTGTCCTTCCAAGCTCTTGATGAGTGGAAAGGACTCCACTACTAAAGAAGTAGTAAAGTAGGTATGTTTATTCCAGCGCTGGGACGCACGGGGGATAGCTCCTCCAAAATCATGCGTGCCGACAGCTGCATTCAGCTCGGTATTTATCGGGTTACAAGTTCTATATTCATAATACGTTTATACATATTCATCACCTAGCCCCACCCAGCCTCACTTCGTATTATAATGAACCCAAAAGTCATTTACATCCGCGTTGCGGATGTGGTGGTTTTGGTAGGGGTCTTCCGAGGGTCTTTTTGATGAAGTCAGGAGTCTTCCTCATCCTGAACTTTTCGCCTTTCTTCCCTGTGCATGCTCTTTTATACCCCTGGCCTGGGTTTAAGCTTCGAGACTGGTTTGAGCTAGTTTTGGGTTGAGCGCAGGATGTCTGTCTGAGACTCCCCCTGGTCTTATCAGTGGTCTCTTATCTTTTCTTCCTGCTCTGGTATGCTGACCAAGCTAGATGCATTGTTCCTAACAAACTAATTCTTTGCTTCCCATCCCCCTGATTCACTCTGAGCTGCCCTCCTGGGTGCAAATCTGTGCCAGAGCCTCTCGGCGCCCCCTGAATGTCCCCCGGGGAAGTGCAGAGATGCCACAGCTGAGGAAATGCTGCTGGGTTTGCCAAGGGCAGCGTGAGTGTCCCTGGCAGAAGGGGGTGCTGAGCCCTTGCTCAGAGACCTTTAGAGAGGGTGAGACATTCAGGGATGCCTCTGCTCTGGGCAGGCTCTGGTTTATCCCAGGGTGAGCCGGGAGTGTGATTGTGCTCTGATTGCAGCCAAATGGGCAAGCCCAGGGCAGTTGGGAACAAGCCCATGCAGCCCCTCAGCTTGCCCTGAGCCACAGGGAATCCTTTGCCTCTCACCTCTCTCAGTGGCAAACGTGGAGTGCAGCAGAAATGCTGGGGATTTCTGATCTCAGAGAACTAGGAATGATCTGTGGGTAGGAAAAATTCCCCACATCTCCTCCCTGCTATCCATGTCCTGTAGACCTGGGAGTGCAGATGGTAACAAGGCTGTCTGCCTTAGGAGTGATTCCACTGACTATCCTGACTCTCCAGCCTTGTCCCTCTGCCACATGGCCACAAACCCAGGGCAGCGGGGCAGGGATGGCTCCTCGAGAGCCCCCACGCTCAGGCCTGGCTGCTCCTGGCACACTCAGACAGCACAAGGGGAGCTCAGGCAGGGAACTGGGTGAAGGTTTTCCCAGAGCAGGAACAAGGGTGGGGCAGTCCCAGCGGGACAGTGTGCAGGGAATGGCACAGGTTTGGCTCCAAGCAGCCTGTCCTGACTTGTCACTGGCCTTTCTCCATGAACAGGTGCCCATGGCCAGACACAGCAATGTCCAACAGCAGCTCCATCAGCCCCTTCCTCCTGCTGCCATCTGCAGCTCCTGCACTTCTGCCTCTTCCTGGGCATCTCCCTGGCTGCCCTCCTGGGCAACGGCCTCATCATCAGCGCCGGAGCCTGCGGCCAGCACCTGCACAGCCCCATGTTCTTCTTCCTGCTCAGCCTGGCCCTCACCGACCTGGGCTCCAGCTGCACCACTGTCCCCAAAGCCATGCACAATTCCCTCTGGGGCACCAGGCACATCTCCTACACAGCATGTGCTGCTCAGGTTTTCCTCTTTGTCTTTTTCGTTTCAGCAGAGCTTGCCCTCCTGACATGCTACGACCACTACGTGTCCATCTGCAAAGCCCTGCACTACGGGACCCTCCTGGGCAGCAGAGCGTGTGCCCACAGGCTACGTGTCCATCTGCAAAGCCCTGCACTACGGGACCCTCCTGGGCAGCAGAGCTTGTGCCCACATGGCAGCAGCTGCCTGGGCCAGTGCCTTTCTCTACGCTCTCATGCACACGGCCAATACATTTTCCCTGCCCCTGTGCCAGGGCAATGCCCTGGGCCAGTTCTTCTGTGAAATCCCACACATCCTCAAGCTCTCTTGCTCTAAATCTGACCTCAGGGAACTTGGGCTCCTTGCTGTTAGTGCAGGGTTAGCCAGCATGTCAGCCCAAGCATTACTTTCTGTTATGAAACCTGGCAATTTAGTGCAGCTTCAGGTATGCAAAATGAATGCACCCGAGGCTGAGTATTAATCAGTGGCCAAATTCAAAGCTACCTGAGATCCACTCAATAAACCTGTCGAACAGAAACAGCGTACTGAACTTCCTGCAGCACTCATTGTGCTTCAGGAGTCAATTTCCAAGGTGAATTCAACTCGGGGTCCCCCTTTTAAAATTCCAAAAAGTGAGGATAGCTGTGCTGTGGTTAGCCCTGAAGTGATACCCAGCAACTTCTGAGCATCATTCAAAGCCTTAATAGAAGCTGAGAATTGCACCTCTTAATGTTGCATTCTAATCCAGAATTCTGACTCCTAAGTATTTCCAAGGAGATGTATCTGCATCTTTCCTTGGAACTCTGGAAGCATTGAAAAAACAGGAAGCTGCACTAGATAAAGCCATAGCAAACATGGTGAAATAGGAGGGACTAAAGACTGAAAAAAAGCCCGCAAAGGGGATGGCTGGAGAGCCTGTCCACCTCAATAAATCCAACAAAGGTCTAACAAAGCAGCCAAAGCAGTGTTCATGGTTCAAAAGGAGAGGCCCTGAAAGTTCTCAGTGACTACGAGAAGCCACAACTTTCTCCAATTCAGATAGAGATGAATACTCACAAGAAGAATCCTTACAGCATGACTGGAGTCTAAGATGCCTATTGCAGCTGTGTAAAATCCACCCTGGCTGAATCCCAGGTGCTCCAAGGTAGTACAGCAGGCCTGTGTCAGGGGAGCTATGCCCTGGGGAAACATTTGACTCCCCTTTGCACTCCTGGTCAAATTCCCTAAACATATTAGAGGTTGACCATTAGCATGAAATACAGACTGGCAGTATTCTGCAACATGACCCATCCTGCCGCATCTTCTGCAGAGAATAACCCTGTTCTCTGTGTTTCTCTGCTTTCTAATTTGATTTGGAATACTCTTAACACTAGGCCTCTTTTGTCCTAAATGTTTCCAATCAAAACATTCAGGTTTATCCATCTGACCTGAATTGAAAAAAACCTGTTGCACAGGAAAAACCTGGACCCTCCCATCTGTGTTATTATCACTACTTTGTTTCATTGTTGCATTGCATTTGTGGGCTCGCTTCTTGCACTTAGGCTCTGTTACACAATCCTGCCGCGAAGCAAGTGTTAG
>NW_008236926.1:91874-92266 GCF_000691975.1 Corvus brachyrhynchos | reverse complement strand
TGTGCATGGAATGTCCAGTACTGCAGCCGAGCCTGGCACTGGGACTAGGTGTACCGGTGCTTGTGCCAGCCCGGCAATAACTGCCGCTTCCATTTTCTCTGGCAGTGCCGCGAGTTCTGCTCTTATGTCATGAAAAACTGCTAAAATCCGTTCCCCCATAGAGACAGAAATCGGGGAACTTCGCTCCTTCGCCTGAGCCGGGAGCTCCCCAGTCATCAGCGCATGCTCATAATAGGCCAAAACTATAGAATCTTGTGCGGGACCGAAATTCACAGGATACAGGACTGCAGGGGAACGGGGAGGCATGGCCGTGCCCAGAACAGACCCGAGCAGTCCCTGTAATAGCGGCACAGGCAGCTGTAGCATGGCGGGCAGCGATGCTAAGCCCACTG
>NW_008236926.1:90177-91796 GCF_000691975.1 Corvus brachyrhynchos | reverse complement strand
GCAGCGGGCCACCGCTGTGACTCCTCCAGGCCCCTCCCCTCCTCCCCCCCCGCTGGACGGCGATGGTGGAGCTGAGGGCTGTGCCGATCTGGAGGGCATGGGATCTCCCAGAACAAAACACGAAAGACAGTCCGTTCCGTCCGTGGTCGGAGAATGTTCCCAGGACACAGAATTAAGCAGTCCTTTCCCTTTTCCTCCATCTGCGATAAAATTGTCAGCTCCCAGGAGCGTTATCGCAGATTTTAAGACAGAGAGTACTTCATTCACGTCTTTATGTCCCATCTTTGCAGTCCATGGTTCTGTCTCACAGCTTCAGTGAAGGAGAAGCGGCGCACGTCCCATGTCTCCATAGGTCCGATGTTCAATCAGAAGGCACCAGACCCTCTAAAGTCCAAGTGGTTGTATATGCGTCAGATGAGCACCAGATGCTTTTGGTACCCATCAGCTGCGACACCAGACCCTCTAAGGTCCGGTTTCGGTACTCACTCCGTTCCATCCAAGACCTTCTAAGTCGGTGCGGTTGCCGTACACGTCGGTTGGTCACCAGACGTGCATGTCGATCGGTCACCAGATGTAGTACACGTCACGGGTCACCAGATGTCGCTGTTATCCCCAGAGAACGGCAGAATCATGCATAGGTCTAGGTCAAATTATATGGCCAAAGCAAAGCTAAGACCTCATTTAATGAATAGCTCATCTTTTATAGTGTAGTTTGCAATGAAGAAATTACATAATTGGCTTATTCACTCTGTGGATACAAAAATGCTGTTAGCAAGAATTTTCTTGCTTCTTTCTAAGCCCATGGGATACTTTTCTCTCTCATGAAGAGATTAGCAGAAGTTCTATAAACTGTGAACACCTGTGACCTTGTAGAACTATGTTTATGGTACAGTAGAAAAATATTTTGGCAATGGATGTTTAGGATTTCTAGCCGATCCAGCCAGGGGTTGGCTGATCCTTTGTCCAATTAGACTATGAAGAAAAAAGTCTAGAAAAAAGTTTGTCAAATAATTAAATAAATCAATCTTGCTGCACAATTCCTGCCTGCTGGATCTCTCTCCTCTCCTCCCTACGGCTGCAGGATACAGTAATATTTGGTGATCCCAACGTGATCTGCACGCTGCAACATGTCCATCATGCTGCGAGCCAAACCGAATTTCTTTAGAAGTACAGTGTTCCCTTCCCCGCCCTGGACCGGGATGTCTGACAGGACTGAGAAAATGGTGAACAGCGGCTTAAAAACCGACATTGTGTTAACGGTCTGGAAAAGTGTTTTCAGTATAATGCGCACCTCCATTCCTGAAAACTCACTTTGTGAGTTATTAGACTGGGCTGCCCTGCATGGCATTTCCCTGGACAGAGACACCGCCCTGGATTTTGGGCTGTGGCAGGAGCTCAGCTGTGCTATCTGGCGCAACCTTCCATCTGAGGATCCATCATTATTACACACATGGCAGTTCTTATTTAACCTGCTGATAGACCTTGACTATGGCAGCATGGCTGGCTCACTTGTCTCGGTGGTGGAGCTCCCGGCATTACCGCTGGCGCCAGTGCCAGTGCTCCAACTGCCAACAGAGCTGAGACATGCAACAGAAGCAGCGGATGCGGGGGGGGGGCCC
>NW_008236926.1:89457-90104 GCF_000691975.1 Corvus brachyrhynchos | reverse complement strand
CGTGCGGGGCGGGGGGGGGCTGCAGCACCAGAGACAGCCGGAGCAGCTCCAGCACCAGATCGGTTGAACCCAGCCGAGGTCGTGTCCCGGAAACAGGCTGCAGTTCAAACCACAGCGCAACCAGCTGCAGCCTGGCTGCCAGTTTCTCTTCTGGTCAGTCCATTCCTCCTGGCCCGCCTTTGTTCGTTCACGGTTCCTCAAAGTTGCCTTTAACTGATGATTCATTGTTGGGCAGTGAGACAGAGGAGGCTTTGGTCCCAAGTCATAAAGCAGCTGTAGCCGGGAGGCAAAAGAAAAGGCTGCTCCGGTCTCACCCCTGGACCTTCCCGGACGGCACTGTGACAGTGTGTCTGAGACACTACAACTGTTTCTGGGAGTCACTTAAGATGTGGGCTCTGGAGGAGGGGAATCAGGATTTATTAGAAACACTAGGGATGCCAAGCAGAGTTGAAGATCCTGAGAGTAATTGGGAAGCTGTTACACTGCATCCAACGGCTGTGCCAGTAGTTCAGGATAGTAGTGACACCCTGAAAGGGGAGATCCAAGCTTTCCCAAAGTATAAGATGTCTTGGTTTTGAAAGACAGGTGTCTGCTGAGGAAGGCAGAAGCCTCCCTTGAAGTGGCAGATGCAACCCCCCTTCCCTCTG
>NW_008236926.1:87419-88411 GCF_000691975.1 Corvus brachyrhynchos | reverse complement strand
TACCCATCAAGGAATCTTAGTGCACTCAGGAGTTATTGATGCTGACTTTAAAGGTCAGATTCATGCTATGGTCTCCACGCAAAAACCCCTTGTCACTATTCCTGAAAAGACTTGCCTTGCTAACTTAGTGCCTTTTAAGTCTTGTGTCCCCAGCATAGAAAAACAAATTCATGGAAATAGCAGCAGTGGATCTACAGGACTTCCGCAGGCCTTCTGGACCAAAGGCCACAGATGACATGTACCCTGATCCTGATGAACGCCCATCGGCCCCGGATTCAGCTTCGAGGTTTGATTGGTACGGGTGCTGATGTAACTATCATCTCCTTCTCTGCACGGCCTGCCTCGTGGCCTTTAGCTCCTGTGGGATCGGCCATTGCAGGAGTAAGAAGAACCACACAGAGCTATTTAAGCAAATAGCCTATGATGGTGAGGGACCCAAAAAGATGCACAGCTACAATTAGGCCTTATGATACTACCACTTCCCTTAACCTTTGGGGGCCAGATGTGTTGGGAGTTTGGGGAGTACAAATTGGGATAAAATTTTAATAGGGGTCACTGTGTGTAAGGGCGCACAGTATCCTAGAAGGAGAGATCTAAATGGCAGGTGCTGAAGGGCCATGAGTCAGGCTCTGCTCAGTTAGTTGACTTAAGGGCTGTTACCATGGCTTTTCAACGATTCTCACAGGAACCTTTGAATTTGGTTACTGACTTCTTACATAGCAGATATAACCCAACGCTCAGATTGTTCATTTCTGAAGGAGGTGAACAATGCAGCTCTGTTTTCACTATTGCAAACCTTGTGGTCTGCAATTCAGGCTCGAGTGCATCCGCATTACATTCTGCACATTCGAAGCCACACCAGTTTACCAGGTTTTCTAACAGAAGGCAATGCCAGGGCTGACATGCTGGCCAACCCAGCGTGGGTAGGGCCTCAGCCAGACAAAATTGCACAAGCCAAGGCATCGCACGGATTTTTCCATCAAAAAGCCCAT
>NW_008236926.1:81935-86798 GCF_000691975.1 Corvus brachyrhynchos | reverse complement strand
CCTTCAAAATGCGTTCGCCCTGACCTGCGGCACCCGAGGCAGAACAGGCAACCTCCAAATGATGACCAGAACGCCAACCATCCAAATGGTGACCAGAATGTAGATCATCAGCCTAATGACTCTTCTGATGGTGACCGGGATGTTAACCAAGCAGAGACTGGGATGGTCCTTCTACAAGCAGAGACTGGGATGGTCCTTCTACAAGCAGAGACTGGGATGGTCCTTCCACAAGCAGAGACTGAATTTTAAATTTCTTGTTATGGGGTCAGATAGTTAAAGCCTTAAGGACATATTTAGAATTAATAACTGATGTAGTTATTAATAGTAGGGTTGTTATCTTATAAAACAAAAAGGGGGAATTGTAGGTACAAAAATGCTGTTAGTGAGGATCTTCTTGTTATTTTTCTAAGTCCGTGAGAGACTTTTCTCTCTCACAGAAGAGGTAGCAGGGAATGTAAACAACCAAGCCACCTGCAACCTTGGAAAGTCTTGTTTATGGTATAGTAGAAAATATTTTGATAATGGATGTTTTAGGATTTTGGCCAATCACCCCCAAGGGGTGGCTGGTCCTTTGTCCAATTAGACTATGAAGAAAAAAGTCTATAAAAGAGTTTGTAAAATAATTAAATAAATCAATCTTGCTGCACAATTCCTGCCTGCTGGATCTTCTCGTCCTCCTCCTCCCTATGGCTGTGGGACACGGTGATATACTGTAGGAACCAGGCCTGCAGTAATACCCTGGGGACAAGAGGAGAAGACTGGGGATTGTCACTTCAGGTGGAAGGAGAGAGAGTTGCACATTTTGATTGAGCCCCATGAGGGCCTGTGCAAGGTGAGACCCCCAGCAGTGGCAGCTCAGCTCCCCATGGCAGGCACAGCAGTGCTCCCAGGGACATCAGCGCCCCCACTGTCCCCCACTGTCCCTGATGTCCCTGCCATCCCCATGTCCCTGCAGATCACCGTGATCCAACAGAAAGCGCCGTGCACAGTGGACAGTGGAAACATCCTATCCTCGGGCAGGGCTCTCAGGGTGGCAGGAGATGTCACCCTGGAGCTCGTGGAATGGAACCCACACGACTGGTGCTGGTATGGGTGGGGACCTGCAGGGGCTGGGGACTTCCAGGGGGACAGGGACCTCTAGGGATGGTTGTGGACCCCAGGAGGCCAAGGAGGTCCATGGACTGGAGATCCCCATGGGCTCAGAGGACACACAGAGGTGGGGAACAGGGTAGGTTACATCCCTGTGCCATGGTGGCCCTGTCCCCAGCTCCATGTGCCTCTGCTCCCCCTCACACATGGCTGCAGGTGTCAGAGACTCCTGGACAGGGTGAGAGGGCTGTGGGGGCACCTGTGGGGAACAGCAGTTACTCAGAATGTCTCATAGTGGGGCCTGCTGGAACACAGGAGACCATAATGAAGTTAGGTAGCCCCATTGATCCATGGGTCCAGTGTGACACAGAGGAGCCTCATGGAACCCAAGGGACCAGAGAAAGGCTATGGAGCTTCATGGAACCATGGCTCCAGTATGACACGAGAGAGCCTAATGGAGCTCAGGAGACCACAGTGAGGTTATGGAACCTCATGGAAGAAGGGCTCCAGTATGACACAACAGGTCCTCATGGAACACAATAGTCCATGGTGAGGTTGTTGAACTTCAAGGATCCAAGACTCTAAGGTGACACTGAGTGGTCTCATGAAACACAAGAGACAAAAGTGAGGTTCTGGAACCTCATGGAACCACAGCTCAAATGTCCCACAGCAGGGCCTCATGGAAAACAGGAGACCAGAGTGAGGTTTCAGAACCTCATGGAGCCGAGAGTCCAGTGTGACAGATGGACCAGATGTGTCCAGATGGACCTAATTGTACTCAGAAGACCATTCTGACAAAATGGAACTTCATGGAACCAAGGCTCTAAAGTGAAAGAGCAGGGCCTCATGGAACACAGGAGACCATAGTGAGGTTACAGAATCTTATGGAACCAAGGCTCCAGTGAGACACAGTGGGGCCTAATAAAACACTGGAATCCACTGTGACTCTATGGAATCTCATGGAACCCAGGCTTCAAAGTGACACAGTGGGGCATCATGTAACCCAAGGGACCATTGTGAGGTATTGAAACCTCAGGGAACCAAGGCTCTGATGTGACACAGCAGAGCTTAATGGAGCACAGGACACCAGAGTGAGGTCATAGAACTTCATGGGACCATGGATTCAATATTACCCCACGTGGTCTCATGGAACCCAAGAGACCATAGTGAGATATTGGAAACTAATGGAATAAAGGCTCCAGTGTGAGCGACACACTGTGACTCTATGGAATCTCATAGAACTTAGGTTCAAATGTGACACAGCGGTGCATCATGTAACCCAAGGGACAAGAGTGAAGTTATGGAACATCATGGTACCAAGACTCCAGTGTGACACAGTGGGGCCTAATGGAGCTCAGGAGACCACAGTGAGGTTTTGAACCTCATGGAACCAAGGCTCTAAAGTGACACAGTGTCACTGTTGAGACAGGCACGACAGCCACGCCGGATGGGTTTAGCTGTGTGGCAGTCCATGGCTGGTTTTAGCTGCCTGCGGCTCTGGGACAGTCCCTCCCCAGCGACCCAGGGTCCGTGCTGTGGTGTTGGGAAAGGGGGAAAGGGGCAGTGGCCCTGGCCTGACCTGGCAGGGCCTGGAGGCTAAGAGCCCCCCCACCTTCCAGCAGGCGAGCTTGGACAAAAAGGGAATTCCCACCTTTCCGTGCGGTTTAAATATGTAAATTGTGAGAAGCGTCATTAGTCTAAAAGACTGTCCATCAACTCAGGTTCAACCCACTGCACCACAACGCAGCATGGTCTCATGGAACCCAACAGACCATAGTGAGATTCTGGAACCTCATGGAACTGCAGCTCAAATGTCTCACAGCGTGGCCTCATAGATCACAGGACACCATTGTGAAGCTATGGAACATCATGGAACCAAGAGTCCAGTGTGACAGAGAGGGGCCTAAATGAACTCAGGAGACCATTGTGATGAAATGAAACTTCATGGAACCAAGGCTCTGATGTGACACAGTGGGGCCTATAGGAGCTCAGGAGACCATAGTGAGGTCACAGAACCTCATGGAAGCACAAATCTCAAATGTCTCACAGCAGGGCATCACGGAACACAGGAGAGCATAGGAAGGCTATGGAATCTTATGGAACCAAGGCTCTGATGTGACACAGGGAGGCCTAATTGAACACAGGAGTCCATTGTGACTCTATGGAATCTCATGGAACCAAGGCTCCAGTGTGACACAGTGGGGAATCATGGAATAAAAGAAACCACAGTTAGCTTCTGGAACCCAGTGGAACCAGGGTTCTAATGTGACTCAGAGGATCCTCATGGAATCTAAGATGCCATAGTCATGGTATGGTACCTCATGGAACCAAGGATCCAGTGTGAGACAGTGTGAGGTCTGAATGCACCTCATGAGTAAATCCAGAGTGAGGTTATGGAACCTCATAACCTCAACAAAGGCTCTAAAGTGACACAGCATGGTCTCATGGAACCCAAGGGACCATAGTGAGGTTCTGGAACTTCATGGAACTGCAGCTCAAATATCTCACAGCAGGGCCTCATGGAACGCAGGAGACCATAGTGAGGTTATGGAACCTTGTGGAACCAAGGCTCCAATGTGGCACAGTGGTGCATCATGTCACCCAAGATACCATAGTGAGGTTATGGAACCCATGGAACCAAGGCTCCACTACCTTACAGCAGGACCTAATGGAGCTCAGGAGACCACAGTGAGGTTATGGAACCTCATGGAACCAAAGATCTAAAGTGACACTGATGTGCTGGGCATAGGGGGGGGTGGAAAGAGCGTCACGTCCATCCCGATCGCGTCCCACCAGAGCTGCTCCAGGGGATGCCATGCGAACGAACTTGGACACACTCTGACACACCGTAGGAGGTGGATACTCACTGCCACACACACACACAGAGCCTGACAGCTTCTGCAGCATCGCCCAGGACAGAGAGGTGGGAGGGGTCCTTTGTACAGAGTTCCATACAAAGGGGTTTATTGAGGTCCCTGCCTGAAGGGATCCAGGGACAAAGAACACAGAATACTGCAAGGTCCAGGGTTTTATCTGGATCGGCACCAGGGGAGGGGCAGAACATCAGAGCCTATTCTTTGGGGACCAGGGGGTGGAGAGGGAGTGGGGTGACAGGACAGTGACCAGTGGGAAAGGCAAGGGGTGGAACAAGAGGCCCGGGAACCAGTGGGGTATCAAGGAAAGGAGAACTGTCTAGAACATGAACGTAAAAAGGGTAAAAGGGGGGTGGTCTTAGACCGCTGAGCCTGCCCACCAGTGGACCTCCACTGTTCTGAGGCTCTGTGGCTTCCTGGTCATTCCTGCAGTGGATTCAACCAATGCAACATCTCTCCCTTCTTTACTTAAAAAGAAGGCTTTTCCCACAGCCCTCAACAAAAAACTCTTAAGATAACTAAAAAGAAATAGAACCAGAAAAATGATCAAAATAACCCATAGGATAGTTTTAATATCAAGGCCACCCAACTTGACAGTCCTCACTTCCCCAGGAGTCCATCAAACCATCTGCCTACATACTTCTTTAGGTTTTTTATGTGCTCCTGCATCTTCTGGATCATCCCATGGATGCTCTGGCTGTGCGAGGAACGGTTGAAACAACAGAGTCCCTCAACCTCCTCCCAGCCGTGGCTGTGTGCCAGTAACAGGAAGTCAATTGCAGCCCTATTCTGGAGCATGGCTTGCCTGGTGGTTTCCTCGTCTTTGAGGAGCTGGCTGAGTGCACTCAATGTTAAATTGGCTTGCTTGCCAAACCACCACTCAAGGGGAACAATATACC
Source organism: Corvus brachyrhynchos (assembly GCF_000691975.1). Taxonomy (NCBI): domain Eukaryota; kingdom Metazoa; phylum Chordata; class Aves; order Passeriformes; family Corvidae; genus Corvus; species Corvus brachyrhynchos. Next base: position 81,937 of record NW_008236926.1, on the reverse strand, counting down.
CT
>NW_008236926.1:76920-77848 GCF_000691975.1 Corvus brachyrhynchos | reverse complement strand
GAGTTGGTTAATTTGTATCCAAATCGGACACAATAAGGGGATTTGGAGGACCCCAGTAAGGCCAATTCTTGGGGCTCCTCTGGTGCATGTGGCAGTATCTGCATCCACTGGTCCCAGGTGTCCACCAGGTTGGGCCTCTTAGCAGCAAAGGGGTAGTCATTGGGCTGGAGGGGGATCCCCACCAGGCAGGTGGACAATGGGTCTTCCACACCAGTCATTGAAAGGCACGTAGGGTCTTGGTTAATGGCCTTGGCCAACATGACCCAAACGTTGGCCTTTGGCTGCAGGACGATCCACGCAACGACATCTGGTGATATGATGCAGGAGATTATAATGAGGTGGAGGTAGGTCTCCATCCTGGTGGAATGGGGTTTTCTGGGCAGGCTCCTCTGTGGGATTGTAAATAAAGCAAACATAAATCAGAATCAAAAGCATTAAAAACCTTACAACTTGTTGGTTCCACTTTTAACTTTTCCTTCTTCTCCTCTCTTTCCCCCCTCTTCAAAAAAAAAGGTAAGTAAGGGGCTTAGGGTAAGTGAGGGATCATGGGGTGGGGAAACACATGAGGGAAGGCAACGAGGGCACACTGTCTGGAGGTGGCGTGAGTTAGTTGTTGCTGTGGCCTGTCTGCTTGCGCCAACGTCTCCTCCAGGCAGCACTTGTCTCATCTTGCTGTTGTGCAGTATCTTGTGTTTGTCTCTGCTCTCCTCAGGGGTTGTTGCTGATGGTCCTAGGTAAGGCTTTACATTTCTGCCCAGCAGCCACTTCAATCCTTTAGGGGTGGAAACACACACATACCCCCTTACCCAGGTAATGAGCTGGAAAGGGCCCTGGATCTGATGGCTCTCAGGGTTTTTGATCAATGCCGGTGGTTGCTCCTTTAATTTGGCTTGGGTCAAGTTAGTAAAATGCTGGAATATGGGGGGGG
>NW_008236926.1:71647-74376 GCF_000691975.1 Corvus brachyrhynchos | reverse complement strand
CAGCCTGCTGTTCCTGAGAGCCCGGGATCAACTGCCCAGGGGTTTGTGAAGCCTTTGTTCCATCCTTCCCCGGGATCCCAGGGCACCAGTGCCGCGGGTTTCCCGAGCTCGCTCCGGAGCGCCCCCTGCAGCCGCGGGGGAACCATCGCACCTGCCCTGCTCACCGGGAGCCGCCAGCGCCCCTGCCGGCTGCGAGCGGAACCGCACCCGAGGGGAAATAGCCTGACAGCCGAGAAGGCTGGGACTGGGTTTGTGATTGCTGTTACTGCCATAGTTGTTGTTGTTTTTGTTTGACTGGTTATATACATATATATATATATATAGTAAAGAACTGTTATTCCTATTTCCCACATCTTCGCCTAAAGGCTCTTGATTTCAAAATATAATAACTTGGAGGGAAAAGGGGTTATATCTGCCACTTCAAGGGGGGCCTCTGCCTTCCTTAGCAGACACCTGTCTTTCAAAACCGAGACAGTCCCACTAAAAAATAAGTCTGTGGTAATGTGGTGAGTTACCCAGGAAGATGAAAATGAAGGGTAACCTCAGGTCTGTCCAGTGGGCCTGTCGAGAGGACAGGGGGAGCTGCACCTTACCAATGGCATCCCGGGCCTCCACAGTGACGGTTTGTAATGAGTCCAGGTCCTCTCATCCCTTCAGGGGATCGAGGGAGCGAGGTCCACCGTCATAACACCCAGCAGGGGACGGACTCAGTTGATGCAACCACAGAGCTGATGGAGGTCTTGCAGGGTCCTTGGGTCATCCCAGATGGTCAGCTGCTGGGGTACAATGGTCTGTTCACTGATGTGGAGTCCCAGGTAGGTCCATGGGCAGATGTGCTGGATCTTCTCAGGATGAATCTCGAATCCTGCCTTCTCAATGGCATGGACAGTCTTTTCCAATGTCAAGTCCAGTAGGGCTTCCTCTGGTTCACAGATCAGGGTGTCATTCATATAGTGGAGGATCATCGATTTTGGAAATGCTTTCCAAACGGGGGACAGGACATGAGCAACGTACCACTGGCAGATGGTAGGAGAGCTCTTCATGCCATGTGGCAGAACTTGCCAGTGGTACTTGCGCATAGGGGCTTGCCGGTTTATAGATGGAATGCAAATGGCAAATCGGGGGGCATCACATGGGTGTAGGGGGATATTGAAAAAACAATCATTGAGGTCAATTACAGCGTACTTCCATTGCTGAGGCAGCATCGAGGGCAAGGGTAAGCCAGGTTCCAGGGGACCCATATCTTCAATGACCACATTGATTTTTCTGAAGTCATGGAGGAGCCTCCACCTGTCCCTGCCTGGCTTCTTTAGCACAAAGACAGGGGAGTTCCAAGGGCTATTAGATGGTATAAGACCCTTGGAAAGCTGCTCTTCCATGAGAGACTCGAGAGTGCTCAGTTTCTCCTGGGATAGGGGCCACTGGTCCATCCAGATGGGGGTATCCGTCTTCCAGGTGAGTTGTGGGGTGGTGCACTCCACAGTGACCCCGACTAAAAATCCCAGAATGGTGGTGGGATTTCAAGTCAAGTCCCCTATTACCTCAGGGCTGAGCCCTCTGGTATATCACCATGTCCCGCAGCCATAGGGAGGAGGAGGAGAGAAGATCCAGCAGGCAGGAATTGTGCAGCAAGATTGATTTATTTAATTATTTTACAAACTCTTTTATAGACTTTTTTCTTCATAGTTGGCGCGGGTTCGGTTTGTAACCGGGCGGAAACATCAATTTAGTGTAGCGGTTTGGTCCAAAATACTCATTACTGTTTATCTGCTGTGAGATAATGTTGCAGTGGGGATACTGCAACATGCATATATCAAACCAGGAGTCCCATGGAAAGGAAATATATAGGACAGATTCTTGATAGCTGTTTCAGAAGAGATGTTTATTTCTCCAGCCGCATGGCTGGGGCTCTTCAGAGGAACTCTCCCAGTCACAGGACCAAGGGTCCTTCTGCCCGTGCAGGGGAACACAAACCAACCAATGGGGAACGAGGCTGAGCAGGGGCAGGGAAACCCCGTGTCCGTCCCCTCAGGGCCCCTCTCCCAGGGCTACATGGCAGGGGAGGGACCCCAACAAGATAAGAATTAGGAGAAATGCAAAGCAGGCACCAAACTTGAAAGAATATAAACAAGTTTATGAACAGACCTAAAAGAGGGGAAAAAAATTATACTACCTTCAGAACTCTCCTCCTCCCCCCACCTTCTTCCCTTCTCCCACTGACAATGTGAAAAGACAAGATGTTCAGTCTGTTTACCATTTCCATAATAACCTTGTTCAGTCCATCTAGAAAGAGGAGTCTCTTCTTGTTCATGCTATGAAAACAGTATCACAACGAGACAGCCGCCTACTTCCAAATATTGTTCAGTCCATTTAGGAAGAGGAGTCTCTCTGCTCGCGATGTGAGTCCCTTCCCCTGACTTGCAGCTTTTCCCGCAACTGCTTTCATGGGTCCACTCTGGAAGTTTTATGGGGTACAATTTTAAGGTTGAGCCGTTCAGAAACAAAAGCCAGAGGCCCTTCTCCTTCCGTGGGAGCAAAGGGTCTTCCTCATCTTCATCTTTAGGACTATTTCTGGGAGCATCTCTAGGAACTGAGGTTTTCTCCTTTCCCGTTTGGAGCAAAAGTCCTCATCAGGTTCATCTCTCCCTGTCTAAACTTCTCATGAAATTACAGCTGTGTCAGCACCTGCCTATCTCAGTGCAGGTGCTTTTGCTTACGAGTTGAACACT
>NW_008236926.1:67397-71355 GCF_000691975.1 Corvus brachyrhynchos | reverse complement strand
GGTATACCCCCGTGTCCTGCAGCCATAGGGAGGAGGAGGAGAGAAGATCCAGCAGGCAGGAATTGTGCAGCAAGATTGATTTATGTAATTATTTTACAAACTCTTTTATAGACTTTTTTCTTCATAGTCTAATTGGACAAAGGATCAGCCACCCCTTGGGGTGATTGGCTAAAATCCTAAAACATCCATTGTCAAAATATTTTTCTACTGTACTATAAACAAGACTTTTCAAGGCTGCAGGTGGCTGGGTCGTTTACATACTCTGCTACCTCTTCTGTGAGAGAGAAAAGTCTCTCACAGACTTAGAAAATAGCAAGAAGATCCTTGCTAGCAGCATTTTTATATCTATAGTCCCCCATTGGGATAAAAGGTCCCTGCCCCACAACATAAACCCTGAATTGATGACTGTCTGGGCCCTTGATGACAATGTTATTAGTGCTCTGCATGGAAACTGCCAACCCCCCTATCCCAGTGACCCTCCTGTTTACTGGCTTCAAGCCCCATTCGTCTGACCACTCAGCACTGGAGACCCCGGTGATATCAGCTCCAGTGTCGACCATTCCAGTCAGGGTGGCCGTGGAGTCCCCATTGCGCAGTCTGCAGTTTATAGTTGGTTTTTCCTGTCCCACTATTTCCGCCCATCATATGGACGGTGTCCTGTGGCACCGGAGATAGTCTTTTGGGATCAAAACTGCCTGTGTGACCACCTGTCTTTAGAGAGGAACCATAGCGGGTTCTGTCAGTAGACCAGAATGGTGATGTCACCATCAGGCTCCACCTCCTTAACCCCAGGGATGACAACTAACTCAGGTGGGCCTCACACAGAGCCTCCCATCACCAAAAGGTCATAGTCAATGCCTGTAGATAAGTCAATCTTTGCAGTGATCTGCCACTGAGCCTTGGTGGTGAAGTGAATTGAAGAGGCACTCACCAGGGGAATACGCTTTCCTGCTCCCCTTCACTGTGATATCCTGGCACAGTCACACTGGATAGCAGGGCGGGGAGGGGAAACGGCTTGTAGATTTTTGTCCTCGTGCAGGGCCGTCCTGCACTCTAGCACCTGTTTCCCTGGTTTCCCTGGTGGTGCCATCAGCACTTGTGGCAGTCTGTAACGGGGGGCTTGGAAACTGGGTTAGATCTTTTGGGGTCCCAGCAGTCCTTAACAAAGTGTCCCAAGCCCCCACAATTGTAGCAGCGGGGCTTATTCTTAAAGTCTTTGTTGATGGCCAAAGCCCCCACCACTCCTCCCATGTGTGCTGGTGAAGGTGTTGTTTCTGTGGTTGCCAGCTTTGTACAGATCTCAATCATCTGATCGAGAGTCAGTGTTGGGTCCAGCAGGAGGGCCCTTAACACCTGCTGGCAACACTCACTGGTGTTTGCTCTTGCCAAAACACAGAGCAGCTCTCACTGGGCCTCTATGTTTTCAACTTGCCTTCCCATCGACTCTTAATTGATCAATGAATTTAATGGAGGTCTCTCTTGGGGCCTGCTTAACGTGGGAGAAGCTCACCGAGGGGGTGACATCAGTGGGACTGAGCAACAATACTCGCTCAGCCATTTTCTTTAGGTCTCCCAGGATTGGCTCTGGCAATTGGAGGGCCTGGTTTTGGGGTATTTCCAGGTTACCTTCACCACAAAGGTGTTCCATAGTTAGATGGTTCCTGGTGGGATCCCTCTGATAGCATGAGAGGAGATCCCAGTGTAATCTCCTCCATGTCCTTTCCCACAGCAGGTATTCTGCTGGGGAAAGGAGACACGACATGATGGTTTTGATGTCTTGTGGAACCAGGGTGTTGGTGGTGAAGGTAGCCTGTACTAGGCTTTTAAAACAGGGGGATTCCCTCCCAAACTCCTTGCCTGCCTTGCACAGCTCCTTTAGATGTGTGTATGGGAATGGCTCCCATTGAGGGTTCCATGCCCTGTTATACAAAACTGGGGCAGCCATAAATCCCCCTTCTCCACCCACCTCCCAGTTCTTGCCACTCCTACTTCCGGCCCCAGGAGCCTGGAAACTGGAAGGGCCAGCGTGGGAACCTGGAGTGGGTTGGTTCCCAGGGGCAGGGCCACCAATGGAGGGGGCAGGAACTTGGGTGGAGCCCGTAGCCAGAAAGGGATTCCCAGAGACAGGGAGGGACCCAATGCGATTACACCCATCGTTGTCACAGGGGGCGGAGACAAGGAGGGGCTGCATATTTCAGCGGGAAAATGGGACAGGGAAGGGTACAAAATGGCGGATCTGGCACGCAGTCGGTGCCATTTTGTGGAGCCACCGGGGGGAGCACAACTGGGAAAGAAGGCATCAGCTGAAAGGTATGGGGAGAGCTCAGGGCGGCATGGCCAGTGCTGTCCTGAAAAGGGTGCTGAGGGGACCTAAAGGGGTCAGAGGGACGGTAGCCCTTCTGCACCAGGTGGTGGGCTACACCTGATCCCCCCAGAAAGGGGTTAGTGGCATGAGGGGCACAGGGAAAGGACAGAGACAGAGGGGCAACTTCAACAAAGGGACTCAAACTACCCGACGCTCCCAACTCGTTCCCTGCATCCTTCCCAGCTTTATAAATTAAAGCAAACAGAGGAAAAGACTTTCCCACCAAATCATCCCCATTTCTTTTAAAACCTGTTGACTTCTCCCCCACTTTGTCCCAGAAATCAAGCAATTTAACTGATTTAACTGACACATTAGAAAAAAAATGAAAGATCCACTGCACAAAATGTTTAAAAAGACCTTTAGAAAACTTAAATTTTCCTGCTTTAAGGGAACCCACAACTTGGATGTACACCTCCCTTTGGGGACAGGACAGCTTAGCACTCATCTTACCCAAAAAAACCCCTCACCCACTACCGAAAGGAAGGGGAAAAAAAACCTCAAAGGTGTCTCATGGAGCTCACCAAAATGCTGAGTCTCTGATTCTGAAGCTCGCACGGGAACAAAAGAAGCTCTCGGCAGGGTCCTCCAACTTCGACTGGTCCCTCTCCCCAAGAGGGGTATCAGTGGTCACTCAGAACAGGTCTGATAAAAGTTGGATCTGTCTTTGGAGGTGCAGCTGCCTCGAATGCGAATTCCTGACAGCCTCTGGCTGTCAGGTACACTTTCTGAGACTCTCCTCAGAGGTCCTGTTCAGACGCCACGTGATGCGATGCATGAGTAGGGGGGGTGGAAAGAGCGTCATGTCCGTCCTGATTGCGTCTTGGAGCAGCTCAGGGGATGCTGCACAAACGCACTCAGACACACTCTGACACACCTGTTGGGGTTTTAGGAGTTCTCCTATTTTCTTTTACTCTTAAAAGAATTTTCCCCATATATGTTGCCAGGTGGACAAATTACTGGGTGCTTAAGAAAAACAAAAGACCTGGCCACAGTGGGAAGGTTCCAGCTGGCTACTCTCTTTCACCTGGGGTTTTCTCCTGTAGGGCGGGGGATACCTTGAGATTTGAACTGGGAAAAGGGGTTGGGTACAGCCCCTGGCTGGCTGGTGTTCTTGGCGTTCAGAGGGAGAGGAGGGCTACTGTCATTGTGAAGGGAGTTTCGTCGCTGCTGCAGGCTTCTGCTTTTGGCTGCCTTCCTTGTACCATGAGTGGATCTTGCTCGCTGGAGTGGCTGTTGCACTGGGACCCTAACACCCCACCTTACCAAAAGAGGGATTCCTTTCGCTCAGGTGCCTCAGGGAAAAACCCCAGGATGCCAAGCCCACCTTTCCCTGCCCCGCTGGGAGCCAGGCCACAGCTGCTCTGCCTCTGCCGTTTCTTCGAGCCTTTGCTACTCTGTAGCTCCGCATGCTCTGCCTGCTGAGACCTCCTGGGGTTCCCGCTGCAGCTCCCAAGTTTGATACATCTCTCCTGCCGCCCAGGATTTGTGCTCGTCCCTGCTGTTCCAGCCTGCTGTTCCTGAGGGTCCAGCCAGGCACTGGGATCGGCTGCCCATGGGGTTTGTGAAGCCTTTGTTCCATCCCTTCCCAGAATC
>NW_008236926.1:53160-67374 GCF_000691975.1 Corvus brachyrhynchos | reverse complement strand
GCACAAAAGCAGAAAGTGCCTGCAGCCGAGAAGGCTGGCACTGGGTTTGTGGTTCTGTTTGTTACTGCCATAGTTATTGTTGTTTGTTTGCCTTGTAATACATATATATATATATATATAAAAGTAAAGAACTGTTATTGCTATTCCTCATATCTTTGCCTGAAAGTCCCTTAATTTCAAAATTATAATTTGGAGGAAAGGAGTTTGCATTTTCCATTATAAGGGAGGCTCCTGCCTTCCTTGGCAGACACTTGTCTTTCAAACCAGGACAACCCCGTAGTAGGTGGATACTCGCTGCCACTCACACACACACACAGTTGGATAGCTCCTGCAGTGTTGTTGGGGACAAAGAGGCAGGAGAGGTCCTTTGTATGGAGTTCTGAGGGGTTTATTGGGGTCCCTGCTCAAAGGGAACCAGGGACAAAGAACACTGAGGGGTCCGGGATTTGATCCAGATTGGCACCGGGGGTGGGCATAACATCAAGAACCTATCATCTGGGGGCCAGGGGGTGGAGAGGACGTGGGGTGACAGGACAGTGACCACTGGGGAAGGCGAGGGGTGAAACAAGGGAACTGGGAGCCAAGGAAAGGAGATCTAGAACATGGACTTAAAAGGGGTGAAAGGGGGTGGTCTTAGACCTCTGAGCCTGCCCACCAGCGGTCCTCCACTGTTTTGGGGTCCTGAGGCTCTCTGGCCAATCCTGTGGTGGACTCAACCACTGCAACAGATGGCGACTGGGCCCAGGTGACCACACTCCTCCCATTGGCCACACCCACCTTCAATTGGCCACACCCACCTCCTATGACCACACCCTCAATGACCACACCCACACAATGACCACATCCACAATGACTGCAGCCCCACTGACCACTCCCATTAACCACACAGATTGACCACACTCCACTGACCACACCCCCTTTATTACCACACCCTCACTGCCCAAACCCTCTCTAATGACCGCACACCCATTGAGCACCACCTTGGACCACCACGATTAACTACACCCAATTATCACACCTTACCTAATGACCACACCCACCCCAATGACCACACCCACTTGGTTCACATGCCCAATGACCACCCCCATTGACCACACCCTAAATGATCACACCCAAAAGACAACAGCCCTCCCATTCCCCATACCCCACTGATCACCCCCATTGATCACACCTCAATGTCCATACTCCAGTGACCACCCTCACTGACCACCCAGATTGACCACACCCCACTGACCACCCCCATTGACCCCAACCCAGTGACCGCACCTCTTTGTTACCACCCCCTCACTGCCCAAACCCTCCCTAATGACCACACACCCATTGACTACACCCCTCCCATTGACCACACCCCTCCCATTGACCACACTCACCCTATTGACCACACCCACTCAATGACCACACCCATCCCAATGACCACACCCCATCGACCACACTGTCTTTATATTCTCACCCTCACTGACCAAACCAACCCCACTGACCACACCCAGCACTCTGTGACCAGACCCCTCCCATTGACCACATCCACCATCAATTGACCACACCTGTGGATACAATATTGCTGCTAGCAAGAATTTTCTTGCTTCTTTCTAAGCCCATAGGATACTTTCCTCTCTCATGAAGAGATTAGCAGAAGTTCTATAAACTATGAATACCTGCGACCTTGTAGACTTATGTTTATGGTACAGTAGAAAAATATTTTGACAGTGGATGTTTAGGATTTCTAGCCAATCCAGCCAGGGGTTGGCTGATCCTTTGTCCAATTAGACTATGAAGAAAAAAGTCTAGAAAAGAGTTTCTAGAAGAATTAAATAAATCAATCTTGCTCCACAATTTGTGCCTTTTGGATCTTCTCTCCTCCTTATGGCTGCGAGATACAGTAATACACACCCACCTCAGTGACCACACCCATCCAACTGACCACCCCCTTACATTGATCACCACTACAATGACCACACCCCAATGCCCACACCCACCTCCTATGACCATCCCCTCCCCAATGACCACACCCCTTTATTACCACACCATCAATGACCACACCCTCCTTAATGGCCACTCCTACCCCAATGGCCATCATCCAACTGACCACGCCCCTTCCATTGGCCACACCGCAATGTCCACACCCCCATTGACCACACTGTAATGATCACACACACTCCATTGCCCAAACCCACTGACTACACCCCCATTATCCACACCCACCCCAATGACCACACCCCCATTGACCACGCCCCTCCCATTGACCACCCTCAATGACCACACCTTCACTGACCACACCTTCACTGACCACACTGTAATGGACACACCCACCCCACTGACCACACCCACTGACCACACTCCCATTAACCATACCCATCTCAATGACTACACCCCACTGACTACACACCTCCCATTGACCACGCCCACCAATTGACCACACACTCCCCAATGACCACACCCCTCCCATTGACAGCACCCTCAATGATCACACCCCACTGGCCACACACCAGTGGCCACACCCTTCCTGTTTACCCCAGCCCTACCCTCCCAGCCTGTCCTCCTCCTGTCCCCTCCCTCAGATGCTCCAGACGGCTGCGAATCCCGAATTTCCCTCACCTGCCTCATCCCCTCCCCCTCTGGCCACGCCCAACATTGCTTCCGGTTTGAGGGCAACTGGGCCGGACTGACCACACTCCTCTCATTGACCACACCTGTCCAATTGACCACACCCACCTCCTATGACCACAGCCTAAATGACCACTCAGACACAATGACCACAGCCCCATTGACCACCCCCATTAACCACACACATTGACCACACCCCACTGACCATACCCCAGTATTGACCACACCCTCAATGCCCACAACTGCCCCAATGACCAAACCCTCATTGACTACACCCCTCCCACTGATCACAACTCCACTCACCACCCCCATTGACCACATCCCTATGACCACACCCAATCTCCTCACCACCATTGACCACCCTCAATTAGCACACTTCCATTGACCACACTGCAATGACCGCACCCACACTGTTGACCACAGCCCGATGACCACAGCTCCATTGACCACCACCATTACCCACACACATTGACCACTTCCCACTGACCACACTCTCAATACCCACACCCACCTCAGTGACCACACACCCATATTGACCACATCCACCTCATTTACCACACCCCCTGTAACGGTATCCCACAGTGGTAGGGAGAAGAGAGAGACAGCAGTCAGGAATCATGCAGCAAGATTGTTTTATTTCATTATTTTATGAACTATTTTATAGACTTTTTTCTTCATAGTCTAATTGGTCAAAGGATCAGCCACCCCTTGGGGTGATTGGCTAAAATCCTAAGACATCCGTTGCCAAAATATTTTTCTACTGTACTATAAACATAGGTTTGCAAGGTCATAAGTGGTCATAGTTTATAGAACTCTACTACTATCTTCTGTGAGAGAGAAAAATGTCGCATGGGACTGGAAAAAAGCAAGAAAAAATTCTTGCTAGCAGCATATTTGTACCCACACACACCCAATTGACCATCGCCCAATGACCACACCCCTTTATTACCACACCCTCACTGACCACACCCTCCTTAATGACCACTCCAACCCCGATGACCATACCCCATCCACCTCACCACACCCCTCCCACTGACCACACCCCCAATGACCACACCCCACTGACCACCCACATTGACCACCCTCAATGGCCACACCTCAAATGACCACACTGTAAAGACCACACCCACTCCATTGCCCACACCCATTGAGCACACCCCCATTACCCACACCCACCCCAGTGACCACACCCCTTCCATTGACCACACCCCACCAATCACAACCACATTGACCACAACCCTCCCACTGACCACATGCCATTGACCCCGTCCAAAAAACACCCCCAAAAATAATCCCAAAAAACCCAAAAATACCCTCAAAGAAACCCCAAAAATACCCTCAAAACCCACAAAAATAACCCCAACCCCCCCCAAAAATAACCCCAAAAAACCACAAAAACCCCCCAAAAAAACCCCAAAAAATACCCCCAAAATAACCCAAAAAACCACCCCAAAATAACCCCAAAAAAAAACCCCAAAATAACCCAAAAACCCACCAAAAACCCCCCAAATAAACAAACTAACAAAAAAATCCCCAAAACCCCCCAAAATACCCCAAAAATCACCCAAAGAACCACCCCAAAAATGGGCAAAACCTGCCCAAAATGGCGGACAGACACTGGGGGAGGGGCCGGGTGACAAAAAACCCCCAACCACACCCGCCAAAAACCCCCCACAAAAACGCTAACCCCCCCATGCAAAAAAAACCCAAAACCCCTGAAAAACCCCCCAAAATCACCCAAAAAAACACCCCAAAAATGGGCAAAACCAGCCCAAAATAGCGGACGGACACTCAGGGAGGGGCCGGTGACAAAAAAACCCACAAAAAGCCCCCCAAAACCCCCCAAAATACTCCAAAAATATTCCGAAAATACCCCCCAAAAACTCCACTATGTTTATTATCACCCCCTTACTTCCCAAACCCTCCCTAATGACCACACAGCCACTGATCACACCCCTCCCAGTTTCCTCACCCACCCCACTGAGCACTCCCACTCAATGACCACACCCATCCCAAAGACCACACCCCATTGACCACACCCCCTTTATATTCACACCCTCACTGACCAAAAACAACCCAAATGACCACACCCAGCCTCATGACCACACCCAACCCCATGACCACACCCACTGAAATGACATTTATCTCAATGACCATAGCTCCACTGACCACAGCCACACATATGACCACACATTCCATGATCACACCTCCTTTTTTGCCACATCCTCACTGACCACACCCACCTCAAAGCCAACACCCCTCCCATTGACCACACCCCACTGACCACACCCCCTTTAGATTCACACCCTCACTGACCAAAACCAACCCCAATGATGACATCCAGCACTCTGTAACCAGACCTCTCCCATTGACCACACCCCTCTCATTGGCCATGCCCCACCCCATTGCCCATGCCCACAGGATGACCACACCCCCATTTACCATACGCATCCCTATGACCACACCCAACCTGATGACCACACCCAACCCAATGACCATGCCCACTCAAATGACACCTATCTAAATGACCACAGCCCCACTGACCACAGCCACACAAATGACCAGACCCTCCATGATGACACCCCCTTATTGCCACACCCTCACTGACCACACCCATCCCGAAGGCAACACCCCTCCCATTGACCACACTCCAGTGACCACACCCTTTTGTTACCACACCCTCACTGACCACACTCTTCATAATGACCACACCCACCCAGTGTGCACACCCACCCCAGTGTGCACACCCCTCCCATTAACCACTACCTCCCCAATGACCACACCCCACTGACCACACCTCATTGACCACACCCCACCAACTCCCCTCCCTCAGTGCTCTGGATGGCTCCAAATCCCGAATTTCCCTCACCTGCCTCGTCCCCTCCCCCTCCGGCCACACCCAGCACCGCTTCAGGTTTGAGGGCAACTGGGACCAAGTCACCGCACTCCTCTCATTGACCACACCCCTCCCATGGAGTACATTCACCTTCAATTGACCACACACACCTCTTATGACCACAATGACCCACCTCAATGACCAGCCCTATCCCATTGACCGCCCCCTTACATTGACCACACCACTACAATGACTACATCCCCATTAACCACACCAACCTATGACCACACCCTCAATGGCCACACCCCCACAATGACCACATCCTTAATGACCACAGACCTATTGACCACCACCACTACCCACACACATTGACCAAAACCCAATGACCACACCCCCATATTAACCACACCCCAATGACAACACTCCCTTTATTACTACATCCTCAGTGACCACACCCCCTAAATTATCACTCCCACCCTAATGATCATACCCAATCCAACTGACTAAACGCCTCCCATTGACTGCACCTCCATTGACCACACCCCCACTTACCACTCCCATATTGTCCACACTCTCCCTAATGACCACGTGCAGCCAAGTGATCGCACCCACATTGACCACCCTCAACGACTACACCTCCATTGACCATACCGTAATGACCACACCCACCCCATTGCCCACACCTACTGACCACACCCTCAATGACCACACCCACATAACGACCACACCCTCAATGACCACACCCATGTAATGACCACATCCTCAATGACCACAGCCCTATCGACCACCCCCATTAACCACACACATTGACCACTCCCCACTGACAGCACCCCCATATTGACCACACTCTCAATGCCCACATCCACCCCAAGGGCCACACACCCATTTGACGATCCCCATTGTCCACCATCATGGACCAGCCCAATTGAACACCCTCTAAGACCACACCTCCATTGGCCACTCCCCCCATTGACCACACTGTCATGACCACACCCACACCATTGACCCCACCCACTGACCACACCCTCACTAACAACACCCACCCCATTCACCACACCTCTCCCATTGACCACAGCCCAATGACCACACCGCCTTTTTTACCACACCCTCACTGCCCAAACCCTCCCTATCGACCACACACCCATTGACCACACCCACCCCATTGACCACATCCTCATAATTATCCTACCCACCCCACTTACCACACCCCACTGACCACCCCCATTGAACACCCTCAATGACCACACCCCAATGCCCACACCCCTATTGACCACTCTCAATGGCCACACCTCCATTGACCATACAGGAATGACCACACCCACCCCACTGACCACACCCTGATGCCCACACCCCCATTGATCAGCCCCATTAACTACACGCATTGACCACCCTCTGAAGACCACACTCCCGTATTGACCACACCCACCCCAATGATGACACCCCAATACTGACCACACCCACCCCATTTACCACACCCCCTTTATTAACACTCTCACTGAGCACACCCTTGATGCCCACAGCCCCACTGACCGCCCATATTGACTACCCCCATGGACCACCCCCAATGACCACTCCCCACTGACAACACCCCCATTGAGCACCTTGATTTACCACATCCACTTGGATCACCCCAGTGACCACATCCATTGACCACACCTCCATACTGACCACATGCAGCTCCAATGACTACACTCTCATATTGTCCACACCCACCCTAATGACCATGTGCAGTATAGAATATCACATGTTCCACTTGTCAGAGGAAATAATTTCAAGAGAAGGGGCTATGTAACTAATCTGATTTATTGCTTAAAATAACAAAATGCATCAGTCGAGGCATGAGATTTTACAATACCTCCAAATAATGGCGATTAGTCACAAGATTTAAAGTTACATCATAATTTATAATTTTCTAATCCAATAGGCACTTAAAACAATACTTTATTTTGGATTTATGACCTATCACCTGGGGCACTTGTCACTGCAATGCAGCTGTGTCTTGACCAATAACTTCTCATGCCACATACACACAGATGTCTCTATTATACCATCTACATTCTTAACCTATAGAAAATCACACTATTATATTTAAAACCCTCCACCAGAACACCCAGCGTACATTTTTACTTAAAACTATCGGAACACAGGCTTGTGATCCTTTTGCTTAAGATCTATAAACCTCTGTCAATTAAGCCAGACCTAGTCTCTTCCAGGGCTGTAAATCAAAACATCCTTTAAATGCAAGAGTTTCTACTCCTGTCTCCCACAGTGCAGCCCAATGACCACACCCCAATTGACCATACCGTAATAACCACACCCCACCCCATTGCCCACACCCATTGACCACACCCCAATGCCCACACACACGTGTATCGACCACACCGCAAGGACCACCACCCTTTATTACCCCACCCTTTATTACCACACCTTCCTAAATGGCCACTCCCACCCGAATGATCATACCCCATCCAATTGACCACACCCCTCCCATTGACTGCACCCCATTGACCACACCCCAGTGCCCACACCCCATTGACCAAAACTGCATTGACCACAATGACCACACCCACTCCAATGCCCACACCCACTGACCACATCCCCATTAATCACACCCACCCCAGTGACCACACTCCCAATGGCCACACCCTCACTTACCACACCCACCAATTGACCACACACTTGCTACTGACCACACCCCTCCCACTGACTGCACCCCAATGCCCACATCCCCATTGACCACCCCGTTGACCACACCCCACTGACCATACCCTTCCTGCGTCCCCCCAGCCCCTCCTCCCCAGCCCATCCTCCTCCTATCCCATCCATTGGACACTCCGGATGGCTCCAGGTCCTGGATTTCCCTCACCTGCCTCGTCCCCTCCCCCTCCAGCCACACCCGGTACCGCTTCTGGTTCAACAGCGACCTGGCATGAGTGACCACACCCACCTTCAATTGATCACACCCACCTCATGACCACACCCATCCCATTGACCACCCCCTTATATTGACCATCTCCACCCCAATGACCACACCTCCATTAACCACACCCACCTCCTATGACCACACCCTCACTGACCACACCCACACATGACCACATCCTCAATGACCACAGTCCCATTGACCACCCCCATTAACCACACACATTGACTACACCCCCATATTGACGACAGCTCAATGACCACAACCCCTTTATTACCACACCCCCTTTATTACCGCACCCTACCTGACCACACCCTCCTTAATGACCACTCCCACCCCAATGACCATACCCCATCCAACTGACCATACACCTCCCATTGACTGCACCTCCATTGACCAAACCTCACTGACCAAACCCCCTTGACTACACC
Source organism: Corvus brachyrhynchos (assembly GCF_000691975.1). NCBI lineage: Eukaryota > Metazoa > Chordata > Aves > Passeriformes > Corvidae > Corvus > Corvus brachyrhynchos. Next base: position 58,586 of record NW_008236926.1, on the reverse strand, counting down.
CCAATGCCCACACTCCAATGACCACACCTCCATTGACCACAACCATTGACTGCACCCCACTGACCACATCCTCCCTAATGACCACATCCCCATTGACCATATCCTGATTGACCACACCCCCTTTATTACCACACTCTCACTGATCACACCCTCAGTGCCCACACCTCCACTGACTACACCCATTTACCACATCCCCTTGGACCACCCCAATGACCACATCCATTGACCACACCTCCATATTGACTACATGCAGCCCAATGACCAAACCCCATTGACCACACTGTAATGCCCATACCCACCCCATTGACCACACCCCTCCCATTTACCACACCCCTTCCACTGACCACACTCCTCCCATAGATCACGCCCTACCTGTTGGCAATTGAAGCATGGACCCAGACAGGCAGGGGATCTGAATCATTTATTCAAAGGAATGAGCTGCTTTTATACACTTTTCTAAGGTGCAGTATTTCCTTATATGGTAATCCTCACTACCCTGTGACCTATCCCGTGTTGCCACATCAGCAGCACACTTCCTTCTATGGGATGATCACTCACTGTTCACCCGTCCGTCAGGTCCCGGCAGGCTCCTCTCCATAGGGGTCTGCCTTGTGGCACCTTCTCCCCACAGGGTCTGGTGGAGACAAGCTTCTCTGTGCTGCCATGTGCTCCTTTGTGCTTCCATGTGCCTCTGCAGGCAGGTCTTACAGCTCACAACCCAATTCTATCTTATTTCTCCCCATAAATCCCCCTTTTTTGTTTTATACAAGTAAGAATTATGAAACAAAACACTTCTAACATTAGAACATGTTTGGCCCACTGCCCAAACCAAATAAGCTGTTACAGTGAATAAGTTACAGTGAATAAACAGATTGAACTTTGAGGAGCAACGTAAATTTGTCTAAAACTTTTTCTATCCCTCAGAGTCTGCAACTGCTGGGAGGTCCTGTTTCACATGGAAGATTCAGAAAGTCTTTCCCAGGCAAAACTTCCAAATTTACTTTGAAAGAGGGTCCAGCTTTGAAAAGATCAAATCAACAAGTCAAAGTGACTTGATTACACTTTTAGAGCAGAAACAACTGGGTTTGATAGTATAATCTCCAGTATACCAGGGCTAGGGCTTGGCCAGAGCCTTAAACCTCGACCGAGAGGGTTTCCCTAAAATACTTATAAAATTGCCTAAAAACCTTATTAATATCAGTTAGGAACATGACTTCAGGAGAGTTTATGTTCCCCACAAGCTGATTATGAAGCTGGAGTACCCAAGGCTGGTCGGACCACTCTTGCAGGTAGCCATCTTGGACTGGAATCTGTGGAAACACAAGCATATCCTCGCCCCCAGGTTATCAATGGAAAGGGGCCTTCCCATTTTCCACATTCAAGATTCTTAATGAGTACCTCAGCTTTTTTTAAGTGAGCTTGTGAACCTGAAAAAATGTCAATGCTAACATGTACGTATTTTTAAGCCTCCCAAATTCCACAACGTGGGTAACATCCATTTGCCATAGCCGGCAACAAGAGAGCCCCCAGGGGTTTATCCCCACGCCCAATGCTGGAAGTTGATATTGTTGGCAATTAGGGCATGTCACCACTACCGCTCTTGTTTGATCTCTCTTTAATCCAAATATTCTCATTAGAGCAGGAACATTCTGATGAAAGAAATGGTGGCTCAATTTAGCCTGTTCCAAGGTATTTGGTAAGTTAGGGATTTGGACAGGCATCACCAGAGCATCTGCTCTCCGATTCCCCTCTGTGATTGGTCCAGGTAGGTCAGCATGTGATCTTACATGCAGGACATAAAAGGGGTGCTCTCGGTGGGAGACCAAGTATATTAACTGTGAGAGTAGCCCAGGTAAGTGTGGATTTGCAACCTCCTTTAATAAGGCGTGTTCTGCCCTGGCAATTATTCCAGTCATGTAAGCCGAATCTGTCACCACATTAAATGGTTACTTGAACCTCTCAAAGGCCCTGATGGCAGCTGCCAGTTGTGCCACGTGCGGAGAACCGTCCACTACTTTAACATCCCACTCTTGGGTCAGAGGATCCCGCCAAGTCATCACCGACTCCTGGGATGATCCAGAGCCATCTGTGAACACAGTCAGGGTAAAATTCCCTTTAAGGGGACTTGTCCAGGGCGAATTGGAGGTGCTCATTTTTCTGTAACAAATGTTCTAAGTCACCAATCATTAATGGAAGGTGTATGCATGTAAAATCGCATCCCGCAAGGGTACAGAGGCGAGCTCTGGCCTTGATGATCAATTGAGCCATACATTCCTGCGGCGTTGTTATGCTCTTAGACGGTTGATGTGGCAGAAAGACCCACTCTGTAATAAGAAGAGGATCCTTCTGCACCACGTCCCATTGGAAAATGAGGGAAGGGTAGTGTGGTGTCTTACACAAAATGATCAGATTATAGGGTAAGTCTGGTCTAGTCTGGTGTGCTTGCCTCGAGGCTAAGGCTAGCTGTACCTTACTGATTGCCTCCCGGGCCTCTGCGGTGACAGTCCAGGGAGAGTCAAGGTCCTCGCAGCCCCTTAGCAGCTGGAAAAAAGGTGTGAAGTCCTCCATCATGAGTCCCAGCAAAAGACGGACCCAACTGATGGACCCACAGAGTTGATGGAAATCTCTTAGGGTCCTCGGGTTGTCTCGAATGGTAATCTTCTGGGACACGACGGTCTTTTCCCCGATGCAAAGACTCAGATAGGTCAATGGGGTGGTACACTGTATCTTGTCAGGGTGTATCTCAAAGCCCTTTTCCTTGATGGCATGAATGGTGGTTTAATGTCTTTTTCAGTTGGTCTTCATTGGGTGCGCAGATCAAGATATCATCCATGTAGTGAAGGATGATTGCTCTAGGAAATGTTTTGCAGATTGCGGACAGGACTTCCGCTATGTACCACTGGCAGATGGTTGGGGACTTCTTCATGCCTTGGAGGAAGACTCGCCAGTGGTACCTGCGCATAGGGACTTGCCGGTTGATAGACGGGACAGAGAATGCAAACCGGGGAGTGTCACACGGATGAAGAGGGATTCTGAAAAAACAGTCTTTAATATTGATGACAGATACTGGCCAATGCTGGAGGAGCATAGAGGGCAATGGCATGCCTGGTTGGAGGGGACCCATGTCCTCAATCACCTCATTGATTTTTCTGAGGTCATGGAGGAGCCTTCACCTGTCTTTGCCTGGTTTTTTAAGTACAAAAACAGGGGAGTTCCAAGGGCTATTCGATGGAACTATATTGCCTTTGGCCCTCCTCCACTAGGGACTCAAGGGTGCTTAATTTTTCCCGGATCAAGGGCCACTGGTCAACGCACACCGAAGTGTCGGTTTTCCAATTTAGGCGTGGGGTATTGCACCCCACAGTGGCCCCTACTGAAAATCCCAGGGTGAGGGAATCTCAAGGCGAGTCCCCCATTGGGACAATAGGTCCCATCCCCACAGGGTAAGGCCAGTGTCAATGATAAACGGTCCGACTGACGCAATGTATTTGCCCAGACCCTCGATAAGAATATTATCAATGCTCTGCTCAGCAGCAGCTGTCCTCCCAATGCTGGTGACTCTCCCACCTACCAGTTTCATTCTCCATCCCTGGGGTGATTCTGTTCTAGAGACAACCGTCACATCGGCCCCCGTGTCTACCGTGCCGGACAAGCTGACGATGTCTTTGTCATTGCGCAGGCAGCAGTTGGTGGTGGGTTTGTTCCATCCCACGAGTTCCGTCCACCACACGGAAGGTGTTCTGCAGCACCTGGATAGTCCTTAGGAACGATGATAGCTTGAGCAACCACCTGTCCTTCAGCTAGGAAGAAGGGTGGGTTGCAACAAGATGCAAAAAATGTAACAGTCCTGTCCGAGTCAATTTCCTGAACACTGGGTTCAATGTAAAGTTCTTGTGGACCCCGTATGGGATCAGTTATAACCAAGAGCTCTGCATTTGCTGGAACTAAAAAAGCCCATTTGGTCACAATTTGTCTCTGAACCTGCTTTTTAAAGTGGATGGAGGAAGCACTCACCAGGGAAACCTGTCATTCTAGTTCCCACCTTTTCAAGACTTTCTCGTTGTCAAAGCTAGCAGGCTTGGGGAGCTCAGCCATTAATTTTGTGTCATCGCACGGTGCCACTCCACACTCTGCTTCTGGTTTCCCTGGTTGTATTGTTGGTGTTGACAGTGTCTGCACGCTGAGCACTTAGAGCAGTCTGCAGGAACAGGCTCAGAAGGTTTATTAGGTGTGGGGAATTGGTGAAAACTTTGAGGCTTAGGACAGATTTTTGCAAAGTGGCCAGGGCTTCCACAATTAAAGCAATTGTGTGCGTCTCTGCAGCCCAATGGAAGGTTCCCTGGCCGGGAATTCTCCATAGCTTCCACTACACCCCCCAGCTTATTTGGATGGTGGCAGTGTCCAAAGGAACCAGCTTCATACACGCCTTGATCACGTGATCAAGGGTGGGAGGCGAGTCCAGGGGGAGCGCCCTCAACACCAATTGGCAGGCTTCACTGGCGTTTGTTTTAGCCAGAGTGCTGAGCAGCTCTTCCTGGGCCTCAATGTTGTTAACTTGCCTCACCACAGCTTCCCGGAGCCTGTTCAGAAACTTAACAAATGACACTTGGGGAGCCTGTTTGATGTGTGTAAAGCTGGCCATGGGGGTTAGGGATAAGGCCCATTCTGCTGCGATTTTTATGTCACTCAGGATCAGCTCAGGAAGGTTCACAGCCTGATCCTGGGGCTTTGAAAGCTGACCCTCGCCACACAACTGGTCCATTGTGAGATGTGCCTTAGCAGGATCCCTTTGGTATGTCAAAAGGAGATCCCTAAGCTGCTTTTTCCAAGTCCTCTCCCATAGGAGGTACTCAGCCGGGGAAAAGGATGCATGACATAATTGTTTTTATATCCTGCAAAACCAGAGCATTGGTGGTGAAGGTAGCTTGGATTAAGCCTTTTGAAGTAAGGGGACTCCCACCCAAATTCCTTGCCAGCTTTACACAGCTCCTTCAGGTGGGCATATGGAAATGGTTCCCACCGGGAATTCCCAGTCCTGTTGTACAAGACCGGGAAAGTGAAAACTGCACCTTCCCCGCCCTGGTTCCGGCCTTTGTCACTCCCACTTCTGGCCCCAGGAGCATGGGAACCAGAAGAGGTGGCATGGGAACTGGAAACTGGTAAGGGGCAGGGCTGCCAATGGAAGGGGTGGGGAGTTGGGTAGAATCCATGACCAGAAAGGGATTCTCAGTGAAAGGGGAGGGTTGTGGAACGGTTACACTCAACGATGCAAGGGGCGCAGGGGAGGGGTCCGAAGGAAGGGCACCTATCACTGCAAGGGGTGGAACAAGGGAGGAGCTGTGGTTTTCGGCGGTGTCATAGGTTAGCAAGCCTGGTCCCGGAAGGGACGTCCTTGCTAAGGGGTGCTTACAGTTTCCTCTGGGAAC
>NW_008236926.1:50565-52494 GCF_000691975.1 Corvus brachyrhynchos | reverse complement strand
TTTGAAGTAAGGGGACTCCCACCCAAATTCCTTGCCAGCTTTACACAGCTCCTTCAGGTGGGCATATGGAAATGGTTCCCACCGGGAATTCCCAGTCCTGTTGTACAAGACCGGGAAAGTGAAAACTGCACCTTCCCCGCCCTGGTTCCGGCCTTTGTCACTCCCACTTCTGGCCCCAGGAGCATGGGAACCAGAAGAGGTGGCATGGGAACTGGAAACTGGTAAGGGGCAGGGCTGCTGATGGAAGGGGCGGGGAGTTGGGTGGAATCCACGACTGGAAAGGGATTCTCAGTGAAAGGGGAGGGTTGCAGAACGGTTACACTAAACGATGCAAGGGGCGCAGGGGAGGGGTCCGACGGAAGGGTATCTATCGCCACAAGGGGTGGAACAAGGGAGGAGCTGTGGTTTTCAGCGGGAAGGAGGGGGCAGGACAGGGACAAAATGGCGGGCCTGGCCACGAGGCCAGCATCATTTTGTGAACAGTCTTGGGGGGACGGTGCACTCACTGTCACGGAAAGAGAACCGGGGAGACCAAGAGGAGTCAGGGAGACGGTGGCAACCCTGCACCGCAAGGTGGGCTACACCTCCTGATTCCCCCAGAAACGGGTTAAAGAGATTAGGAACATGGGGATAGGGTAGAGGCGGATGGGGAACATTCCAAAAGGGATTAGGACTTTTACAAACACCCAAGCTACTCCCCATATTTCTAACTGTAAATCGAAACCAGTAAAGGAAAAAACTTCCCCACAGAACGATCCGCGTTTCTCCCCAACACCGACAATCTCTCCCCAACTCTATCCCAAAAACTTAACATCTTAACCGACTCAATTGTCACATTTAGAAAGTATAAAAAATCCAGTGAACAAAGTGTTTAAGAAGCCCCTTAGAAAACTTATATTTGCCCGCTTTTAGGGAACCCTCAGCTTAGAGGAATACCTCCTGTTGGGGCCGGGATAGACTCAGAAAGGGAAAAATGGACCAAACCGCCCCTGCCGAGCGCTACTAACCAGTCTCAAAGCATCGGCAGGAAAAAAGGCTTTTCACAGTAGTCCTCTGGCCTAGCCGATCCTCTTTAACTCAGAGGGTTGCTGGCCATCCCTCGGAGGACGCTTAATAAAACTGAAGCGCCTACTCAGGGAAGCAGCTGACCTGAGGCGAACACTCAGCGATTTTTCGACTGCCAAGGACACACTCCACAGGAACCTTGGGGTGAGGTCCCTGTTCGGGCGCCACTATGACACACTCTGGCCTGTTGGTGTGGGGGGCCACCACGTCCTTCCTGGAGAGCGTCCTGGCTGGGGCTGCTTCCACTAGTATCCCGGATACTCAGCTTCAGCACGACAGCACCAGGCTCTGCTCACAGAAGCCTCACGCCAACATGAGCCCTGATGGATATCGAGTCACGTCGCCAGAGATAAAGAGGCGAGATAGGCCTTTTGTGTAGATTCCAATGAGGTTTATTCCAAAACACACGCAGGAGGGTCCAGTGACAAAATGGTCCTGACAGAGGAGGGTTCAAGGATTTTTTTTTTTTATTTATTTTTTTTTATTTTTCGGGGTTTTGGGTGCAGGCAAAGTGCCAGAAACCAATCAGATGAGGGCTAGATGGAGGAGAGAACCTGGAGTGACAGGGGAACAACAAACCAGGGAAGGGGGGAGGCAGAAATAGGGACAGAGAACAATGGGGTGTCGAGGAGCAGAGAAACTTCCAGAACATTATACATATTAACTAGGGGGCACACATATTCAATGGGATCTACACAGAACTAGGCGGAGGGCCAACTGGCCAACCATAAAACAATTTACATACCACAGTAAAGGACTGTGGGAACTCTCCATAACCCAGGGAGAGATTCTACACTTCGGTACCAGCCCACCGTGAGTCCAATGTTGCCCTGGCCCTTCTTGGCTCCCTGGTTACCTCAGCAG
>NW_008236926.1:48899-50472 GCF_000691975.1 Corvus brachyrhynchos | reverse complement strand
CCCCCATGTACCTCTCACTCCATCCAGACCCTCTGAATGCCATCTAACCCCTCCAGGGGATTTTGAGGGGGCTGTAGGGTCAAGTAATTTTGGAATATGACTGAGCCATTTGGAGTGGGAACTGAACATTTTTCACTGGGATCCAGTGGTTTTGAGGTGACAGATTGATGCCTCTCATCTTCTGGAGTGCAAAGCAATGGAGAAACTCTTCCATATCCCCTCAGAACCCCCAAATCCTCCTAAACATTATCCTCCCTGGTGCCTATGGGGATTCAGAAGGATATGGAGACAACCCACCAGATGTCTTCCCAACATGGATACAGCGAATGTGGGTCCTTCGGTGGGGGATGAAGTTGGACCAGCGGACGAAGCTCTTCCCACACTCAGGGCACTCACAGGGCTTCACTTACCGGTGCTTCTGTTGGTGTCTGGTCAAGGCTGAGCTCTGGGTGAAGCTCTTGCCACACTCAGGACACTCGTAGAGCCCCTCCCCAGTGTGGATCTTCTGGTGGCAGATGAGGTTGTATCTCTGGCTGAAGCTCTTCCCACACTCAGGACACCCATAGGGCCTCTCCCCAGTGTGGGTGAGCCTGTGCCTGATGAAGTGGGGGCTGCGTTTGAAGCCCTTCCCACATTCGGGGCAGCGGAAGGGCCTGTCCTCTGTGTGAAGCTGCTGGTGCTTGAGGAGACTGGAGCTGGTCTGAAACCTCTTCCCACACTCGGGACACTCGTAGGGCCCCTCCCCAGTGTGGATGCGCCGGTGCCTGACAAGGTGGGAGTTGCGGTTGAAGCTCTTCCTGCAGTCGGGGCAGCGGAAAGGCCGCTCCCCTGTGTGAGTCCGCTGGTGCAGGAGGAGATGAGAGCTCGTCTGAAACCTCTTCCCACACTCAGGACACTCGTAGGGCCTCTCCCCGGTGTGGCTCCTCTGGTGGATGATCAGCTCAGAGCTCTGTCTGAAGCTCTGCCCACATTCCCCACACTCATAGGGCCTCTCCCCAGTGTGGAGCCTCTGGTGGACAGTCAGGCTGGATCTGTGCCTGAAGCTCTTCCCACATTCCAGGCACTCATACGGCCTCTCCCTAGTGTGGGTTCTCTGGTGGATGATCAGGCTGGAGCTTTCTCTGAAGCTCTTCCCACATTCCCCACACTCGTAGGGCCATTCCCCAGTGTGGATCATCTGGTGGCGAAGCAGGCCAGAACTGCCTCTGAAGCTCTTCCCACATTCCTGGCAATCGTAGGGCCGTTCCCCAGTGTGGATCCTGTGGTGGAGGATCAGGTGGGAGCTCCGGCTGAAGCTCTTCCCACATTCCAAGCACTTGTGGGCTTCTCTCCAAGTTTGAAGCTGCTCATGGACCACCAGGTCTGATCTCTGGCTGGATCTCTGGTCACCTTCCCAGCACAGGGTGGGTCTTTCCTCCTCACAGCTCCCTGGGCTGCGTTTGCAGCCCCCCCAGTCACTTCTCAGCCCCTTCCCAGCCCCGGCTGAGTTTAAGCCCTGTGTGCCTCTGTGCTGTGCCCGGGCTGGCTGCAGGCAGTGCCCCCGCCCTGCTGGGCTGTGCCCAGGAGCTGGCCC
>NW_008236926.1:45616-48834 GCF_000691975.1 Corvus brachyrhynchos | reverse complement strand
ACGTGCCACAGGGAAGGGCAAGGAGATCCCCCCAGTCCATCCCCGACAGGACGGAATTGGCAGCGGGGTTGTCCTGCAGCCGGGGGTGATGCTGGGCTGGGAGATGGAGCAGAAAAGAGGGGGAAAGGGGCAGGGACTTCCTCCTCACCTGCCTGAGGGTCCCGCGGCATCTTCCTCTTCCTCACAGCTTCCTCCTCCATTTGGCAAAGGTTTGGGAATGGGAAATCCTGGCTTGGGGAAAAACAAGGGATGAGCATGTTAAATTTGAATGTCCCCCTGCTCAATTCCATCTCTACAAGTCACGGGCATCTGGGGTCCAGAAAAACCTCCCAAACACCAAGATTCAGCCCTGAAAAAGCCTCACAGGAGTTCCCTCTCTCTAGTCTCCCTGCTCTGGTGTTTGGATGTTCCCCCCTGTCCCAGCTGCCGGGGGTCACACTTGTCTTGGGGGGTCCCCATCTACTTGGTCCCCGCCCTCCCCAGGCTGCTGGGAGTCCAGGAATCCAAAAAGCTCCACCTTAGGCTCCCCACTTAGCGATGCTGGGGGTTATGGGGTCCAAGGGGTCCTTCTCCCCTTATTCTCTGCTTCAGGGTGCAGGGGGTCCAAGGAGTTCCCCTCCCCCTCTCCAGGCTGTTGAGGGTCCCACGAAACATGGCACTGCCCCCTCTCTGGGCTCTCCCCTCTCTGGGCTCCCCACTTTGGGGTCCTGGGGGTCACAGGGGTCTGCTCCTCCAGACTGCCAGGGCTCCCCTGGTCCTGGTACTGCCCCTCTCTGCTGCCCCCACTCTGGGGGTCCTCAAGTTCCCCCCTCTAGCTTTCCCGGGGGTCCCGCAGCCCCCTGGCTGCGGGCTGGAGTTGGCCGTGCCTGACCCAGGCAGACCCAACCCCCACTGCGAGGGAGACTCCACATCCCCCTGCCCGCTGCCAGAGCTCTGCTGGCACCACCACCAGGACCCCTCAAAAATACCTCCTGGGGATCCCCCCCAATGTCCCTGCAAGGAGCATTTTCTTCTCAGCTTTGGAGTTCTCCATACTCCAAACATCCCCCCCAAAAAACCCAATCCAGGGACCACCAGGATATCTGGGCCGAGCTCCCCCTCCCCGGGCACCTGCGGGATGAGGGAGCAATGCTCCCTTGGGTGGGGGGCTGCAAATTCAGGGAGCGCTCAGCCTTGTGCTTCCTTCTCCTTTTCTTCATCCTCCCTGGTCCCTCCTCTTCATCCTCCTCCCTCTCCTCCTCACCCATCCCTCCTCCTCCATAATCCCACCTCCTTCTCCTACTTCCATCCCTCCTCCTGCTCCTTCTTCATCCCTCCTCTCCCGCCCCTCCTCCTCCTCTCCCCAGGGAGCCTGGACAGGTCGGGATGGGCAGCGCGGGGCTCTCGGCTGCTCCCACCCGCTGGGGGCGGGGGATCCCGGCCCGGGGAAAGGAGAGGGAAACTGGGAACATTGGGGGCTGCACATCCAAACTGGGCCTTGCTGGGGACCCTGGGTGGGGACTTGCAGCCCTTGGGGCTCCTCTTGGAGCCTGGAGAGCCTGGAGAGGGCTGGGGGATCCCAGGAGTGGCATCACTGGCAGTCACTGCTTTGCACTCGGGTAACTGGAACCTTACTGGGGAAACTGGGTGGGACTGGGAATGACTACAAGCATGCTGAGGCCAACTGATATGTACTGGGAGTGTCTGTAACCATACTGGGATTGACTGGAACCGCACTGGGAGCAACCAGGACCATGCTGGGGAGAAATGGACCATGCTGGGGGCAACTGGGAGCAAGCTGGAGTAACTGGGTCTGAAATGGGGGCAACTGGGCACGACTGGGACCATGCTGGGAGACACTGGGATCATATGGGGAGTGACTGGGACTATACTAGGGGCAACTGGGTTCAACTGGAACCACACTGGAAGATCATGGGAGCAGCTGTGCCCATGCCGCAGTCATACTGGGATCCTACTGGAACTGGCTGGGATCATACTGGCAGTGACTGGAATAGTACTGGGGGTATCTGAGAGTGACTGCAATCATACTGGAATCAGACTGGGAGTGACTGGAAAGGTGCTGGCCGTGACTGGAACCATACTGGAGGTGACTGGTAGCAACAGAGACAGCGCTGGGAACAAATGGGGTCATATTTGGAGTGACTGGATTCATACTGGGAGCAGCTGAGCCCACACTGGCAATGAGAGGGAGTCACTCTGGGCATGACTGAAATAATACGGGGAGTATCTGGGAGTGACGGGCATCATACTGGGGGTGACTGTAACCATGCTGGGGATGACTTGGTGCAACTGGGATCATACTGGAAGTGGTAGGAAGTGACTGGGATCATACTGGCATTGAGAGGGAGCAGTTGGGATCACATTTGGGGTAACTGGGATCATACTGGGAGTATGGGACAACACTTTGGAAACTGCCAGAAACTGGCACCACGCTGGAAGCAACTGAGAGTAACTGGGAAAGACTGGGATCATTCTGAGGTAACTAGAACCATACTGGGGCAACTCGGAGTGCCTGGGAATGACTACAAGCATGCTGAGGCCAACTGGGATATACTGGGAGTGTCTGTAACCATACTGGGGCTTACTGGAAACACACTGGGAACAGCTGGGACCATGCTGGGGACAACTGGGACCATGCTGGAGGCACCTGGGAGCAACTGGATCTATGCTGGGGGCAACTGGGCGTGACTGGGACTATTCTAGGGGCAACTGGGATCATACTGGGAGGAACCAGGAACAACTGGAACTATAGTGGGGGCAAGTGGGATCATACTGCAATTACGGTGGGAGCAGCAGGGTGAGACTGGGATCATACTGAGGGTGACTGGAATCATCCTGAGATTGACTGGGAATGGCTGTGAGCAACTGGAATCATGCTGAAAGCAACTGGGAAGAAGTAGGAAGGACTGGGAGCATGCTGGGGGTGACTGGGATATACTGGGAGAGACTGGGAGTCACGGGGATCATAGAGGAGGCTACTGGGCTCATGCTGGCACTGGCAGGCAACAACTGGGAGCACACTGGGGGCCACTGGCATCATACTGGAAGTGACTGGGATCATACTGGGATTATAGTGGGTGTCAATGGACCCTGACTGGGAGCTACTGGGCCCGTGCTGAGAGCCTACTGGGGATACACTGGGATCAGACTGGGAGCAACTGGGAATGATAGGATGCATGCTGATGACAACTGGGATGTACTGGCAGTGACTGGGATAA
>NW_008236926.1:43488-44446 GCF_000691975.1 Corvus brachyrhynchos | reverse complement strand
GTCTGCTTTGTACTGGGATCGTGCTGAGATCATACTGGCAGTGACTGGGCTGTACTGGGATCGTACTGACATCATACTGGGAGTAGCTGGGCCCATGCCAGGGGAGTCTGCAATCACACTGAGGGAGACTGGAATCATACTGGGATCATACTGGGACACCTGCGGGGGACAATTGAGACCATGCTGGGAGCAAATGGGATACACTGGGAGTGACTGGAATCATGCTGAGGGTGACTGGGAGCAGCTGGGAGCAACTGGGATCATGCTAGGAGCAACTGGGAGTGACTGGGTGCATGCTGGGGGTGATTGGAAGCAACTGGGCTTCTACTGTGATGAACTGGGATGATGCTGGAGGTGACTGGGATCATACTGGCAGTGAGTGCGACTACACTGAGGCTGACTGGGAGTGGTTGTGAGCAAATGGGATAATGCTGGAAGCAACTGGGAGGAATTTGGAGTGACTGGGAATGACTGGGAAAAAAGTGAGGGTGAAAGAGCAACTGGAACCTGTGGGATGCAACTGGTTCATACTGGCAGTGACTGGGAGCACACTGGGGTCATATTTGGATCCTATTGGGAGTGACTGGACTAATACTGGGAGTATCTGAGAGTGACTGGGAAACGCAACATGCATATCATCCCCCATACTGGGGGTGACAGCAACAGGGAGCATGCTGGGAGCAAATGGCATCATACTGGGACTGACTGGGTTGATCTAAGAAGCAACTGGAACCATGGTGGAGGCAACTGGGCCCATACTGGGAGTGATTGGAAATAACTGGGATGAAACTGGGACCATACTGGGAGTGCTGGCATGTGACTGGGATCATACTGGAGGTGACTGGGATCATTTTGGTGTTGAAATAGAGCAACTGGGGTCACACTTTTGGCTACTGGGAGCAACTGAGAGAAACTGGGATCATGCTTCAAGCAAACTGGAGTAACTGGGAAGGACTGG
>NW_008236926.1:41403-42695 GCF_000691975.1 Corvus brachyrhynchos | reverse complement strand
GGCACCCCCTTTCCTGGGCACAGGATTCCCTGGACACCCCATCCCACCTCTCCCAGTCCCTGCACTCCCTTTCCTTGACTCTGAGCCCCTGAACCTCCTTCCCAGCTCTCCCAGCTCTTCAAGTCCCTCCTCTCCTTGACCTGTGGACCACCCTGGATCCCAAAACTCCCACCCCCCCAGATCTCTGTTTCCTCCCCATTCTCCGCTCCCTGCAGTACCTGGAAGTGGCACTGTCAGAGCCCTGTCGCGACAGAGAGAAGACCCAGACGCTCAATGTGAGTGATCAGCAAGCTTCCGTTTATTGATCATCCGTGGATTCCATATATAGCGTGGTTAATGAGGCTTATGCATATTCCAAGAGGCGCAGGCTGAGTGGTCCACGGCATTGCTGCAGACCCCTCCCTCTAGTTCCTCCTTTGTGGTCAGAGAGTTCCTCTTTTCCCATGCTTTCTCGACCACAGGCATTCTATTGTTTACTGTACTGCCCGCCAAGGACACCATGTCCTTGCCGTATCAGCATAGGGCCTTATGCTAACTCAGCTATTACACAAGATGAGTGCGATATTCTGCAAGATCTTGCTCTGTGAGCTGCAAAGGGTCTACGTGTCCTTTGTCATGTAGCCAGTTCTCCACAGAGCCCGGCGTGGGGGTCCCCCAGTCCCTGATCACGGGGACGTGGACGGGATCCCCTCCGAGCGCTGCCACAGCGAGCGGGGCCGGATGGAGCTGCAGGCACAGGGATGGGAGCGGGAGCTGAGAATGAGGAGCCGAGACGGGATATTGGGATAGCCAGACCTGGGATACTGGGATAGCCAGACCCAGGATACTGGGATAGCCAGAGCCGGGTTACTGGGATAGCCAGACCCAGGATACTGGGATAGCCAGACCCTGGACATTGGGATAGCAAGACCCAGCTAAAGGAGAGGAACCGGCACGTGGCCAACAGTGACCTGGAGATGGGGCTGGTACAACCAGAGTGGGGAGAGTGGGGGGAACTGGGGGCTGGGATCTGTGGGAATGGAGTGGATCTCTAGGGGTGGGATCTGTGGGAGTGGGATGGGATCTGTGGGCCTGGCTGATTCTGATAGGAATCCAGGGAGCTGCAAGGGGTTCCATGGGGCTGGGACACGACTCCGTAGTTCCATTCTCTCCTCGTTCCCAGGTCTCCCCATGGTGCAGGTGGTTTCCAGCTGTGACCTCCTGTCCAATGGAGTGTCCATGGATCCCACCAGCATGGCTACGAAGGGGGAGATTTTATCTCCCTCCCGCTTGGATCCAGGAGCTCTGCAGTG
>NW_008236926.1:39387-40343 GCF_000691975.1 Corvus brachyrhynchos | reverse complement strand
AATCGGACCCAGACCAGCAGGGAATCTGAATGGTTTATTCAAAGGAGTTGGTTTTATACACTTTTCTAAGGCACAGTAGTTCCTTATATGGCGTGACCTATCGTGTGTTGCCACATCAGCAACACAGGGGGTCTGCCCTGTGACACCTCCTCCCCCCAGGGCCCGGTGGAGACAAGCCTCTCTGTGCTGCCTTGTGCTCCTTTGTTCTGCCATGTGCCTTTGCAGGCAGGTTTTACAGCTCACAACCCAATTTTCCTTTATAATTCCCCATAATTTCCCCTTTTCTGTTTTATACAACTAAGAATTATGACAGTGATTAAACAGATATAACTTTGAGAAACAACATAAAGTGGTCTAAAACTTTCCCCATCACTCAGAGTCTGCAACTGCTGGAAGGTCCTTTTTCACAGTGAAGACTTAGAAAGTCTTTCCTAGGCAAGACTTCTAAGTTTACTTTGAAAGAGGGTCCAGCTTTAGTAAAATCAAATTAGCAAGTCAAAATGACTTGATTACACTTTTAGGGCAGAAACACTTGGGTCTGATAGTATAAATTCTTAGTCAGACAGGGCTAGGGCTTGGCCAGAGCCTTAAGCCATGACTGAGAACGTTTCCCTAAAATACTTATAAAATTGCTTAGAAACGTTTTTAATATTCTGAATGCGATTGAAAAATTAAGAACATATAAACTTTTTTATAGTCTTTTGCAGGGGGCACACCCCATCTCTGCATTCCCCCTTTTCTGTTCTAACAATATGTAACATGAACATTTTTAACATAACATGCAGTTTTCTTACTATGAACAGTAGAATAATACATCTAAATCCAGGTCTTGGAAAATTGCAATTATAATAACATTAACTCTCTACGTGGTTTTAAAAGGTAACAAGCCTAGTTCCTGCTTCAGCTGCAGGAACGACATGCTTAGCCTGCAGCCATGCCCCCACAAGCTGGTAGAA
>NW_008236926.1:37364-38898 GCF_000691975.1 Corvus brachyrhynchos | reverse complement strand
CCCTGGGTGCGGCTGTGGCTTTGCCATGTGCTTGCCACTGTGGCTCGCCGCCATGCGCTCACCGGCATGTGCTCCCCGGCGTCGCGCCCTCACTTTTTCCCCTGCCACATCTGCCACCACTGCTGTGATGCCATGAAGATTTTTTGCCTTTTCTTTTATAACTCTTACACCGTTTTTACAACTTCTTTATTCTTAGTGCTTTTTGCCTACATTCTTGGACTTGTTTGTCAAGCTGAGAGACTAAACATTTTAGAAGCTTCGTAGTTAGGGATCAGTGTGCCCCAGACCCCAAAGTCCTTACACATTCTGTAAACTAAGACAGAACCATCTAGAAGAAGGCTCCTTGGGGAGGGGGGCTCATTCAAGCCTCTCACTGGGGAATTTTTGATAGATATGCTAATTAATAATACCTATAATGTCATACCAGATCTTCTGGTGGGGGCATTGCGGTGTGGATTTCGGTGCATTTGACCTGGAGGTGTACACCTAAGGATGCTTAAAATAAATATCAAGGTAAAATCCCTTTTCCCCTTCTAACCATGTTTGACTCTTGATTTTAAGACCAGGAAAAGGCATCAGTTGCTGGCGACCACGAAGGGACCCTAAAGACCTTGAAACTCGCAGTCTTGGGTTAGAACACATCTTGCTTTGCCCCTCTCTTTTCTGGCAAATTACAGAGGGGCCAGAGCGATGATTCAGGACTGTGACCAGGACTTTAAGACCCAGCACAGAAAGGCAGAAGCACGGAAAGGGAGGTGATGTAAAAGGGAAACGATATTACCGCTATTGTGCTAGTACTAAGGAAAGAGATCTCCATGGCAGTTGGAAAGGTTGGGGGCCAAGAAGCCCATGAAAGGGGAAAGGTTAAACCTTTCCCCTGCAAACTGTGGAAAGGAGGGGATGCCCTCCATGAAGTCCACAAGAGCCCAGAGGCTGTACCCTACACAGCCACAGGAGAGGCTCAGAGGTTGGTTGGTTGGTTGGTTGGGACGTCGGGAGGCTGTGGGTTCGAATCCTGTTAAGACCAGATTTTCATGCACACATTTACTGTTTGCTAAAACTAGTTGCTTTTGTATTTTAAAGTGCTGTAGTTTGTGTAGTAAGCTAGATAAACTGCCTAGGAAGTCAGAATTCCGAGGTCAGATTGCAGGCTGAATTCCAGAGTTAAAAGCTTCCCTCTAACAGAGTTTTTCTGTCTGTGAGCAAACATGGGTGATGTTTTTTCAAATGAAAATAAAAAAATCCCTTTTAGCAGCCCATTAGAGTTGATAATAAAACACTGGAAATGGCTGACAGGGCAAAAAACTACTTTGGACACCCGAGAATTGATCAAACTGTCCACACGGGTTTGACCGACTTTAAAATTAAGTCAAAGAAATTGGCCTCGCTATGGGAGTTTGGAAAGTAACATCATTACTGACCTGATAGTAGAACTGAGATCATTACGTAGGTTTGATGAACTAAGGTATGCAGAACTTTTTACTATGTATCTGAACAGGGAAGAAGCATATGTAGTAGACAAAAGTAATATGGA
>NW_008236926.1:34540-36954 GCF_000691975.1 Corvus brachyrhynchos | reverse complement strand
GGGGAAGGGGGCGGGTGGGCCACCTTTCCCCGAGTTCCCTGGACATGGAAGTGAAGGCAGAAATGGGCACAGGCAGTTCTGAGTACCTTTGCCAGTGCAGGAAATTGCAAGTTTCCAAGACAGAGACAGGAGGAGCTGCTCGCTGTCCCCACCCTGCGGTGTGGCCAGTGTTAAAGCTGAGGGCAGACAAGATTGCCCCGACCCAGGCACCTCTTGCAGAGCTAGGGATGGGAGAAGCTGCTTGCAGCCCCTGCCTCCCTGCCCCTTCACTGCCGTAAAAAGCAAGGCAGTCCCTGATCAACATTTGGCTGAGACAATCTTTAATACCAATGAAGCAGTTTCAATTGAAAGCGAATGGGATGATTCCAATACAGATGGTTCCCGTCGGGAGGGTAGTAGAAAAAAGGGGAAGATAGCCCAAGGAGCCATGAAAGCAGTCAGTCCCATCGCTAAACACACAAAGTCAAAAGCAGATAAAGGGGGGAAGGAAAGACCTGTATTAGAAGTACCTCTGAGACAGTGTAATAAACGAATTGGTTTCAGGGTGTTGGTTATTACTGTTTAAATGAGATATAAAAGAGGGGAGTTGAGGGTGGAATAGATGGACATGTTAATTGAAGGGAAGTTGCGAGACTGTACGGGTATAATGCTGGAATGTAACCACTGGATGGGGATATAACAAGGACCCAATGGGTTTAATAGAAGGAACTTTCTAGTGCATTGCTTCGTAGGGTACAAGGGATGAGGACGATGCCCTAGACTGTGATTGGAGAACGAGCCAACCAATGAAGTGGACTTGTTTGAAAATGATTGATGAGGAATGCACGAAGGTATAGACCAACCAGCGAACAGGAAAGGGACCAATCAGCACAAGGATTAAGAAATGCACCAGTCCGGTGGCACCAAAGACTTTAAAAGCCACCTGCATCCGAGGGGGGGGCAGTCCTCCTGCGGAACTTGGGGTTCAAGGGAGCACCCAGTGGGTCTCACTGTCTTGTTGGTGTATTGTTTTGTTCTGGCTTGTCGTGTGGAGCCTGGGCTTATCCTGGGTTCCCACTCTCAGCAGTTAATAAATAAATGAGTTGAGTTTTCCTTTCAAAAGTCTCAGCCTCGTTCACAACAACAGGCTGTGGGAAATCAAGGAGTGATTTATATAAAGACACCATTTTCCCTCAGAGAATTACAGCAGTGGAAAAACTCAATTGGGAAGTACAGGGACAACCCAGAGAGAATAGCTATGTGTGTAGAAATGGCCATAAAATCCCAAAACCCAGATTGGGGTGATCTAAATGTTATGCTAGGTGAATTATTGGCTAAAACAGAGAGAGAAATGGTCAACAAAGCTGCTATATCTGCTATAGAAACTCAAATTGCAACTGGGAGTCTCCAAGGGTCAGTTAATGACATCTATCCCCTAGCAAACCCTAGCTAGGATCCCAGTGTCCCAGAACAGATAGAAAAGCTGAAGCGGTACCAGAAATGGGTAGTTATTGGGTTAAAATGTGCCGTTCCTAAAGCAGTGAATTGGCCTAGGTTATATGAGATCAAACAAAATCCAAATGAGACCCCCACAGAGTTTCTAAATAGGCTTAAAGAGGCTGCACAAAAATACACTACCTTAGACCCTGACTCACCTGAGCAGCAGATCCACCTGGCCTACCTATTTATAGGTCAATCTGCTAATGACATAAAGACAAAACTGCAAAAAGACAGATGGGCCACTGGACATAAGTAAATCGTTGAATGTAGCCTGGAAGGTATAGCAGAACAGAGACTTAGCAGACAAAGATAAACATAATAAACCCCACCACAAGAAGTATGATAAGGGAAAGTCATCTGACACATCAAAAAGGGGTCCCTCTTTTCCCCTAGCTGAGGACCAATGCACAATTTGCAAAAAGCGAGGGCACTGGAAAAATGAGTGTCCATCACGAGCAGAAAAGAAGCCCCCAGTTTCGGAACTAACTGTAAATACGGACTGACGGGGACCGAAGGTAACTACCCCAGCAGAGCCTTCGGTTGTAGCTAAGCTGGGGAATCATGACGTTGAATTTCTGGTTGATACAAGAGCAACATATTCTGTGTTAAATACTTTAAAAGGTAAACTGAGTCAAGACACTGTGGATGTGATCGGAGCTACAGGAGAAAGTGAAACAAGGCTTTTTCTCCAACCTTTAAAATTTAAATTGGGAAAACAGTGGGTCACTCACCAGTTCCTGAATATGCCAAATTCCCCAATGCCAGTATTGGGCAGAGATTTATTGGAAAAACTGGAAGCAGAAATTAAGTTTTCCAGGGAGGGGGGAGTGAAAGTTATAATCCCAGAATCTAAAATTATTGAAGCAGCTGCTATACTTGTATAGGAATGCCATGGAAAGATTCCCAAAGAAGTTGAAGAGGCTGTCATTCACACA
>NW_008236926.1:32354-34467 GCF_000691975.1 Corvus brachyrhynchos | reverse complement strand
GTATCACACTCAAAGCAGGGGCTACACCAGTAAGGCAAAGACAATATCCTCTGAAATTAGAAGCTCGTAAGGGATTAGTACCTGTGATTGAAAAGTTTCTCAAATTTGGGTTGTTAGTGGAATGTGAATCCAGGTACAACACACCAATCTTGCCAGTAAAGAAAGCTGATGGTAAAAGCTACAGGTTGGTACAGGATTTGAGGGAAATCAACAAGATAACAGAGGACATACACCCAGTGGTAGTGAATCCTTACACACTTTTGACAACACTAACCAATGAATTAGGGTGGTTCACTGTTTTAGATGTCAAGGATGCCTTTTTCTGCATTCCTGTGCATAAGAATAACCAAGAACTCTTTGCTTTTGAGTGAGACAATCCTGAAACAGGGAGAAAGACCCAGCTCACCATGACAGTTTTACAAGGATTCAAAAACAGCCCGACCATATTCAGAAACCAGCTGGCAAAGGAGCTTGAGGACTGGAAGAAACAAGAACCAGGAGAAGCAGTTCTCCAGTATGTTGATGACATTTTGATAGTGGCCAAGACACAAGATGACTATATCGAGCTCACTTTAAGTCTGTTGAACCTTTTAGGCCAAAGTAGGTATCAGGTCTCGAAAGAGAAGGCACAGGTTGCCAGGGAAACAGTAGTATACCTGGGCCTGGGAATTTTCCGCAGACATCAACAACTCAGCAGAGAACGGAAGGAAACCATCTGTCGACTTCCAGAGTCCCATACCGTAAGGGAGATGCAGGCCTTCCTGGGAATGGTAGGTTGGTGTCGCCTATGGATATCAAACTACAGTCTATATGAGGTCCTTAGAGCAGCTTAAAAAGGGACAATCATGTGGACAGAGAATGCCAGGGCTGCATTTAAACAGCTGAAACATTGCCTGATGTCAGCCCCAGCTCTGGGGCTGCCGGACTTGACTAAACCTTTTGAACTCTTTACACATGAGCGACTGAATGTTGCTCTGGGGGTACTGGCACAGCACCTTGGAGACCAGCGAAGAGCTGTGGCCTATTTCTCAAAACAACTAGACAATGTAGCCCAGGGTTGGCCAGGATGCTTGAAAGCTGTGGCAGCAACAGTCCTTCTGATACAGGAGGCCCGTAAATTCACCCTTGGGCAGCACATTGTCGTGTATGTACCCCATGCAGTGATAAATGTGCTGGAGCAAAAGGAAGGACACTGGCTCTCCCCTAGCAGGATGCTCAAATACCAATCTGTGTTGTTAGAACAGGACGATGTTACTCTAAAGACAACTTCTGTGGTAAACCCTGCGATGTTTTTATCATCCACATTACTTGACAGTGTGCCTGAACATGATTGTTTGCAGTCAATAGAGGAGACTTATCCCAGCAGACCAGACTTGGAAGACGTTTCTTTGAAGGATCCAGACTGGGAATTGTACACTAATGGGAGCAGCCTCAAGAAAAACGATAGGAGGATGACCGGTTATGCCATAACGACCTCAGATAAAATCATTGAGGCAAAAGCCTTGCCTCCAGATGTATCATCACAGAAAGCTGAACTCATTGCACTAATGAGAGCTCTAGAACTGAGTGAAGAGAAGAAAGTGAACATATGGACTGAGAAGAAAGTGAACATATAGACTGATTCCAAATATGCCTTCAGTGTTGTTCATGCCCACGGAGCTATTTGGAAGGAACGTGGCCTGCTGACTGCTCAAGGTAATGAAGTTAAGCATGCTAAACAAATTCTTGCACTTTTACAGAGCATTTGGAAGCCTACGGAAGTGGCTATCATGCATTGCAAGGGTCATCAAAAAGGGAAAACAGCCCCTTAACTGAGAAATCGTTTTGCTGATGAAACAGCAAGGGGGATTGCAGAAAAAGGCATTTTTGCAATAGTAATACAGGAAGAGATAGATTTGTCATCATTTACCCCAAAATACGATCAGAGGGATCACAAATTAATTAATTTCAGCCTTAAGCTGAAATCAAAGAAAGTGGGTAGGCTGTTACCCCGGTAGGACAAATTGTAGTTCCACCCCTGATCCTTCGGGAAATAGCCCAATGAGAGCATGAAAGTACCCACTGGGGAACAGAAAATCTTTTAAAACATTTGAGGAAAGTAGTGATAGGGAGA
>NW_008236926.1:28634-32093 GCF_000691975.1 Corvus brachyrhynchos | reverse complement strand
GTTCCTTTGGGAATGTCATCAGATAGGGGACCACATTTTGCATTTTATTGCAACAGTGGTTGGGGAAGTTAGCAGGATTTTGGGACTTACCTGGGACCTGCACACACCATACAGGCCCCAGGCAAGTGGCAAAGTTGAACGCATGAATGGGACCCTCAAAACCCAGATTTGCAAGATTTGTCAAGAGACATCCATGACGTGGGTTCAAGCCCTGCCTATAGCCTTGCTGAGAGTCCGCATACAGCCAAGGCGAAGGGACAACATCAGTCCCTATGAAATATTATATGGCAGGCTATACCAGGTTCCACATATCCTGGGGTAAATTCATATGACAGGTAAAAATGATTTGCAGAAATATTTAATGGCTCTGAGTTCCACTTTGCAGAAGCTCCAGAGATTCGTCGTGTTCTCCAAACCAATAGGATTGGACACAGCTGCTCATCCGTTCCAGCCTGGAGACTGGGTCTACATCAAGTGGTGGGACAGCGACCCCTTGCAAGCCAAGTGGAAGGGACCATTCCAAGTTTTGCTGACCACTTCTACTGCGGTCAAGGTTGCTGGCAAAGGACCGTGGATTCACTACTCCAGGGTGAAGAAAGCTTCTGCTTCCGAAACTACCAAGAAGACAGAGACCGATACAAATCAGAAAGATGCAGTTTAAACTGTTATTTACATGTTTGCTATTTGCCCAACTGGTAACCATGGTTTAGGGTTCACCCCATGATTTGCATAAGACTGTAGTCCAAAATGTGTCCAAGGTTCTGATGTGGACCAAAGCGAGAGAATTAAGAAAAGTTTAGATGAAATTCGGAAAAGAACTCAAATTCTACATGGAGTAGCTTCTAGAAATAACACCTTCAATTTTGATCATATTTTTGATATCCTCACCTCATGGTTACCAAACTAGGCCTGGGTAAAAGAAATATTCATCATAGCTGTAATTGTAGTTATTATCTGTGTAATAGCCTGTGGAGCAGCTGGTTGTGTAAACCGGTTCTGCGAGTAAAGAATAGAGTAGACTAGACAAGGTAGGGTTTTGTTAGTTAGGGGAGAAATGATGCTACGAAGATTTTTTGCCTTTTCTTTTATACCCGTTAAAACCCTTTTTACAACTGCTGTATTCTTAGTGCTTTTTGCCTACATTCTTGGACTTGTTTGTCAAGCTGAGAGACTAAACATTTTAGAAGCTTTGTGGCTAGGGATCAAGTATGCCCCAGACCCCAAGGTCCTCTCCAGAACACATTCTGTAAACTGATAGAACCATCCAGGAGAAGGCTCCTTGGGGAGGGGGGCTCATTCAAGCCTCTCATTGGGGAATTTTTGATAGATATGCTAATTAATAAAACCTATAATGTCATACCAGGTCTTTTGGGGGTGCATTGCGGAGTGCATTTCAGTGCATCTGACCTGGACGTGTGCACCTAAGGATGCTTAAAATAAATATCAAGATAAAATCCTTTCGCTCGCTTTCCCCCCTGCCACATCTGCCGCCGCCAGTGCACTCTCACAGAAGGCAAACAGAGAGGGGACACGCTACCAGGACGGGACCTCCCAGCTCCAGACACTTGCCACGACCCAGCTCCAGCTGATGCCGCGTGGCGCAGGGCGGCGTGAGCTTTACGGTACCATCCGGCTTCTCTCTAGGGTCAAACAGGTCGGGGGACGAGGGGCCATCTTCTGGTTCTCCTCCCCCAGCCCCAACAGACTTACAGTCGCTTGCTGGCAGTGCAGAAGGGCTTGGCACAGTTACTGCGGTGGCACAAGCGGCTTTTTTTGTCCAGTCTCCGGGTGCTGCATGCACCATGAGCGCCTTTACACACTGTCCTCCATGGATACAAAAGCTTTGTCAGCACTGCGTTGCCACGTGTAAATCATCCCACAACATGTCCTCTAAAGCATCCCATGTCTGAGGATTAAAAATATTGGTCCTATCTAAAGTTGAATCACAGTCTTTTACCGAAAACAAGAGTCTGTTCAAATCTGTAGACTCAACTTTCCTGCCATGTTTCTTTATAACCTGTTTTGACGTGTTTGGGATGTTCTGTTCTTGGGATACTCCATCCCCTACGTCCCCCATGGCTCAGCTACAATTTGTAGGGATTATTGCTGGCCACCTTTCCCACTTCTCTCAGCTTCAAGTCCCACGGGGCTCACCGACAGGCGCGCAGATAGGCGTATAATAAATTCTCACATGGGGACACCATTTGTCGGCGACTGAATCTCGGACCCAGACCGGCAGGGAATCTGAATGGTTTATTCAAAGGAGTTGGTTTTATACACTTTTCTAAGGCACAGTAGTTCCTTATATGGCGTGACCTATCTCGTGTTGCCACATCAGCAACACACTTTGTAGGGGTCTGCCCTGTGACACCTCCTCCCCCCAGGGCCCGGTGGAGACAAGCCTCTCTGTGCTGCCTTGTGCTCCTTTGTTCTGCCATGTGTCTTTGCAGGCAGGTTTTACAGCTCACAACCTAATTCTCCTTTATAATTCCCAATACTGTGGCTCCCAGTCACCCCAATATGATCCCAGTCACTTTCAGTTACACTCAGTATGATCCCAGTATGACCCTGGTCACTCCCACTATGATCCCTGCATGGTCCCAGGTGTTCCCATTCACCCTTAGTATAGTTCTAGGCACTCCCAGTACAGTTCCAGTTTTCCCCAGTATGATCCCAGTTACTCCCACTGTGGCTCCAGTCCTCCCCAGTATGATTCCAGTATGAATCCAGTCACCCTCAGTACAATGCCATTTGCTCCCATCATAGTCCCAGTAACTCCCAGTATGATCCCAGTATCTCCCAGTATTATTCCAGTAACTTCCTTTATGGTTCCTCTATGATCCCAGTCACTCCCCGTCTCTCCCAGTATCTCCCAGTAGCTTCCAGCATAATTCCAGTCACTCCCAGTTGCCCTCAGGATGCTCCTAGTCACTTCCAGTATGATCCCAGTATGACCCCAGTCACCCTCAGTGTGGACCCAGTTGCTCCCAATATGATCCCAGTTGTCCCCAGCATTTCCTCCCAGTCTGATCCCAGTTGCTCTCAGTTGCCCCTAGCATAGACCCAGTCACTCCCAGCATGATCCTACTCTGATGATCCCAGTTGTCACCCGCATGCTCCTAGTTGCTCCCAGTTCCTCCTAGTCTGATCCCAGTGGCTCTCAGCTGCCCCTAGAACAGAGCCAGTCATTCCATGTATGATACCTGTATGTGTCCAGTAGGATCCCAGTCTCCCCCAGCATGGTCCCAGTCAATCCCAGTTGCCCCCAGTGTAGACCCAGTCACTCCCAGTTGCTCTCAGTGTGTTCCCAGTCACCCTCAGTGCGGTTACAGACACTCCCAGTATAGCCCAGTTGCCCTCAGCTTGCTCATAGTCATTCCCAGTCACAGCCACTTGCCTCAGTAAGGTTCCAGTTCCCTCCAGCATGATCCCAGTCACTTCCCGTCTCTCCCAATCTAT
>NW_008236926.1:21132-21636 GCF_000691975.1 Corvus brachyrhynchos | reverse complement strand
GCTGGGGGATCCCAGGAGTGGCATCACTGGCAGTCACTGCTTTGTACTGGGATCGTGCTGAGATCATACTGGCAGTGACTGGGCTGTACTGGGATCGTACTGACATCATACTGGGAGCAGCTGGGCCCATGCCGGGGGAGACTGCGATCCCACTGAGGGAGACTGGGATCATGCTGGGATCATACTGGGAGTGAGTAGGAGCCTTTGGGGGGCAATTGAGACCATACTGGGGGCAAATGGGATACAGTGGGTGTGACTGGGATCATGCTGAGGGTGACTGGGAGCAACTGGGAGCAACTGGGAGTGACTGGGTGCATGCTGGGGGTGATTGGAAGCAACTGGGCTTCTGCTGTGATGAACTGGGATGATGCTGGAAGTGACTGGGATCATACTGGCAGTGAGTGCGACTACACTGAGGCTGACTGGGAGTGGTTGTAAGCAAATGCGATCATGCTGGGAGGAACTGGGAGTGACTGGGGATATGCTGGAGGGGACTGGGGGCGA
>NW_008236926.1:20343-21027 GCF_000691975.1 Corvus brachyrhynchos | reverse complement strand
GGGTCCTATTGGGTGTGACTGGACTAATACTGGGAGTATCTGAGAGTGACTGGGAAACGCAGCATGCATATCATCCCCCATACTGGGGGTGACAGCAACAGGGAGCA
This sequence comes from Corvus brachyrhynchos, assembly GCF_000691975.1. Classification (NCBI taxonomy): domain Eukaryota; kingdom Metazoa; phylum Chordata; class Aves; order Passeriformes; family Corvidae; genus Corvus; species Corvus brachyrhynchos. Next base: position 20,920 of record NW_008236926.1, on the reverse strand, counting down.
TGCTGGGAGCAAATGGCATCATACTGGGACTGACTGGGTTGATCTAGGAAGCAACTGGAACCATGGTGGAGGCAACTGGGCCCATACTGGGAGTGACTGGAAATAACTGCGATTATACTGTGACCATACTGGGAGTGCTGGCATGTGACTAGGATCATACTGGAGGTTATTGGGTTCATATTGGTGTTGAAAGGGAGCAATTGGGATCACACTTTGGCTACTGGGAGCAACTGAGAGCAACTGGGATCATTCTGCAAGCAAACTGGAGTAACTGGGAAGGACTGGATGCATGCTGGAGGCAACTGGGATATACTGGGCATGACTGGTATGATACTGGGATGACAAACACCTTCCTGGGACCACTGGGAGTGTCTGGGAATGACTACGGACATGCTGAGGGCAACTGGGATATACTGGGAGTGTGTGTAACCATACTGGGGGTGGCTGAGGATACACTGGGAGCGACTGGGATTAACTGGGATTTACAGAGCCTTCCCTGGGACAGCTGGAAGTGATCCCCCCATTCCCCCACCCTCCCTCGGGCACTGCCGCATCTCCCAACCTGCCCTGCTGGGAT
>NW_008236926.1:17922-18933 GCF_000691975.1 Corvus brachyrhynchos | reverse complement strand
GTCCGTGATCACGGGGATGTGGATGGGCCCCCCTCCGAGCGCTGCCACAGTGAGCGGGGCTGGATGGAGCTGCAGGCACGGGGATGGGAGCGGGACTCGAGTAAGGATATTGGGATAGCCAGACCTGGGATATTTGGATAGCCAGATCCAGGATACTGGGACAACTAGACCCAGGATACTGGGACAGCCAGACCCAGGATATTGGGACAGCCAGACCCAGGATATTGGGACAGCCAGACCCGGAATATTGGTACAGCCAGACCTGGGATATTGGGATAGCCAGACCACAGATATTTGGACAGCCAGACCCAGGATATTGGGATAGCCCGACCTGAGACATTGGGATGGCCAGACCCGGCTCAAGGAGAGGAACCGGCACGTGGCCAACAGTGACGTGGAGACAAGGCCAGTACAACCAGAGTGGGGGGAGCTGGGGGCTGGGCTGGGATCTGTGGGAATGGGGTGGATCTCTAGGGGTGGGATCTGTGGGAGAGGGATGGGATCTGTGTGCGTGGCATAGGAATCCAGGGAGCTGCAAGGGGCTCCGTGGGGCTGGGACACGACTCCACTCGTTCCCAGGTCTCCCCACAGTGCAGGTGGTTTCCAGCTGTGACCTCCTGTCCAACGGAGCGTCCATGGATCCCACTGTCATGGCTACGATGGGTGGGATTTCATCTCCTTCTGTTGGGGTTTTAAGAGATCTAGTTTTTTTTCTGTTGAAGGAATTTTCCCCCATTCTGTTACTAAGACAATAAATCGCTGGGTGCTTAAGAGAAGACAAAAAGGGCTTGGCCACTCTTTTGTTTCACCTGGGTGTGGGTTCAGTTCGCTCTCAGTGTCCAGAGAGAGAAGCTGGAGAGAAAGGAGCTGCTGGTTCCTTTTTCTCGGTTGTTTTTTCTTTCTGCTGGAAACAATGCCGGGATCCCAAAGCCGCTTTCCCTGCCCTGCTGGAGGCCAGGCTGTGGCTGCCCTGCCCCGCTGCTGCTTCGAGCCTTCGCTGCATTGTAGCCA
>NW_008236926.1:15744-17169 GCF_000691975.1 Corvus brachyrhynchos | reverse complement strand
ATAGTAAAGAACTGTTATTCCTATTTCCCACATCTTTGCCTAAAGGCCCTTGATTTCAAAATATAATAACTCAGAGGGAAAAGGGGTTATATCTGCCACTTCAAGGGAGGCTTCTGCCTTCCTTAGCCGACACCTGTCTTTCAAAACCAAGACAGAGACAGAGGAGGCTTTGGCCCCAGGGTGTAATGCCGCTGTACCGGGCAGCGAAAGAAAAGGCTGCTCCGGTCTCGCCCCTGGACCTTCCCGGACTGCACTGTGACAGTGCATCTGACCCACTACAACCGTTTCTGGGAGTCACTTAAGATGCAGGCTCTGGAGGAAGGCGATTGGGATTTATTGGAAACACTGGGGATGCCATGCAGAGTTGAAGATCCTGAGAGTAATCGGGAAGCTGTTACACTGCATCCACAGGCTGCACCAGTAGTTCAGGATGGTAGTGACACCCTGAAAGGGGAGATCCGAGCTTTCCCAGTGTATAAGGCTCTCCCAAATTCAGGCCAGCATGATAAGCATGAGGTAATTGCCTGGAAGGTTGCACAGGGTCTGCAATCCAAGGTTACACAACATGGGCTAGGTTCTGCTGAGGTTATGCAAATGATAAGGGTAATAAACACGGATTTGCTTGCTCCATTTGATATCAGGCACTTAGGTCAAATCCTATTTCAACCTGTACAATGTGCAGTTTTTGAGACTACCTGGAGAAAGCTGGCCGACAAGGCTGCATTAGGGAATATGCAGCTCTCTGCTGAGGAGCCTAAGCAGGAGGGGATGCTTTGAGGGGGACTGGTCCCTTCTCTGATACCAGTCTACAGGGTACCTTGCCCTCTAGCATCCTGCAGCAAGCTCAACAGGTTGGCATGACAGCCCTGTTCAAAACCATAGAGATGGCTGCTCCTAGAAAGCGATATACAGAAATAATTCGGGGCGATCCGAATCATATCTCTCTTTCATGGAGAAGGTCACTGCTTCTCTCGAGAAGCAGGTTGACGATGACAGGTTAAGGCAGATGTTAAGGCAGTTAGTGAGAGATAATGCGAACGAGGAGCGCAGAAAAATCATAGATGCATTACCAGGAGAACCTGAACTCACAGACATGGTCGAGGCCTGCTCTAAGGTGGGATCTGGGAACCAGAAAAGGTCTGCTTTGGCTGCACTTTTGCAGCCTGTTCACGCATCTTCTGGTAGTGAACCAAAGCAACCCAAACACGTGAAAACAGAAACGGCCTAAGCCATGCCATAAAGAGAACACAGCGATGCCCCAGTGCAAGAGGTGGGGCAGGCCAGGGCATTGCTCGGACTATTGTAGATCCCAGACTCATGCCGATGGTCGGCCTTTGTTGGGAAACTTCCGCCGGGGTGCAAGGAAGGGGAATTACTCTCCGATGCAGTCGCTCCCCCAGAGGGTGGCACAGGTACCGGCACAAG
>NW_008236926.1:4600-6262 GCF_000691975.1 Corvus brachyrhynchos | reverse complement strand
CCATGCCATGTCTCCCTGCGCTGTCAGTGGGAAGGAGGGAGAGGCTGGGGGGGGGAAGGTGTTCTAAGGGCTTACTTTATTTCTCATTATCCTCCTCTGGTTTAAGTTGAGCCTGTTTCATCCTTGAAGTGTTTTCTCCCAGTCCTTATCTCACCCACAAAGCCTTCAATTTTTTTCCTTTTCCCTCCTCTGCCCAGCTGTGGCAAGGGAGGGTGAGTGAGGGACTCCTGTGGATGCCTGGCATTGGGCCAGTGCCAAACCATGAAACTAGGATCATACTGGTGGAGACTGGAACCTTACTGGGGCAAGTGGCTGTGACTGGGAATGATTATGAGCAAGCTGAGGGCAACTGGGCTATACTGGGAGTGTCTGTAACCGCACTGAGGGTGACTGGGAACACACTGAGAGCAACTGGGAGTGACTGGATCTACACTGGGGGCAACTGGGATTGACTGGGACCATGCTGGGGGAGACTGGGATCCTACTGGACACATACAGGTATCATACATGGAATGACTGGCTCTGTTCTAGGGGCAGCTGAGAGCCACTGGGATCAGACTAGGAGGAACTGGGAGCAACTAGGAGCATGCGGGTGACAACTGGGATCATCAGAGTAGGATCATGCTGGGAGTGACTGGGTCTATGCTAGGGGCAATTGAGAGCAACTGGGATCAGACTGGGAGGAAATGCTGGGGACAACTGGGATCATATTGGGAGCAACTGGGTCCACACTGAGGGTGACTGGGGTCATACTGGGATCATACTGGAAGTGACTAGGAGCATCCTGAGGGCAACTGGGAGTGACTGGAATTATGCTGGAAGCTACTGGGAGATACTGGGAGAGACGGGGAGTGACTGGGATCATAGAGGAACCATAAAGGAAGTTACTGGAATAATACTGGGAGATACTGGGATCATACTGGGAGTTACTGGGACTATGATGGGAGCAAATGGCATTGTACTGAGGGTGACTGGATTCATACTGGAATCATACTGGGGAGGACTGGAGCCACAGTGGGAGTAACTGGGATCATACTGGGGAAAACTGGAACTGTACTGGGAGTGCCTAGAACTATACTAAGGGTGAATGGGAACACCTGGGACCATGCAGGGATCATAGTGGGAGTGACCAGGGTCATACTGGGATCATACTGAGTGTAACTGAAAGTGACTGGGATCATATTGGGGTGACTGGGAGCCACAGTATTGGGAATTATAAAGGAGAATTAGGTTGTGAGCTGTAAAACCTGCCTGCAAAGACACATGGCAGAACAAAGGAGCACAAGGCAGCACAGAGAGGCTTGTCTCCACCGGGCCCTGGGGGGAGGAGGTGTCACAGGGCAGACCCCTACAAAGTGTGTTGCTGATGTGGCAACACGAGATAGGTCACGCCATATAAGGAACTACTGTGCCTTAGAAAAGTGTATAAAACCAACTCCTTTGAATAAACCATTCAGATTCCCTGCTGGTCTGGGTCCGATTCAATTGCCGACACCACAGGACCCATACTGGGAGTGACCTGGGCCCCCGGGTGGAACTGGGGGAACTGGCCCAGCTGGGGCTCAGGGTTGTTCTCCCCCAGCGCTGCCCCAGGTCCTGCTGCCACCCCCGGCCCCACAGAGCCGAGGGACACGGAACAGCCGAGGGCCACGGGACAGCCGA
>NW_008236926.1:2223-3062 GCF_000691975.1 Corvus brachyrhynchos | reverse complement strand
ATGCAGCATTTCCACCAGCTTGTGGGGGCATGGCTGCAGGCTAAGCATGTCATTCCTGCAGCTGAAGCAGGAATTAGGCTTGTTACCTTTTAAAACCACTTAGAGAGTTAATGTTATTATAATTGTAATTTTCCAAGACCTGGATTTAGATGTATTATTCTACTGTTCATAGTAAGAAAACTGCATGTTATGTTAAAAATGTTCATGTTACATATTGTTAGAACAGAAAAGGGGGAATGCAGAGATGGGGTGTGCCCCCCGCGAAAGACTAAAAAAGTTTATATGTTCTTAATGTTTCAATCACATTCAGAATGATAGTAATAACGTTTCTAAGCAATTTTATAAGTATTTTAGGGAAACGTTCTCAGTCATGGCTTAAGGCTCTGGCCAAGCCCTAGCCCTGTCTGACTAAGAATTTATACTATCAGACCCAAGTGTTTCTGCCCTAAAAGTGTAATCAAGTCATTTTGACTTGTTGATTTGATTTTACTAAAGTTGGACCCTCTTTCAAAGTAAACTTAGAAGTCTTGCCTAGGAAAGACTTTCTAAGTCTTCACTGTGAAACAGGACCTCCCAGCAGTTGCAGACGCTGAGTGATGGGGAAAGTTTTAGACAACTTTATGTTGTTTCTCAAAGTTGTATCTGTTTAATCACTGTCATAATTCTTAATTATATAAAACAGAAAAGGGGGAATTATGGGGAATTATAAAGGAGAATTAGGTTGTGAGCTGTAAAACCTGCCTGCAAAGGCACATGGCAGAACAAAGGAGCACAAGGCAGCACAGAGAGGCTTGTCTCCACCGGGCCCTGGGGGGAGGAGGTGTCACAGGGCAGACCCC
>NW_008236926.1:0-409 GCF_000691975.1 Corvus brachyrhynchos | reverse complement strand
GGCGGGTCCCGTGCCCGGGAATGGGGGTTATGGGGTTCCCGTTCCCAGGAATGGCGGTTCAGGGGGTCCCAGGGGGTGCCGGGGGTCCCAGTCCCCCCTCGCCGCCCCAGGAGCCCCCAGCCCCAGCGCTGGAGCCATCGCGCTGCTCCGGGCAGATCCTGGTGCAGGTTGGGAGATGCGGCAGTGCCCGAGGGAGGGCGGGGGAACGGGGGGATCACTTCCAGCTGTCCCAGGGAAGGCTCTGTAAATCCCAGTTAATCCCAGTCCCTCCCAGTGTATCCTCAGCCACCCCCAGAATGGTTACACACACTCCCAGTATATCCCAGTTGCCCTCAGCATGTCCGTAGTCATTCCCAGATGCTCCAGTGGTCCCAGTAAGGTGTTTGTCATCCCAGTATCATACCAGTCA
>NW_008236925.1:14130-15599 GCF_000691975.1 Corvus brachyrhynchos | reverse complement strand
TGAGTGCTTGTCTCCCGCGACTCCACCCGACACAAACCAAATGAAGAGCCTAAGCCATTGACAGTGGCTCTTGTCACGAGGAAAAAGCACACAACCAAAACTGATCACCCAGTGAAAGATGAGGATGATGCGGGGGAAGGATCTCAAAGCCAGAAAGTGACTCAGGCCCAGAAATTATTACTGAGTCCATGTCCATAAAGGACCATCACAACCTAAGAAAGGATTACACCCAACGGTCTGATGAATCCATAATAAGTTGGATGGTCCGTATTTGGGATGCTGCAGGTGATGTGACAATGCTGGACAGTGCTGAAGCGAGGCATTTAGGGTTCTTGTCACATGATCCCGCTATCGACCAAGCGATGATAAGGGGGACTGATTCTGCCAGTCTCTGAACACGGCTCTTGAGTGGCGCGAGGGATACCTGTGCGGAGATGATCTCTATATGCAGCAATCCCAGTGGAAGACCATAGAACAAGGGATCCAGCGCCTGAGGGAACTAGCGGTGGTAGAGATTGTCTTCACAGATGACCCAGGATTGAGAAGTCCAGACTGGGTCAGAGTTAATCCATTCATGTGATGAAAACTCATATGGCTTGGGCCACAAGAATATGCTTCTGTTTTAGCAATGATGAAACTGGATTATGGTGCAAATGAGACTCTGCAGGATGTGGTGACGAAGCTCCAAGCATGTGCAGATGCCATGCGTTGCCCAACACATGCACGAATCGTAGCTGTGGAAACACGTGTGCAGAAAGTGGAAGATAAGATGGAGAAGATGCACCAGGAACTAAGGAGATTAAGAAGGAGATCAAAGAGGGCCTTCTCCAAATATCGGCAGTACAGATCAGAGATTCTGATACCAAACGTGGACGTTCCCCAGAGAGAAGGCACATCCCACGAAGTGAGCTGTGGAATTTCCTGTGTGACAGTTGGGAAGACATGAGGAAGTGGGGTGGACAATCTACTTCTGCTCTGGCAGCATGAGTGTGTGAATTGAAGGAGCGCAAGTCTCAGAAAGGAAGTACTACCAAAAAGGAAGTAGCTCCAGTTGCCTGTAGCCAAACTGCCAAAAATGATGGAAAAGAAGATGACATGTCCTATCCCCTTGAAGGAACCTCTAAGATGCATGCCCAGGGAAAGAAGGATAATCAGGACTAGAGGGGCCCTGCCTCTAGCCAAGGAGAGGCCAGGGAAAAACGTGTTTTTTGGACTGTGTGGATTCATTGGCCTGGTACATCAGAACCACAAAGATATGATGCCTTGGTTGACACTGGTGCGCAGTGCACAATAATCCCATCACAACATGTGGGGATAGAATCTGTTTCTATTTCTGGTGTAACAGGTGGATCACAAGATTTGACCCTGGAGGAAGCTGAGGTGACCCTGACTGGAAATGAGTGGAAGAAACATCTCATTGTAACTGGTCCAGAGGCCCCATGCATTTTGGGCATAGACTTCCTCCGGAA
>NW_008236925.1:11993-13611 GCF_000691975.1 Corvus brachyrhynchos | reverse complement strand
CACTATTGACATTGCTAATGCATTTTTCTCCATTCCTCTGGCAGCAGAGTGCAGGCCTCAGTTTGCGTTCACCTGGAGGGGTGTGCAGTACACCTGGAACCGACTGCCCCAGGGGTGGAAGCACAGTCCCACCATCTGCCATGGACTGATCTAGACTGCAGTAGAGAAGGGTAAGGCTCCAGAACATCTGCAGAACATTGATGACATCATTGCGTGGGGAAACACAACAGCAGAGGTATTTGAGAAAGGAGAGAAAATCATCCTGATTCTCCTGGAAGCTGGTTTCGCCATCAAGAAGAGCAAAGTCAGGGGACCTGCTCGAGAGATCCAGTTCCTGGGAGTGAAATGGCAAGATGGAAGGCATCAGATTCCCACTGAGGTCGTCAATAAGATCACAGCAATGTCTCCGCCAACCAACAAGAAGGAAACACAAGCTTTCCTAGGTGCCATAGGCTTTTGGAGGATGCATATTCCTGAGTACAGCCAGATTGTGAGTCCTCTTTACCTGGTTACCTACAAAAAGAACAATTTCCATTGGGGTCCTGAACAGCAGCAAGCTTTTGCCCAAATCAAGCAGGAAATCGCTCATGCTGTAGCCCTTGGCCCAGTCAGGACAGGACCCGAAGTGAAGAATGTGCTCTACTCTGCAGCCAGGAGCCATGGTCTGTCCTGGAGCCTTTGGCAGAAGGTGTCTGGTGAGACTCGAGGTCGACCACTGGGATTTTGGAGCCGAAGCTACAGAGGGTCGGAAGCCAACTACACCCCAACAGAGAAGGAAATCTTGGCAGCCTATGAAAGGATCCAAGCCACCTCAGAGGTAATCGGCACTGAAGCACAACTCCTCCTGGCACCCCGACTACTGGTGCTGGGGTGGATGATCAAAGCAAAGGTTCCCTCTACCCACCCCACCATCAATGCAATGTGGAGCAAATGGATTGCTCTCATCACACAGCACGCCCGTATTGGAAAACTAAATCGTTCTGGGATTTTGGAAATAATCACAAATTGGCCTGAAGGTGAAAACTTTGGTGTCGCTGACGAAGAGGAACAAGTGACACGTGCTGAAGAAGCTCCACTGTACAAACAACTGCCATCAGAAGACATACCCTACGCTCTTTTCACCAACGGTTCTTGTCACATCGTAGGGATGAAACGAAAGTGGAAAGCAGCCGTATGGAATCCCACACGAGGGGTTGCAGAGGCTACTGAAGGAGAAGGTGGATCGAGGCAACTTGCTGAACTCATAGCTGTTTAACTAGCCCTGGACATTGCTGAAAGAGAGACGTGGCCAAAGCTCTACCTCTACACTGCTTCATGGATGGTAGCCAATGCTCTGTGGGGATGGCTAGAAAAGTGGGAAAAAGCTAATTGGCAGCATAAGGGAAAACCAATCTGGGCTGCTGAAGAGTGGAAAGACATCGCTGCCCAAGTAAGAAAGCTGGTTGTGAAAGTCTGCCATGTAGATGCCCATGTCCCCAAGAGTAGGGCTAATGAGGAACACCAAAACAACAAACAGGTAGATCAGGCTGCAAAGATAGAAGTGTCACAGGTAGACTTGGACTGGAAACACAAGGGAGAGTTGTTCCTAGCTCGATGGGCCCATGATGCCTCAGGTCAT
>NW_008236925.1:10692-11494 GCF_000691975.1 Corvus brachyrhynchos | reverse complement strand
TTCCACCAATAGAGCTGGTCCAGCCCAATCTGAATCCCTGCATACAGTAGATGGAGATAAGGTCCCAGTAGTGCATGTCAGAGGTCTGTTAGGAAAGACTGTGTGGATTAATTGTGCCTTGAGTACAGACAAAACCATCCGTGGGGTTGTCTTTGCTCAGGGACCTGGTTGCACAACATTCTGGTAATGCAGAAAGATGGAACACATTGTGTACTGCAGGGAGATCTAGTTGTTGGGTGAAAACCATGTGTAATGTGAAATGCCTGTATACCAGTGCTTGCTGAGTGGCACTGTCACTTTTTGTACATAGCTGTATATATATATATATATATGTATGTGTTGATGTGTGTGTGTAGAATTAGAATATATTAGTTTGGGCATTGAGCCAATGATATGGGATAAGGGGTGGAATGTCTTGGGATGACTTTATGATGTGTATCCCATATTGCTGCCCTATGCCCAGAAATTAATTTTTGTACCTTCCTATGACTTTAAACTGAGCCTGAGAGGGGGGAGAGAAGAAAACCGTGCAAACTCTTCAAAGCAGTTTGCAGTTTGTTTTCATGTTTCAAGGACAGAGATACCCACTCCTCTTGCTTCCAACAGCAGCGGCGGGAGCAGGAGGAAGCACCCAGATTTTTTTTTTTTTCAGCCAATTTTCAGCAAGTTTTTCAGCTCTTTTTCCTCCAGAGAGTTGAACTTCGTTTTCCTGGGACTCCGATTTTTCCCTTCTTCTCTGCTGGACGTTTCAACATCAGAATACATTGGGAGGACTTTCCACTGAGGCCTTGGCCCTGGAGGT
>NW_008236925.1:6436-9467 GCF_000691975.1 Corvus brachyrhynchos | reverse complement strand
GGAGGAGAGTTCTGAAGGTGGTATAATTTTTTTTCCCCTTCTTTTAGGTCTGTTAATAAACTTCTTTATATTCTTTCAAGTTTGGTGCCTGCTTTGCATTTCTCCTAATTCTTATCTCACAGAAGATAAACAGTAATGAGTATTTTGGACCAAACCACTACATTATCCTTCTCCTTTGTGTTTGTTAAATAAATAGTTTTTATCTCTTTCACTTTCCTTCGAGGAAAATTTATTTTTTCCCTAACCTGGTGGGGGAGGGATGGTTGTAACCTGCCTTCTCTCAGAGGATGTCTTTCCAAATTTGCCCAAACCGTCACTGGGAGTGACAGAAGATGGAGGGGGGTGTTTCAGTTTTCCCCTGGCTCTTGATAAGACTGATCAATAGTTAACTCATGTAAGCACAGTGTGCCTGTTTGGACAAATTTGGAGGAAAATATCCTCTGATAGAAGGCAGGTTACAACCACCCCTCCCCCACCAGGTTTGTGGAAAAAAAAGAAATTTTCCTCTGAGGAAAGTGAAAGAGATAAAAACTATTTCTTTAACAAACACAAAGGAAAAGGATAATAATGCTAAATAGTAAAACCTCTCACTGTGGAGAGAAATCTGGGAAGATTTCAGAGTCCTTTTGTAGGTGTGGTCTCTCTCCTCCTTCTCGGAGCTCGGTTGTGGGCCCACCTCCAGGGCCTCGGTGGAAAATTCTCCCAATGTGTTCTGATGTTGAAACAGTCCAGAAGAGAAGAAGGGAAAAACCAAAGTTCCAGGGGAACAAAGTTCAACTCACTGTCTCCCTCCAGAGAAAAGGAGCCAAAAGCAGGCTGAAAAGCAAGCAGGGTGCTTCCTCCGCTCTTGCTGCTGCAGCAGGATGCAGAGGAGTGTATATCTTTGTCCTTGAACAGCTGCTTTGAAAAGTTCACTCGGTTTTTTCCTCTCCCCCCTCTCACGCTCAGTTTAAAGGCACGGAAAGGCACAAAGTTAATTTCTGGGCATAGAGCAGCGATAGGGGATACACATCATAAAGTCACCCCAAGACACACAGTTAACTATTGGGAGATAGCAAATGTTGATCACAAAACCTAAGAAGCAGTATTCACCTTAATCTTGTCAAGATAAGAGGAACAAGAATTTACTTGAAACCAACACAGATACGGCTGAATCATTCTACAAAGGACTGCGCATGCTCCAGAAAGAAAGGTGAAAAGTGCATTGTGATGAAGACTACTAGCCTTCATCAGAAAGATCCCCAAGAAGAGTGTGCGACCACCAGGGTACACAGGGCATGCGTGGTACGTATGCTAATGATATTAATGACTTCCGAGAACTAATTTGTATAACCACTCCTATCCCAAGGAATGTGATGAATATTCATGAATTTTACCCATAATATTGTGTTGTAGGAAGTGCCGGTGTGTGTGTTTGGAGGAGTGATCTCCCACGCACCCAGTGCTGAATAAAGCAAATACCCACTTCTTGGACTTTGTCTCTGAAGTGTGTTTTGGCCTGGTTTGGGGCGATTCAACTAGCACCCCGAGATGGGACCTTAACTCTGCCTGGCTGCTGGATCCAGGGGTAAGCAGACCTCCCAGCCGCGGCCCTGAATTTTCAGGGTGAGCTCAGCTGTCCCCTGGCTCACAGCAGGAGCAGACAAGGACCATCTGCACCAAATTAAGGTATTTGCTATTTTTTGTTAAGTAGAAATTCCCGTGGGTCCGGAGTTCGAGTCCCCAAGGGTGGGTTGAAAGTCCCGAGGAGGCTGGGTCTCCCAAAATTAGTCCTGGGCAAAATGAAAGGTATCTTTAAGGGGTCGGAGCCCCCAGGGGTTGGACCCCACTGTCGCGCACTATTGTATTTTTTTCTGGCTGTCATTTTCCTACTGTGTGAGTGAGAACGGATGAGATGTGTCCCGGACACGAAGCGAGTGTGGAGCTCTAGCTACGGTACCGTAACCCGGCGATGGGAGCGGCCAGTGAAAAGCGAAGTGATTGGCAGCGAGTGAATGAGTATAAATCATATAAACTATTGGTTTGGAGTGCAACCTTGTTATCCGGAGGGAGGCGGATTGTATCACTGGAGGGGAGAGATTTTAGACATTAAATTGAGAACACCCAGATACCCAACCCCTTTTCTAATGTAGCTCCACCTAACTTCCCTTCTGAAATTCCGTGGAAACAGTTGTGAGACTTGGACTTTGTGTACATGTATTAATTGTGAGAGAAAGTGGTATTGTACTAGAAGAAGCAGGTGGTGTCCAAAATGAGAATGTAGGTAATGTTAAAGTAAGGGGAGAGTGGCAGAGAACAGTGAGAGGTTTATTGTGGCTTTAGTGTGTGGATTTGGGAGGCTTGGAAAGAAAAGTGGGAGGAGATGTGCAGGAAGGCTTGCGTGGAAGAGAGAAGAGAGGGAGAGAAAGGAGAGGAACAGACAAAGGAGGCAATGGGATCATCAGAAAGCAAGGAAATAATCCAGAAGAGTCCCCTGGGATGTGTGTTGGCACACTGGAAGGAACTGGGAGGAATCCCCAGAGGGACTATGAAAAAGAGCACCGTAATTAAATACTGTAACCAATGGTGGCCACTATACAAATTAGATGATGGTGAAAAGTGGCCAGAAAATGGGACTTTAAACTATAACACCTTACTACAATTAATGTTATTTTTAAGGAGGGAGAATAGATGGGATGAAATTTCCTACGCGGATTGTTTTTTTACTTTAAGACGTAAACCGGAGTGGCAGAAACGGTGTGGTATCAATTTGTCACCCCAGGATTCAATGGTCCTGCTTTTAGAAAAGGAGGCAAAAGGGAAAAGCTGCATGAAGAGGTGTTGCTCATAATGCAATATAGGGCAGAGATGTTTAAAGCTCAAAACTGAGAGAGACCAGGATCCCTTAGAAAGCCAGGAGTTAATGAAATACAGTGGTGACACCCTAACATCAGGGACAACGTCCCCAGCATCTCTAACATCCCTGGAGGGTAGTGGGAACAAAGGGACAAGTGAGGCTAGCTCAGGAATATCATCCAGAACTAGGAGCAAG
>NW_008236925.1:5197-6254 GCF_000691975.1 Corvus brachyrhynchos | reverse complement strand
GCAAGAACACATGTGCAGGGACAAATAGCTACTGGGGTATTACACGGTAATGTAGATAATATTTTCCCCACAGCAGATCCACATTGGGACCCAAATGATCCACAAACACATCCGGTTTTGGTTGGATACAGGAAATTAATACACTGGGGACTGCTAAATGCTATACCTAAAATGGTTAATTGGTCATTGTTGTTCACTATTCACCAGGAAACCACTGAGTCCCCAGGCTCATTTGTAGAAAGGCTAAAGGATAATATGAGGAGACACACTACACTGGATCCAGCTTCTGAAATCGGGCAGCAACAGTTAATATCCTTGATATATCAGCACCAGATATACGCAGAAAATTGCAAAAGATTCAGGAACCAGATACCTGGAACTTAGAGAAACTTTTAGCAGAGGCGTGGGAAGTTTATAAAAACAGAGCACAGCCCCTTACGGTCACGGTTGCCCAGGTTAGGGGACCGAGATTCCCCAGGAGTGGGAGGAGGCCTCCACCTAGGGGGAAAAGACAGCAACACCCAGCCCCTAACCGATGTTTACTATGTGGCCAGCTCGGGCATTGGAAGTGGAATTGTCCGGTGAATCATGCCACGATTCCGACGACACAACCATCAGCGCCACCAGAACCGATGACTGTAGCACAACTGTATCAGGAGTGACGGGGACCTGCTGGTCCCTCCCTAGCAGACCCGGGGTGAATCATGCCACGATTCCGACGACACAACCATCAGCGCCACCAGAACCGATGACTGTAGCACAACTGTATCAGGAGTGACGGGGACCTGCTGGTCCCTCCCTAGCAGACCCGCTGGTTAAAGTTAGGCTAGGGGAATGGGAGGTGGAATTTTTGGTATACTGGAGCCCCACATTCTCAGTCCTGAATCAGACTTTGAGTCCTATAAGCAATGATTATGTCCAAGTTATTGGGGCTGTTATGAATGTATTGTGATGTTGGCTTTTTGCATGTTCCTTAATGTTAGAAAAACTTTACCTAGGTTCTGTAATGTAATACATGATATAGAATGTCTATTGTTTATGTAGTCAATTTAGAAAA
>NW_008236925.1:4871-5093 GCF_000691975.1 Corvus brachyrhynchos | reverse complement strand
ATTATCTTTGGGATGTGGATGTTGGCCTCTGGCTCTCTGCCAAAGCACCCGGCCATAACACCCTTTTTGCTATTGTCTCCTAATTGTCCCTTTTATTAAACTTTTTAAAAATGTTACAAAGAGTGAACCTTGTTTTTCACAATTGGTGGCCCGTATGGGGAGAAAGACCTCACCTCTGAGATCTCCCGGGGAACCCAGAGCGGGGGCCGCACCCACCCCCTT
>NW_008236925.1:0-1037 GCF_000691975.1 Corvus brachyrhynchos | reverse complement strand
GCTTGGCCAGATATTAGGAAGAAACTAGAAAAATTGGAAGACTGGCACGAAAGATCATTAAATGATTTATTACAAGAGGCTCAAAAAGTTTATGTCAGGAGACATGAAGAAAAAGCAAAAGTAGTAACAAAAATTATGTTAGCCACTATGAGAGAAAGCAACTTTCAAAGGAATCTGAAGTCCCCGGATACCACTCCTAGAAATTCAGGCTTTAGAAAAGGGGAAAAGGGAAAAACAGGAACTCAGCACAAACAAAAACCCAGGAGCATTCTAAAACTGCTTGCTACTACTGTGGAGAGGAAGGGCATTTTAGAAGAGAATGCCCTCACTTAAGGAAGGATGTGAAAATCTTCCAAGAAACAGCTCTATTTTCTGGGGGACAAATGCCATCTAGAGCCTGTGATAACGTTAAATGTCGGTCCCCAGGAGGAGGAGTTAGAATTTGTGGTTGATACAGGGGCTGAAAGAACCTGCCCAGTGAATACTCCAAAAGGTTGTAGTATAAGTAAAGGTACTGTAAAGGTAACAGGTGCAAAATGAGAAAGTATTACAGTTCCTATCATGAAAGACGTCGTAATCGAAGGGGAAACTAGAATTTGGATGGGGGGTGTTTTATTAGTCCTTGGGGCAGGTAGCAATTTATTAGGGAGGGATTTACAGGTGGAGTTGGGAATAGGAGTTATACCAGAAGAAGGGAAAATGACGGCTAAAATTTTAAAACTTGGTCAAGAAGATGAAAAGAAAATTAACAAGGAAGTTTGGGCTGGAGAAGGGAATAGGGGGGGACTGGACATTAACCCCGTAAGAGTCACAATTGAGAAAGAAGAATGTCCCATATGTGTACATCAGTACTCTATATCCTTAGAAGGATGAGAAGGCTTGAAATCACTAATAGAAGGACTAATAAAGGCTGGGACATTAGAACCTTGTATGTCTCCTCATAACACCCCTATTCTACCAGTAAAAAAGCCTGATGGGACTTATAGATTAGTGCAAAACTTACGGGAAGTTAATAAGAGGACTTGGGCTCATTATCC
>NW_008236924.1:7833227-7835324 GCF_000691975.1 Corvus brachyrhynchos | reverse complement strand
CAGGCAGCTCGCAGCAGAGACATTTCACCCACCAGCACCACCTGCTTCCTCTCACTCCAGATGTCTGCGGATGCGCTGATCTGCGCGCATGCGCGGGCGGATGCGCATCACCGGCGATCCCTCCGCGGGCAGGACCGCATCACAAATAGTCCCTCCTGGCGGATCACTCCGCCTGCGCATGCGCATAATCGTTGATCCCCCCGCGGACGGGCCGCATCACCGCTGATCCCTCTGTTCTGAACGGTATCGTGATGTTGGCTTTTTGCATGTTCCATCATTGTTAGGAATGGATTGTGATGTTGGTTTTTTCATGGTCCTTAATGTGAGAAAAGCTTTGCCTGGGTTCTGTAATGTAATGCTGTAGAATGTCTATAGTTTGGGTGCTCAGTTTGGGAAGGATGGGGGGGGGGTCTTCACATTCCTGGAAAATCTTATCAGAAGAAAAGAACCCGAAACCAGACGGAATGGAGCCAAGGAAAAAGATAAGACTGATAAGATGATACTCAGCAACTCCAAAGAATTAATGAATGATGCATGATGGTGATGAATAAAAATAAGCGATGTACTTTTAAAGAGGATCTTTTGGCTGTAAAGGTGCGCCTTTGGCTCTCTGCCGAAGCACCCGGCCGTACCGCCCTTTTTGCTGTTGTCTCTTAATTGTCCCTTTTTTTAAACTTTCCTTCAAATTTTATAAATAGCGAACCTCGTTTCTCACAATTTGGTGGCCCGTACGGGGATAAAGCTTCAGCTCTGGGATCTGCCGGGGAACCCAGAGCAGGGGGGTGCCCCCGCCCGCTTTTGGCGGCCTCGCTTTGTGCTTCCCGGCGGGGTCAGGGGGGTTTGCAGTCAAACACCCGGAGGGCAAGAGAGGAGACAAAGCAACAAGAAAGGAAAGAAAAGGCTCCCTGAGGTACCGCGGTAATTAAACACGTAAAATAAACACGTAAAATCTTGTGCACCAAGACTCCGAGAAAGGTATTTTTTCTTTCCTCTTTTTGGGGGGAGAAGGGGGATGAAAGTGTGTGCATGAGATGCGGGCTGGTTAGCCCAGAGCTGCGAAGCGAGTGTGGAGCCTCTGAGGCTGCGGCTCTGCTCTGCCGCGAGGGAAGCAGTCAGTAAAGAGGCGAAGCCAAAGAGAAAAGGAGTGAGAGAAGCCCCGGGTTAACTGGGACGGGCTTTCAGGGAAGGGATTGGACTCCCTGGGGAGTCAAGAATTTCCTAGTATTGGATCCGAGAAATTTAGGGTTCAAGACTGCCGGATTGAGGGTTCAAAAATTCGAGACATCTGGGCTTAATTCTGCTAAATGGAGGGTTAGTTCCGAGACATTTGGGTTTTGAGACTGCTGGATTGAGAGTTAAAAAAAAAATAAATAAATAAAAATTCAAGAAATCCAGGCTTAATTCTGTCAAACTGAGGATTACTTCAAGAAACCTGGAATTTTGGGCCCAGAAGGGAGCATCAGCCAACAATTTGAAATTAAAAGGTACCTAAGTCTTGTGTGGTTGTGACTGAGAGCACTTGAGAAAGAGAAGTTGGAACAATAAAAAGGAGTGAGTGAGAATGAATGAGAATGTATGTGATAGAAATGCTAAACCTTGAAATAGAACTTTATTTTCTGGAAGGAGGCATATTTTATTAAGAGGAGGGAACTGTTGTATTCTAGGAGAAGAAAGGGGAAAGAGGTGGTGAGGTTTGAATAGTTGTTTTGTTGGTTTTTATTAAAAAGGTGGGAAACAAAGGCCTGGGAAAGATAGATAAGATTCTGAGAAAATGGGACATAAAACTAGTAAGCAAGAGTCAGGGAATAAAAAAGGGAATAGAGGCGTGCCAGCAGAAATACCCCAGGAAAGCCCTTTGGAAGTTATGTTAGCTAACTGGAATACAAACCCAAGTACAAAGGAAAAGAGCAAAGTCAAAATGATCCAGGTTTTGTATGTTTGGTTGGGCCGAGAAGGAAGTAAGATCCGACCGTGTCTTCTGGCCCAGACATGGCTCTTGAAGTCTGGATCTGTCAGGCTTTACAAGTATTTGTAAATTCAAAAGAACTCGTTAACACAGAAGAAAGCAAGTATGCTTCATGCTGGGTGGGAAACAGA
>NW_008236924.1:7814230-7832378 GCF_000691975.1 Corvus brachyrhynchos | reverse complement strand
CCGGGCCCCTTGGCGGCTGCGCCCCCCGCCCCCCGCCTTTGCCTCCGAGAGGATTCCCACCTCCTACCCCCCCTCCCTCCCTCCCTCGCCTGCACCGTTCCCCTGGCAACGACCGCTTCTGCTGCTCCTCTGAAAGGAGAAGCAAAACACCAAAGTTCCATCTCGAGGAACGAGCCCTTTCAGAAGGAAATAATATCTGTAGACGGTTCTTCCAGATGTGTCCAAGGAAAAAGAATGTCAGGGTAGACTGTAGTTGATGGGGTGACTATGCACACTGGAAGATTTAGCACACAAGAAGGGAAATACATCTACTGATTCAAGGTACGCTTTTGGAGGGGTGCAAGCCTTTGGGAAAATCTGGGAGGAAAGGGGATTGCTTGGTTCAGAGGGAAAGGGGCTGATGCAGGGGAGACTTGTTTTGGAGGTTTTAGAGGCATTGGAATTGCCTGAAGAGAGAGCTGTGGTACCTAGGGGGGGACAGCGGGGGGGATGGCCTCAGAGATGGGAGGAGGGAGTTTAGCAGATCGGGGGGGCTGAGGATGCTGCAGAGAATGGGATAAAAAGGGTTGTGTTAATTTTGACCTCGAAGAGCAAAAAACTGGAGACTCCAAAATTCAGTGAAACAGAGGGATCAGGGCTTATGCTGCCCTGGAATGACAAAGAACTTCTCCCTCAGCCCCCCAGAGAGCCCTCAAAAAGCCAAAGTGCAGCAGGGAAGGAAGGAAAGGCACCTGCTGGGGACGTGCAGAGGTGGAAATTCTTGTTAGTAATAACAGACCATCTTACCCATTGGGTGGAAGCTGTTCCCAGTGTCAGAGCCACAGCCAATGTAGAATGTAAAACCCTCTTAGAACAAATTATTCCCAGGTATGGAATGATTACTAAGATAGACACACTTTACATCAAAAGTTTTACAGCAACTAACTCAAGCCTTAAGAATAAAATGAGAACTACATACCCCATGGCACCCACAGAGTTCAGGATGGGTAGAAAGGATGAAACAAACTTTAAAGAGAACCTTAACTGAATTAATAATTGAAACTCAAATGTCATGGGTAAAATGCCAACCTCTGGCTTTATTGAGAGTTCAGACACAACCAGGTCAGACCTGAGAGTGTCACCTTACGAAAAGATGGTTGGTGTTGAAGATGAAAGTTTGGTAAGAAAGTTTTGCAGATATGTGGGCTCGGCCGAGAGCTCTCTGAGTGTGGAGCCTGAGGATGGGACAGAAATGAAAGCAGGTTTTGATGTAGAGTGGAAGATGTTTGCTGAAACATTGATCACTAGGGGACATGGGGCTCTGGGGAGGGACTGACAAGCTAAAAGAGGGAAGCTGAAACTTTCCCCCCGGCACCCTACACGCTGCCCCGCCTGCTCAGGTGCCCAGGTGCATCCGGCTGCTCCCTAGCCCCTGCTGGATGTTCTAACCGTCGTTCCTGGAGGGACACCCAGGATGCCTCCATTGGCCCCTCTGGACTAGGAGCTCCCTGTGCAGGTGTGCCCCGGTAACCCTCTGAAAGCAGCCGGTCATGCCTGGAGCTGCCGCACCTTGGAGCGGGGGACGAGGTGGAGAAAGGTCCTGCCGGTCGTTCCCTCCCCTACACGGGCCGTTGTCTGCCCCTGAAACACCGGGGTGCTGGGCTTTCCTTTCTGTGGAAAAGAACCGGCCTTCTCGTCCGGGTGCCCGTGGCCAAAATTGGGATTCTGCCTCCAAAATTCCCTATGTCCTAGGTTTGTAATTACCGAGGAAATTCCCCACAGACTATAAGCGATTACTGGTAATTTTTCCTCTGTAATCATTACTGAATTGTGTTTCTGTTGAAGTGTTTTACATATCCCTTAAGGGGTCAGGGGTTTAGCTGGGTTGTTTATGGCTATTCCTGACAGGCCCAGACTGAACCCGAGCACCCCCCTCGCTGGTCCACCCTGAATTTCAGTGAAATATTGATATCGTTTATTAATACTCCCTTTGCCTGCTACTCACTTTTTCCCTGTCCATCCAAGGAGCAGATTTACTCCATCTTTTGTTCCCGAACACAGCTCTCCAGCCCAAATGCCGGTTCTCACAGACACAAGCTAAGCAGAAAACTACTGCAAGTGTTGGCTTTTAAAGTAAAATTCTTATTACATCTGGCTAAATGATCAAAATAGATACAAATATTGACAGTCATCGGAGGAAAGCTTTTCAGAGGAGAATATACCCATTTTGCTAGCACTGATCCCATTTTTACAATATTACATTCTTTTGGGTCTGGGAATCCTGCTCATATAAGACATCTGAAAGTTGGTATTTTGCAATTTGATATTTTGAAATCGGGTCATTTTGATATTTTGGAGCTTGATATTCTGGTATTTTGAAATGGAATTATTTTGGTATTTTGGAACTTGGTGTTCTTTTATTTTAAAACCGGGTTACTTTGGTATTATGGAACTTGGTGTTCTGCTATTTTGAAACTGGGTTACTTTGGTGTTTTGGAACTTGGTAGTCTGGTATTTTAAAACTGAGATTTTGAAACCCGGTTTTCTTTGGTATTTTGAAATTCGGTTTTCTATTATTTTGAAACTAAGTTATTCTGGTATTTTGGAACCTAGTTTTTTGTATGCTTTTGTGGATTTTTGTATTTTTGTAGGTTTTTTGTGGGTTTTTGGGAGGTTTTTTTGTATTTTCATAAGCTGGGGGTTTGGTATTTTGTTACCTCTGATTGGCAGGGGTCTGGGACATCCTAGTTGAGTCTCTTGGCTTCATTTGCCTTCTTCCACTACAATTAACCTGGTACGGGAACTGTTAAATCGCAGACTATACAGTGAGACACTTCCTGAAACAGAAATAAATTCCGGCTGCAGCAAAGCCCACCACCACATTCAGAAACCCTTCAGCAAAGCTGTTAGAAAAGCAAAGATGATGTCTGGTGCTTCTCTATTGATTTGTCTTGTAATAAAATGAGTAATATTTGGAGCAAGTTGTCTTGCATTGCAAAGTTATTTTTACATGTTTTAAGTGAAAAATATATGAGATGTTTCCCTTAAATTCTTGGGGGGCCCCCCCCTTTTTTTTTTTTGGTTGGATGACACTAAAATGAGAAGTGCGGAAGAGAACCATAAGGCCTATACATAGGCTTTTAAAATATGTAAAATTATAAAATATGTTTGTGTTATTCAGGAAGTCAAAGCACCTGGTTGCACAGCGTTTCTGAGCTTGATTTTGACTCTTCTGAGGAAAGCTTTCATACCATGGAAGTAGTTTTCTCTTTAGCCAGTACCTGTTAGAGGCCTGGCACTGACCGATGAGGTTGCTGCAGCTGTGTGATGGTCCAGGTGAACACTGGGTGCTTTTCTCCTATTTTTGAATTTATTTTTTTCTGGTACAGTTTCTTCTTACTATGTATTTAAGTAATCTCCTTGACTTTGGTAGCAGTATCCCTAAGGCACTGTAGTGTGGATTGGGAATAAGTGTCCAGTCATAAAGGTAGCGAACGGGGTTAGTGCAAGCCATAAAATGTTTTGAAGGTTTGTGGAAAAGGTTGTTTTAGCCTGTGTTTAGTAATTACAGAACTTCCTTAAGCTACTTAAGGGCCAACAGATGAAAAAAATTATTTATTCCTGAAGGTTATGCTCAGAAAGGGCAGTAAAAGTCACTTCTTGTGCTGGGATACGCTGCAGGCACCTGGATAAACGTCCTTCCCTAAAAATTAAAACTCACGTCAAAGTTCTTGCCTTCTTCTCCGCCTTGTTGTTACCAAGCGGAGGAAGCCGGACCTGAAGGAAGTGTGAAAGCCTCTTTCCTCTTGGGTTCTGTACTTAGTGATAGCTCATTATTAATCTGCAAAGCCTTGTCCTTGGAATTCTAATCGAAGGTTACATCATAGCAAATGTTCATACTCAGCTGGAAGTAGTTACTGAGTATTATTTTCAGTAACCTTAACTAGGAAACTGCTTACTCTTTCTGGTACATGGGCAAAGTTTCCCGATGAATATTTAGCAGTGGCATTTTGCTTTAATTCTCTCTATTTTATTTCCATTTAATTCCCTAAATCCATTAGGTCCCGATACTTTTCTTAATGGTTGGAAGATCTTAATCTTAAACTGACAACAGAAAAGGCCCAGGAGTTCCCTAGCTCAGGGTTATTTTTTTCTCTTTTTCTGCTTACTGTTCCCATCTGATATCTGTTCTTTTCAACGTATATTTAAAGGAGTACAATTATTAGTGCTCGGGGAAGATTTGTGAAGTACTACTTCTTCATCTCGCTAGTCATGTCACAGGACCCAGTCAGAAGATTCCAGTCTGTAGCTGTACAAAATTCCAGGTATTGGTACAAATAATAGACAAAGTTAACAAAGTACTACTGTCCCTTGGGGAAGATTTCCCATGTTTGTAAAATCCGTGTGAATAGATAGAAAAATGGTCAGATTGAGTATGTATCAGTTTAAGTCCAGAACAGCATCACTTTAAACTTTCAAAAACTTCTGGGTTTTGATGATGGTGCTACCAGTTTTTAGACTACAAAAACTGACAATACTGATCTCAGAACTGTTAGACATTTCTCCAAATATTTTAATAAATACTGGATACTAAATAAGGCGTTTAGCCTTGTAACTGGTTATAGTTCTTACCTGTATGTAGAATGTATAATATATGCACACCAGTGAAATACACTTTAGCATTAAACCTGATTCATGTGGCTCAGTTCTGAGAGCCTTATTGAACTGCACCTCCTGGAATATCCACGTACAGAAGTTTGGCTTTGAAACGGGCTAAGAGAAAGGAACGAGAGCTTACTGATCCTTTAAACGTCATCTTAAAGGAAGCACATCTGTCATTTTGCTGAGGGCAGGATAACTGCATTAACATTCCTCCGCTGTGCCCTCAGTGAGGCAGTGCAAGATGATTCAGAGGCTCTAGTTCAGCCTTGGTAGGAAATGCTGCACAGCTCAGATGGTGGGTGATTTCCAGTGTGCGTGCCATGTGCCATTCCAGTCAGCCAAGTCAGAGGGAAGCAAGGAACAGGGTCGATGGGTAGTTCAGAGGCGTCAGCTGCGTTCAGTCTGATCGTGGGAGCAGCCCAGGCCATGCTTCTGCTGGAAGTGTTCTGTGTGAATTAACTGATGTTGCTGCGACCAAAACACCTGAGCAGTACTTTGCTTTCCTTTGTATATTTAACATCTCTTTGGTCGGCACGGCCCTGGCATTGGGTTAGCCTGAGACACTGGAGTCTGGGAGATACTTCTCAAAGCCTGGTGAGAGCACTTGGGTTTAAATGTCAGCAGATTGACTGCTGATTTGCTTAGAATTTAGTGGGAGGATGTCATAGATCTATTTTTCTTATTTGCCATATGAAATAGGCAGTATATTTATTCTTTGAAATAGGACTCTCTGAGATGCCTTACCTGGAAAGGTTTCTCTGACTGGGTAGGAGTGTGTTCTCTCCCTCATCCTGCTGGTGAGTCATCCCAAAACAGAGCCTGTGAACGGTGTCTCTTTTCCACGGGTAGGAAAGATTTTCAGCCTAGAGTTTTGGAGGCAGTTTGGAGGATGCCCCAGGAGTCCAAGGCCAGCCAGAGATCTAGTTCCTAGCAACTTTTGTCTGGGAGGAATCCCGTGACATTCTCAATTTTAAGAGGCGGAATCCTGCATTTGGACCCCGGCTGCGAGCGGTGGCTTTTTTCCACAGGTAGGGAACATTTCCACCCTCCTGTCCTGGAGGCAGTTGCAAATGCCACCTGACCTAATCAAAAGTATATGCCAAGGCTTAATAAGAACCCAGAAGATCCAGTGCATCACCTGCATCACTGACTGAGCCTCAGTCAGTTCAGCTGGGTTTTGCGGGAGAGGACCACTGGGTTTGAACCTTTGTACAACCCTGTTTTGTGGGATTAAGCACAGCAAAATAAATATATAGATATAAATTATAGAAATCACTTATTTGCATTGATTTTAATTACTCCCTACAGATCGCAAGAGCTGTTACTCACCAGAACAATGACCGTGGGCAAATCTCTTTCTCTCTGCCTAGAGGAGAGACGTTGGGGAGCGTTTGACAGCAGAGGGGCTCTACGGAATCTTCACCGCTATGGTGGCAGGCACTTGACTGCAATAAAGATGCTTACAATAGATTTTATGTTACTTTCTCGACCAATTGCAGTTTTCACGTGCTTTCCCCGCCAGGCCCCGCCTACACGGGGCGGTGCACGATCTCCCAGAAGGACTGACGCTGCCGCCACCGCCGCAACTCCGCTGTTTCTAGGGCGAGGAGCCCGGCGGAGCGCAGCGCCGGCACCATCTTCGCGCCGGGGCGGGCGGCTCGGGGAGCGGGAGGCGGCAGGAAGGCGGGGAGGCGGCAGAGGAAGCGAGGAACACCCTCTGAGCCGGGCCTGGGCCCGTGGGCGCCACCGTGCGCAGCAGTGGATCTCCCCAGGATAACCACCAGCAGCCAATGCACCCGGGGGGAATCAATTCACTCCCGGTAACTGACCCAACGCGGGGTGAGCGGCAGCCGTGTCCCTGAACTGCCCAAGTTTCACCTCAGACTGGTGTGTTTGGCTGTGTTTTTTTTTTCTTTTCTTTTCTGCAATGTGAAAATTGGGGCGAGGGAGGTTGCTTTTTCAAAATCCTCGATTTTAGGAGTTTCCAGTGCTTTTCCACAACATGAAAATTCGTGCTTTTTGATTTTTTTTTTTTTTTTTTTTTTTTTTTTTGTCCATGACAATGTGGAGGGCTTTGGTTTCTGGCTGCATCAATCCACGCAGTTTCTGAAAGAAATTTCACAGTTTGGGGCTTCTGAGAGACAATTCTGCCGGGATTTATGGAGCGAGAAACCAAAACCTTTACCCAAAACTGTTTTGTTATCCCCCCCGCCCCATACACTTTGACATATTTACACTCATCTATTTCGACTATGTCTATTTGCACTTATTATACAGAATATCTGTTTACACTTACAGATCTATTAACACATCTGTTTAACTTCTGTTAACGCATAAACCACGTATTTAGACTGCTTAGACTTGTGCATTGATGCTTCAACATCACTTTAGACTTCTCCATTTCGACTTCAAGAAAAGCTCTGTTTAGATTACATCTAATATCTGCTTAGACTGTATGTAAGAGCTAATAGCTGTTAGCTCTTTTTTTTTTAAGTCCTTCATATATATCATATTTTGTTAAATTTTGAAGTCCTTTATTGGTTAATTTATATCTATATAAGAGTTATATTTGCATTTTAAAAGCTTGTATCTCTCAGTTTGGCTTGCATGGACAAGCTTGGGTAGTGGAGGGGGCAGGGAGGAGAAACCACAACAGTGGTTTCTGCAAGGAGCTTCTAGAAGCTTCCACCGTGTCTGGCAGAGCCAGTCCCTGGTAGCTCCGAAGACAGATGTGGTGCTGGTCAAGGCTGGGGCAATTAGAAACGGTGGTAATACCTCTGTGATAACATATTTAAGAAGAAACAAAAAAAATATATTGCACAGTTGTAACTGCGCCCGGAGAAGAGCAGGGTGGGAATACGCGAGCGGAACAACTCTGCAGCCACCGAAGTCAGTGGAGAAGGAGGCACTCCAGGCAGCGGAGCTGAGATTCCTCTGCAGCCCATGGAGGAGACCATGCTGAAGCAGCCTGCCCTTGAAGGACTGCAACCTGTGGAAGAATGACTCACACTGCAGCAGTTCACAGAGATCTGTTGCTCATGAGATGGACTCACATTGGAGAAGTTTGCAGAGAACCGTCTCCTGTGGGAGAAACAAGGGGGGATAAAATGACCATAACCCCCCTTCCGTGTTGCTCTGCGTTGCCGAGGTACAAGGTGGAGCTGGGAAGGAGGGAGGGGCAGGGGGAAGGTGTTTTTAAGGTTTTCTTTTACTTCTCATTATCCTGCTCCGATTTTGTTAGCAATAAATTCAATTAATATCTATAATTTGAGCCTGGTTTGCCCATGATGCTATTTGATGAGCCATCTCTCCTGGTCCTTATCTCTGTCCAGCTGTGGAGAGGAGTGAGTGAGCAGCTTTCATGGGTGCCTGGCATCAGGCCCGGGTCAACCCACAACACTTATACAGAACATCCGTCACGTGAAAAGGAGAAATTTCTTCAACCTTTAGTGGGGGGAGATCTACTGGAGCCTTAGTATTTACCTTACCTGTCAGCACCCTAGGAAAGCTGAGACCCTTGTGTCTGATGGGTCTGTTGCCATCCCGTTACAGGAATGCTTCACTGAGCAGTCCTGCTGGATCAAAGGGTGGCTCAACTGACATTCAAGAACACACCAACAGCATAAGGGAGACCCCTCAGCAGGTCTTCCCACTTTATGACCCCCTAGCGGCTCCTCCTCTTTATTTATGTCACCTGCTGCCAGTGACTGCTACCATCCGTGAAGGACTCACACCAACAGTTTATAGAATAAGACTCTTTATTAATATAAAATAGTGACAGGTTAAGGTTCAAGGATTGTCGGCGATAGTATCTGACTGCAAAAACATATTCAAAGAAATACAGAGACAAGCTCTAAGCCCCAATAAAAGTATTCAGTGCGCACAGAGCACGGTTCTGGCTGGATGGCTGGGCCCAGAGAGTGGTGCTGCATCCAGCTGGTGGCCGGTCCAGGACATGGACCTGCAGAAGTGTCTAGAGGAAGCCACAAAAATGGAGGGCTGGAACACCTGTTCCATGAAGAAAGGCTGAAAGAGTTGGGGTTGCTTATCCTGGAGAAGAGAAGCCTCCAGGCAGCCATTACTGTGGCCTTTCAGTATGTATAGGGGGCCTTTAGGAAAGATGGGGACATACATTTTAGTAGGATCTGTAGTGATAGAAGGGGTGATGTTTTTAAACGAAAAGAGTATAGATCCAGACTAGATAAGGAAGAAATTTTTTACAGCGAGGATGGTGAAATACTGGCACAGACTGCCCAAAGAAGCTGTGGATGCCTCATCCCTGGAAACATTCAAGGTTGGACAGAGGTCTAAGAAACCTGATCTAGCTGAAGATGTCCATGCTCATTGCAGGGGAAGTTGGAGCCCATGACCTTAAATTGCATGATTCTATAAGTAACAGACAGCTGTGGTGGTACATCCCTCCACCCTGCAAAGAATCAAGAGCTACCAAATTATGCTGGTAACGTCTTTTCAATGGGCATCACCCAAGCTGTTCAGCATCTGAAAGACAAAAATTGGTTTCTGTCCTTCCTCAGCCATGCTACAGGTTTGTTAGAGAAAACAGGAGGCTGAAAATTTACTGCCTCTATGCAACCAGTTCTTTTAAATCACATTTCCATACAATACCTTGTTTGGTGGCATTCTGTGTCACAGTTCCATATACCATAGCACAACCCAAGCTTCTACACACAGAGCAGGACTCTACACAAAGCTGTTATCACTTGAAGAGCTGTCCCCTTCATAAATTACTATCTGCAAAATACAATAAGACAGTTCGGTTTGAAGTCTTCCCCTCTTCCCCCCCACCCCCTCTCCTTAACTTTGCTGCACTGCTACTTCTTGTGATACTTGTAGCACTGCTGGGAGCAGTATCAGGTTCTCAGTTTGGAAGTCTTAGGACAAGGCTCTGAAGCGCCACAGCTAACTTGAAGAAGACCGAATAGTAATACCAAAGTCTGAGTTACTAGATCAATTTACTATAAATTGCTGAAAACTCAAAATTTAAAAAAAGTATCATCTATGAATGTGAAAACAATGCAAAATTTAAATTAAAAATATGATTTAGGAAAAAAAAAAGTCCCAGACTTTTTATTCTTTTTACCTGGTAGCAAATCTTTATCAGTATCTGCCAGCCTATATGTATTTATTGCAGTGCAACATGAAAAAAAGCTTCTCTGAATCCTCTCATGTTTCCTCCACTTCATGCTAAGCATGCATGTACATTATGCACAGGCCACTAGATCTCAATGCAAGACAAGAAAATCCAAGGAAAACATTAAGTTTAAAGTCCCATTTTTTCCATTTTCTAGGATTAAAATGCAAAGCTTTCAGCTAAAAATTGAGGCTCTGAACACAATTTTTCTACGCAGAAACTAGACTTAGAATTCAACTTAGCATTTGACTTAACATCGTCGGTATACAATAAGCATAGGTGTACAGAGCTGGCCACACAGCAATTCTGCCTGAAACAAAACTACTTATTAGTTTATCCATCTCAAATATTTAAAGCATGTGGCAGAAGTAATTCAAAGAAATCCAGGGTAAATTAGGCACTGTGAATGAAATTCATATCCTAAAATGAGAGTAGTACTAATTTCACTTTATACCAGTTTAGGTGGTGCACAAGCATTATGCAGACTTGTCCACCTGTACCCCAGAATGGATTTTGTCATTCAGGATAAGCTTTCACTACAGGTTTGCTAGAACATCTGGAAAGGCACCACAGAAAGTTGCAGCAAATGTGGTATGGATCACATGCCTGCCTGTGTTTCACATCTGGAGTAATCTAATAGTGGGGAGGGGTGTCACCCATTACAGAGAGAACATGTGCAATCACAGTTTTAAGTCACACACTCTTTTCCAGATTTATCTGGGATTCTGAGAGCAGCCTGAAGGACAAGCTTTAGATTATCACCTTTCAGAAAACATGCGGGAATTCAAGACATTTTCCATTATGCTCCAGAATACATAGATAACCCAGTCTGCTCATGTAGCCTCACTGCAGCCAGACCCTTGTTTAAAGACAGCCTTTCTGACCCAGTTTCTTCCACTGGACTTCCTTCAGATGTTGAAAAACACCTGCCTAAGGCCAAGCACTCCAAGAGGCACTCAACTATTTTGACTCTCAGATGCACCCAGTCAGTGCACACAAATGAGAAGAAAAAGGGAGAATAAAAGCACTTTCTGTCCTATCTAGTCTCATAGATGGCCCAAGACAGATGGGCATCCCAGACTGCAATGTGCAGCAGAGGTTATTTAGTGTTGCTTGGTGCCTTCCCAGATACTGGAAGCAGCTTGGCTAGTACTCTCCTTTATACAAAAATCTAGAAGTGCAGAGTTTACACAGTGCCTCAAAGAGCGTTCCTGGCTCTTCTGCCTGTTGCCAACTGACACTGGGAATGAACCATGAAAAGCAATGTCAGAAGTTATAAAGTTCTAGATGTGTGTTATGCTCCAAAGATACGCATTCCAGTACTTGTCTCCAGGCACCCTGAGCTGGAAAACAAAACAACTTTCTACTCCTTGTGAGTTAAGGGAGAAACTGGGAAGGAGGAAGAAAAAAAACCACACAAATGGGAAGACGACACCACCACAAGTCCCGTGGAAAAAAATCAAATATACAAACAAACAAAAAACCCAGACAAAAACCAACCAAGAACCTTAGCCTCAGATTCCTAAAGGAATTCAAAGGAACCCAAGCTGCATAACTTGATGCGATTGGTTTCATATTCAAGACTACACTTAGAGTTACAAGGTTACTTGACCATTGCTAACGTGGGTATTTCCTAGTACGAACGTCCACGTTTTGTTTCTTAACACAAGGTGGCAGCATACGGCACCTAAAGCCTACTGGCGCCACCTCTGATAAAGCCAAACAGAGCTCAGTTATCTAAGTACGGCACAAGCTGCTCTCTCTGAAGTCGAGAAATTACCAGAAATCTCTAAAGTCTGCACAAGAGAACTCTGAGTATAACTTTATGACCTACTACCATTCGGCTATATCTGCTTTCAAAAGTAATTGTAAGCTACCACCATCCTAGAGGAAAAGGGTAAAATCACTGTCCCTTCTGTCCTGCCAGTCAGTGAAGTCAGGTCACCAGCCTTTCAAGTCTACGAACAGACTTTCCTTCTCCTCTTTTACAAATGCAATAGACCCTACCAGAAAAGGCATAAAGAGTAGCCCTAAAAGAAGAGTCTGGAAGACCGTTCTTTCTATGCGGTATTCCTGCTTCAGAAAAAAGAAGTGTTTCCAGTTTCTGAGCATTTGTCTCCTTTACACAGAAGACCTTATAAAACCCACCTTGCAAGAATACTGTGTGGTTTGATGTTTCTAATGAAGCCTGTATGCATTTATGTCCTGTTAAATTCCATTTAAGTGAAACAACATTCTCTGGTAAATCAAGAAACTTAAAACGAGGCATTCAGTTTTGAGTACCTCTTCCAGCTCATTTTACTCATTCCGGGTAGGGCCAGTTTTGTTCTCTTATGAAGCTGATTTCTCTTTTAAAAAACAAAACCAAAACAACAACAACAACAAAAAAAAACCCTAGCGCTTTTTTGTTATTATTTTTACATGTACTTTATAGACCCATCCACCTTGGGCAAACCCACCTTTGCTGTGCTGACAAACTTCCACTATCACAGCTTTGATGCGAGACTTGTGCGCTGGGTAAATAGTTATTATGATTCCCTCTCTTACCTGCAGGACATCACATCAATCAAACGGATTCAAAATCCATTGCACCAGCTGTTGAATTACCAGCTCCTGGGGCACAAGACATGGGCAGTTCAGGATCCACATGGAAAAAGTCTGGATCACCATGCCAAGGGACTCCAGAAGACTGTTCAAGGACACCTTCGGTGACAGCTGGCAACAGCTGTATTGTGAAAGAGGAATCCTGTGATAAAAAAAGTGCAAGTCTGATGACAAGGAACGATTCTGGGGCAGACTCTTCAAAGAAGGCAAAGGCTTTGTCACTGAGCATAACACCTGAAGTCAGGTTTGCATAAGGGAGACAGAGGTAGGCTGTAGTGACGTCCAACATTATTATTAGCAATATGACTGCCTAAGATTATGACTTGTCAGACAAGCACAGATGATAGGAACAGACAGGGAGTTTGGGCAGACTTTTTGGAAATGCTAGTTTATCTCTATTAGTCTTTATTTGAGTGAATACAAACAGTTGGGAAAAAAAACTAAAGTTCCTGGGAAGAAAGTTTAGTGCATTAAAACAAACCAACCATCCCTGTCAGGGAGGCCTTAGCCTTCAATTTCATGTTTTGGATAAGGTCTCCCTGACAGATTTTGTTTCCTTGGGTTTTGTTTGTTTGAGATACTTTTTTATGCTCTTGCTACCAAACAGTGGACCAGAAATGCAGAATGACCATTTATGGCTAGAAAAAAAAAATGGTGCAAGGAAGAGGGATTCAGAATCATTAGGAAATTAGAGAAGCCTTCAAAAATAGAAGGACCCTATACAGGATATATGTCCTTCATCAGAAGCCACATGCAATCAGGGTGCTGAAATTGACAATAAAAAAAAGAGAAAAGGGAGTTGGGAGGGTTTAACCTAAGAATCACAGGAAAACCAGCAAGTGTTGAAAAGCACACGGTTTTTGGTCATATACACAAACTTTTGTATTTTCCTAAGTATAAAAAGCATTCACCAAAACACAAGAACAGTTCAACATCCTTGCAAGAGCAACAAAATCCGGATATCTACTACAATGGGGCATTTAAACTTTATTTTTTAATAAAGTAGTAGCATAGCTTGAAAAGTAAAAATATTTCCTAGTGACAGGAAAACATTTTAAAGACATCAAATCAGCAATCGTGCTTTATTACCTACTAGAAAAGGCTAAGAACCAATCCAAAATAATTATTCTGACAAAGGGGAAGGACAACATCCCTCAAAACGTGGAAATTATGGTGAAATACAGAAAACCAAGACATGGTCATAAGCTGTCATATTAAAACACAATACGGCAGGCCAGAAATATGGCTTGGGGAAAACCACTCGCAGACAGGAAGAGAACTGGTGACTCCTTTCCCTGCCATATCAGGGACTGCAAGGTCTATCAAAGAATTCATAAAGCAAGCTGATGGTCAAAATTTAAGGGGGCACCAGAAGTGATTGTCACACCCGTTTTGTTTCAGACAAACTTGGAAACGTTTCTGTGACATAAATTTCCTTTACAGGTGTTACAAAATATTTTAAACTGAAATATCTGTAGAACAGATTACAGAAGGGATTAAGCCATCAAAACAAATAACAACTAGTCATGAGGCCATATGGTATCCCTTCCGATGCTTGACTTGAGGATGAAATAACAAGCACGGCATCTGTGGTGTTTTATCTCTGTACTAGGGGACGGGATGGTACCATACGTAACGTGATTTTTTCATTGAGATTTTCAGACAGCTCCAGGCTTAAAAATCCTATGTCTGCCCCAGGCATGCTAGTGCAAGCATACTAGTAGAGCTAGCTAGAAGAATTTGCACATACATAAGTAGTAAATGTACATAAAACATCAGCACAATTTTTGCAAAGGAAATTTGTGCCTGACAAATCCTTTAGAACTATTTGGAATTATCAGTGAACGTACAGACAAGAGAAATTCACCTGATGTACTGTATATGGATTTCTAGAACCTGTTCAGTACAAACCCTCAAAGACTTAATCTGCATTGCGTGGGACAACAGGAACAGTTCTCCCATAGAGAAGCAACTCATTAAAAGGCTAAAAGAAATTGAATAAATGGCCAGTTCATAGTTGAGTAAAAATTGCCAGTAGATTCAAGCAGAGATCTCTGATTAGCCCTAGGAAACCATACTTACAGAGGATTTGAAAAAGTCAGGTGAGTAGCGAGGCAAGAGATTTCTAGCAATGTTCTCCTGCGTAGTTAAAAAAATGTCCCTGTAGGGTTGCTGCAGGGGCTAGCAATATTGCCGGAACAAACGGTAAAGCTGCAGATGCATTTCGGTGTGAATAATGCAAAAAATAAACAGCAAAGACGCACAGGGTATGGACGTTCAAAGTTTGAACATCGAACATTGAATACTGAACAGAGAACCGTTATGACCAAGAGGAGATCTTGAAAATTAATAGGTTTAAAAGCTCATTGCTCAAAATTCAGATAGAAGACTTGGAAATACTTGCAAAAGAATAGAAAACATAGGAGGGGAAAAAAATAACGTTACAATTAATCCACACTGCTCCTCCATCTTGAATATGGTGTATAATGCAGACCTCTACCTCTCCGAAATGAGGTAACAGTAGGTACTAAAAGATATACATGTATGAAATGAGATACAAATCAGCTGCTGTACAAAACAGACTCTTCTTCAACCAGAGAGCAAATTGGGACAGGCATGACAAAGTTCAGCAGTTATCACAGAAGTGATATTATTCATCGCTTTCTGTAATAGAAGTCTTATGATGTGTCAAATGGCGTTAGGAAGTACCAGGTTTAAACACACATCTCTCTCCTTCTTTATGCAGCACCTGGACATTGTAAAACTCATTTTTCCATCAGATACTGTGAATGCTAAAACTTGGCATAGCTTAATAAATCACTCAGACAACGTCAGATGAAATGTGCAAAGACAGGACCTCTAGTTCATGAAACTTATCAGCCACAGGTCACAGTCACGAGAAAAATATTCCAGGGCTGTCTTGGACAATGGACCAGAGATTGAACTCCTTTTGACTATGGAAAATCCTTTAACAAACACCATCAGTCTTTCCTTGCTTATTAACTACTATATTTTAATGTAGGCATGCTTTAAACAAAAAAAAAAAATCTCACGTCTTCGTTTTATGACCCTAGAGGTCTGTGCCACATTACGACTACAATTAAAACACCTCAGGTGGCTTGTTTCGTCCACAAAAGACCTCCTCCCTAGGAAAAACGTGAGATGTATGGATACCTTCTGCCATTAAATTCAATGCTTCACAGATGTGTTCCAGTTCATTTGAATGCATCTGGAGCTTCTTATAATTCTCAAGCTTTTTTCCACAAACAGAACTTAAGAATCATGGCCGAGACCTTAAATCACAAGTATCTTCAGAACAAAATGCTGCTGCTGTACATTTCCTTCAACTTTGTGTCATATTTCCAACTCCGGTTCTCTGGCTAATTAGGAAGAAACCTTTCAGACAGTATTCTAAGAATCTCTGTTGACATTTTGTTCAAGGGAATTGTTAATAAGATTTACTCAATCGAGCCTGTCCCTTCATTTCCTTATGCTCCAGTGTTCTTTCAGGTATACCAAAGAAAAATACTGTTAAAACCACTAAAAATGGTAAAACTAAATTCATTCACTCCATAGCTTAATCACACTTCTTTGACTAATGTTTAGATTTTACTAAGGTGTGTTTAAAAGTATTTTGAGGGTTCCCTAAGGCTGCTATAACTAGAACTCCTGTAAATGCAGGCAAACCTGGACACATAGTTCCAGTTCACACACTAAGCTCACAGAATGTCACATGTCGGAATGCAGCAGGCAGTTCAGTGACTTGCTACGTAGCTGGGCACATTCTGGTAGATAACCTGAGAGCTACACACACCTGTGCAGTCAAACCAGTGCAGCAATTAGGATAAACAGATTTTAGATATTCATTATGTAACATGTTTTCATGAGCTTCTAAAGCCATCCCCAAATAACCTTGTCAGATTGAAGAACAGCCACTGACATAAAAAGCCATGCTCAGTCTGTTTAAAAGTTTTAACTGCATCTTACCAAAAGGATGAAAGCATTCACCGCCTCTTAACGATCAAATCGAAATTCTTTCTCCCCATCTCTCCAACTCTGATGTTCGCAGATCTATTAGTGATCAACAGTTGTACTGTTACAGGAGAAGCCCACTATCACGGTAGCTGGGGTAACAGAAGTTGTGTCATATTACTCAGGTCAGCCTAAGAGAGGACACGAATAGCAGAACTTTCAGCTGTCAACATTTACTGGTATTATCATTGTGTAACATCATTTGTGTTTGGAGATACAAAAACGTGGTAGGAAAAGGTCACAAAAGAAAAAGATAAGCCTATATGCTTGCTAAAAAAGAAAAAAAAAAGCCCCAGAAGCATACTTTCATAATGCTTTTTGTATTTATGGAAGCAAAATATACACATTGAAAATACTTCTGCGTAACCGTCATTTTTGTTATGATGGTGCCGAAAAATTGAAGCCTGCAAAGTGCTAGAGATTATGTATAAGCATCAGCCTCAGCTATTTAGAAAGAGAGAGTTTAATTCATCAAGACCATCATTAGTCTATCAGTCAAGGCTGATTTCTAAAAACAAAGTTCCTTTGATTATAGGAGAAAAGCTTAACTATTAAAAAAGTTCTTGTTCTTTAGCTATATCTCACATTTCATCCTAGAATCTTTGTGCACTTTGAAAC
Source organism: Corvus brachyrhynchos (assembly GCF_000691975.1). Taxonomy (NCBI): domain Eukaryota; kingdom Metazoa; phylum Chordata; class Aves; order Passeriformes; family Corvidae; genus Corvus; species Corvus brachyrhynchos. The sequence goes on along the minus strand of NW_008236924.1, from coordinate 7,815,331 downwards.
ATACAATCTCTTTTCTAGGTTTAACTAGCACTTATTAGGGCTACATTAACCTAACGTACACAGGTAAAAACATGGAATGTTTAGCTCAACGACCACACCACCAAGCGCTCTTCATAAATATATTGTCTGCACTCAAAACTCTTGAGGATTCTAAAGTCTACTGGGCCACAAACAGAAAAAATTTGAAATAGAGTCACTTATACCAAGAAGTCAAATACGCTAGCCCCAGTTAATTGTGCAGCTTGCTTTAGAAGGGGTCAGCCCTAGTTAATAGTTTGGTTTAGAAGGGGTCAAAGACACTCTTCATGAGCCAGCCTTCAGCCACTGCACTCAGCTTCACTCAAACCGAACAGTGGTGAGAATGTACTTGGGGGCAGCCCTTCTAAGGACATCTGCCGCAGCTCAGATTACCTTCAGTCTGCGAGCTACCAGTTTAGAGTCTACAAAGTTATTTCTCTTGGGGCTACCTGAGGTCTTGCTCAGATGCACAAAATCCGGACGTGTACGAGTGAAATCCCTAAAGGAAAGAAAGGCCCATGAACACATACCTCTTGAGTACAAAGTCTCTGCCTACAGCTCTCTCTTCTCTGTGTTGTCTCGTCTCTTCAGTCAGGGCCCATAAGCTACTTGGTAAGAGCAATTCGCGGTCACAACAGAAATACCTGTAACAGTTGCATTTTACCAGCTTTCTAGAAAGTCTCCAGTGGCATTTCCAGAAAATAAGAGGACACAATCCAACAGGCCACACAGCGTACCACACCAGACACTGCACTCCGAGTATGCCCGAACTAATTTTTAGCTCCTTATTTCTAAGGGGAAAGAAAACTGAACAATCATTTTTCTCTAGTGCAATTAAAGCAAAAAACAACCACCTAGTCGAGGACTATCCACACTTCCCCACGTGAACAGTCGCTTACAGAAAGGCTCTGCAGAGGAAAAGGCTGGGTGGACAAGGTCAGTGGCCTCTGCAGGGTAGACTGCACCCTACCTATTTCGGAGGCGTGTATGAAGAGCGACTCAGTCCCTATTAACGAAAACGAACAGTAACCAGCAGCGAGGAAGCGCTGACGGTCGGCCTGCCCTCCAGCGGCCTTTGCGAGC
>NW_008236924.1:7808905-7813605 GCF_000691975.1 Corvus brachyrhynchos | reverse complement strand
CCCAGCCGGGCCGCCGTTCCTGTCGCTAGCGGTCAGATCTGAATTTGGCTTTAAATAACAAACACCTGAGGTTTAGTTCCAAGCAAATGGGTTTTCTGCGCGTGAGTGTCAAAGCGAGAGGTCTTCGCTTCCTTCCCCGCCGCTGTACTTCCTACAGGGGAAGGGTTTTCCCGGCCAGTGACAACACCTGCTGTTTCCTTGGAGCAGCCTCCTTGAAACCGACTCATCCTCCCAATTGGACTAGAAGCAAACTTTTTAAGAATCAGAAATCCTGTCTTCAGGCCAACAGCAAACGAAAGATCTTGCAGAAAACGTATGGTCAGGGCTTTCTCAAGCCTGAAATCTGCTTTCGTTTTATGGGATGAAGGCCATGAAAATAGTGGGAGCAGAGGACCCCATGCATTTATTTCCTTTATGTTACATACAAGGGCAGCAAATGCAAAGCGCAGGTTACTGCAACTTAGACCAGATGCCAATGCTTAAATTATGAGCATTTTCTAGGAAGTTACGCCTAAGGGTACCTGCATGAAACTCTCCCAAATGTCATACATCAACAGTTTTTACAATTTTTTTTTTTTTTTCCATGCTAGAGGCTCCATGGCATGGGGAGCTTCCTGCAATGGGATGCAATTCAGACAAGTGATCTCCTCCTAGCTGGATGGGAAGTGTCATTTGCCAGTTTGCAGGGCATTAAAGGCAAGCTATAGTGCACAGCTACTCAGTTCCTCAGAACACTGCTAGCTTGTACTTCTCAGCATACTGCTTTTTGAGTCAGGGTTAACGTGGGGCCCACAGTAGTCCTACATACCTGGTTCAATGCCTCTGAACATCCCTGCAGTTGGACAGTGCTGCCCATGGAGTGTCTGTGACCAATGCATAACAGCTCTTGGAGCCCAGAATTCTTCCACTTGAAGGGATACTGCAGCATACTCAAGAGAAGGTTTAAGGAAGTGACAGGGGAGGGGAGAGAGAGGGATAGGGTGAATTTCTAGAGGCTCCCACGAGTTGAAATTGTCTACCGTAACAAAGTGGATCATGCATGGGGCAAGTAGGACCAGCATTTCTTTGAGCTAGAGATCCCATCATCTCCCTCGGACCGCTGGCTTGGCACCCAGAGGCCAGTCTTGTGTCTGGCAGAGGTGTCTAGTCAGACATCAGAGACACGCCCTGCTGCTAGTAAGGGTGCACTTGCCTTCATTCCTGTATAGCCACGCACTGCTGCCTGACTTGGACCGCTTTTCACACAATGCACTAAACAGAATCTATCTTTTTTTTTGCCTCTTTAGGCAAGGAAATTACCATCGCTGCTCATTTCAAAGTGCCCTGGAGAACCTGGGGCACCCTCAGGCTCTCAAGCAGTTTTTAGCACAATCAACAAACTGACTACTCTGTCAGTTTTTAGCACAATCAAAATTCCAGAAGACTAGACCAGGAGTTAATGGAGATGAGCTTGAAAAGACATCAACATCTACATCTTTTTGAGGAGGAGAAGCGGAGAGGAGGGTGTGCTGATCTCTTCCTTGTGGTATCCAGTGACAGGACAGGACATGCAGGAGTAGGTCAAAGCTGCGTTAGGAGATGTTCAGACTTCACATCAGGAAACATTTCTTTACTGAGGGGGTAGTCAAATGGAACAGGGTTCCCAGAGAGGTGGTCAATGCCTCAAGCCTCTCAGTATTGAAGAGACATTTGTACATTGTAATATATGTACCCTTAATAGCATGCTTTAACTTTTGAACAGCCCCAAAGTGGCAGCTGGACTACGAGTTCATTGTAGGCCCTGGCTCCCTTTCAACTGAGATATTCTGTTCTCTACATCCGATCAGAGCAGTTCTCACAGATCAGAATAAGCTGACTCCAACTGTTTATTTTGTTCTTGGCTTTGGGAACTGGATGTAGGCAAAAATTTTATCTTTACCTGTATATAATGTTATTTTCTTCCTTCTTTGAAGCACCACGTTTGGAGACCCTTCATTGTCTTTTCTCCCGTAAGGGGAATTCTGTGACTTCTGACATGGGTTATATGCTCAGGTAGTCTGAAGCCACGTATGCAACTTGCCCAGTCAACTTGCCTTGAACAAAGGCCAGAGCCCCTTGGGTTGAAGAGAATTAGCATCTTTTTCTGAAAAGGGGCATCTATCAGGACCAGCTACAAAGTCACTGTTAGCAGCTTGCAGATCACATCCAGCACTGCAGGCACAAGCCAGCACAAATCTGCACAGGCCTTTCCCCACAGCTTGTCCCAGTCCTCTGAGAACAGTCCTGCCTGAGAGACGACAGACTGGGATTTACCAACTGGTAAGCTCTTAGGCATCTTTCAGAATTTATGCCATTTGCCAGAGGTGGCCTTCATACCTGAGGAGAAGGACTAGCATAGGGGCTTCAGCCAGTTGCCCTTCCTAGCGAGTACAGTCAATTTTGGTAAGCAGTTAGGGCACACTGTGTTTGGCAGAGGTTTTTTGCCAGTTTACACCGTGCTAGGTGCATTCATCAGGACCTTTATCTGCATCCCAACTAGTCACAACCTTAAACATTAGTGTCTTGTAGAGAGCCTACCCAAAAGGAGGAACACCTCTTCTGTACCTGCACCACGAGCTCTCACAGATCCAATTTCCTCTGAATTCAGTCTGCGGTGATCACATAACCCCTGAAATGCATTTCAAGCCACCAGGGAAGGAAGTGTTTTCTCCTAGAAATACTGAAACACCTGTAAGAAAGGGTATCAGGCCCACACACTCATATGCCCTATGTTGTGTCAAGGAGGAACTTATGGCAACCCTCATCTGACCAGGGCTATCTTCTGTCAACCAGCCGTTATGACTGAGCTTACCGTATTTCCAGCCTAGAAACTGCTCTATCATTTTGCCATCCCGTGAGATTTCTGACTACCTCTGAACACAGCTGAGATTCTAATTTTATAACTTTAGTTTCCTCACTGGAACAATTGGTTTTCTGTCTAATACTAGCTCTGGAGAAGCCAGAAGACAGTAATTGTGGCTACTTCAAAAGAGCTCGTGATGCAAGGACACGTGTACACCATCCATGCTTTTTGCAAGCAACTGGATGTGAGAGCGATCTCCTCTCCTTTCTTTAAACAGGTGTTTTTTTCCAGGAGACAAGCGGTACGTGTGGCTTTGAAGCAACTGCAGGAGTCGGGATTGCTGTGGTGCAGTCTTCCTAAGTAGTAAGTTCAAGGAAAATTTGTAAGTCTGCACAATTTGATGTTTTATTTATTTTTTTCTGAAGGGTATTGTACACCAAATGTCCCAATGGCAGGAAAGCGCATTCAATGTGTTTAGAAGCCAAACAGTCACTTTCATTTTAACAAACACAATTACGAAGTAAAAATAAACCACAAAATAATGAACCGCATGTTCATAACATACAAAAATTGCTGCCTACTCAGTAGGTAACTACAACATTCCAACTCCTGAATATATATATATATATAAATTTACATGTTTGTAACAAAAATAGACTTTGGGGGGGGGAGGGTTTGGGTGCTTTTTTTTGTTTTTTTGCTTACATTCCGTCCCCTGGGCCTTTCTCTTTCTCCTCTCCCTACCCATTCCCTGCTCTTCCTTACATTCTTTGAGTAACATCCTTTCCACTTTAAGGCAAGATGCAAAGCATCCACTCACACAAATGCATGACGTCAGCAAGGCTTCACAAAAAGGCACCAAGACTTTTAACTTTTAAAACAAAACTTCTGCCACATGTGAGTGTCTCATCAGGTGATATTTACATAGCATCACTCCAACATGCTCAAATACAGTAAGTGCTGTTCCCAAAGAAGTTTGAAATGCATTATAGCTTTGTCACTGAAATAGAATTAACATTTACAAAATATGGCCCTGCAAACTCCAAATTATACAATATGAATATGCAAAGATTTTTTCCACATTAATAGTACCTAAAGGAAAGCAAAACCATGGCACATGTACAATTTACATCAGCTAAATACTTAATCAAAAGTCCTTTCATCCTAATAAAAGATTATTGTTTACGGGGAAAATTATATTGAACTTATATCCACAGTCCATGCAAATTAAGTCATTCAACAGAGGTGGAAAACTTAAGCAGTGGTTGTTTCAGGCAGCTGAAATTTAAACTAAATAGCCTTGCAACGTATGGTGTTGTGGGAGTAATTGGAGACTCCATGTCTGATAATACCAATGGAAAAGGTGAATTCTCCTGTTCCAGAAGGTAGTCTCAGCAGATCTCAATTGTCCTTGGAGAAAAGGCCGCATTCATGTCTGAAAGTGCTGAGGTCACCTGTGAGCTGAAATTGTTGGCGACTCCTGGAGATGAGAAGGAAGTGGCCACTTGGGTCTGAAAAGTGGCAGTGCCAGAGGGGTAAGTGGTTGCTATAGAAGGGGATGGGAATGTGGTGTGTGCAGGGGAGGGATAGGAAGAGGGAGCAGGAGAAGAATATGCTGTGCGCACTGGGGAGGGGTAAGTGGTGGCGATGGAGGAAGGGTAGGATGTAGTCACAGAGGATGAATAGGCAGGAATTGAGGAAGCAGTTGAGACTGGAGCTGCCTTTTCCGCTTTCTTGTCCTTCTGCCTAAGGTGGATTTTAGTGTGCCTCTTCCTCTCATCACTTCTGGCAAACTTTCTGCCACAAATGTCACAGGCAAATGGCTTCTCCCCTGTGTGCGTGCGGATGTGCGTAGTCAGGTGGTCACTCCTGCTGCAGT
>NW_008236924.1:7807947-7808876 GCF_000691975.1 Corvus brachyrhynchos | reverse complement strand
CTGCTGAAGTTCCGCATGCAAATGCGGCACTGGAAAGGTTTCTGTCCCGTGTGGATGCGTATGTGCCGCGTTAGCTCATCAGATCGTGAAAACCTCCGGTCACAGGACTCCACTGGGCAGGCATAGGGTCGCTCATGAGGAGGGGTCTTGCTGGGACGGTTTGGGTATTTCCTCATCCTGCTGGGCTTGATCAGCTGGGACTGATAATTAGTGTTGAGGGTCTTCAACTCTTGGGAGCCAGTCTGAGTAGCAAATGCCTTAATAGTGGACAGTGGTGTGAGGGAAGGCTGCTGTGCTCTGGTCTCAAGGGCCGGGAAGGGCTTCTGATCAGCTGGAACAAGACTGAGCTCACCCTGCTGCTGAGGGAACAGGTAATCCGGGATCATTGGCACCTGAAAGTTGGTTTTAGCAGTCGGATAAGCTGGAGGTGGATACTGGATGGGGGCTCCAGAGGGGTTGGGGAAGGACTGGGTCTGGGATTCAGGGAAAATGTCAGAGCTGGAACTGGGAAACGTTGGTGCAGCTGAATAAATTGGATTGTTCTCGCTGGCTTGGACAGAACAGCTCAGAGGGGAGCTCTGCGAGGAGGAGGAGGAGGATGGTGATGATGAAGTAGGCGTAGAGGTGGGAGGTGCATTAGCCATGCCCACCAGCCCACTGACGAGGCTGAAGAGGGGCTCTGGCCATAAGGGGTTGCTGCTGTTGGGGGCCGGCTCTAAGGAGAAGCGCCCCGTGTAGGTTATCGGTGGTAGTCGCGTCGTTTGGTTGGGATAGTTGGTTTCTGGCAGGGTTTTCTCGCTGTTCAGGGAGATTTCGGGAAAAGTGTCTGCAAAGAGAGGAATAGCGATTAATACCAGCAGCCACTGCAGCCGCTGCCGGTGCTTCGCGAGCCATCCCTCACACCACGCAGCCCCAGATTCTGGTTAAGT
>NW_008236924.1:7806253-7806572 GCF_000691975.1 Corvus brachyrhynchos | reverse complement strand
CCCCTGCCCCGCACGCTCCCGACGAGAGCGGCGGAGGTATGTCCGTAGCGCCAGACCGGGGCAGACCCCGGCTCCGTGCGCGTCCTTGACGTAGCGAAAAACGGGGCACCGATAAACAGAGAGCCCCAGGTACTACATGGCCGCAGCCACCACTGACTTCAGCGCGATGAAAAGTGACAGCGCTCGGGACTCTGCTCTCGCGCCCTTAGGATTGTCCCTTGACACAGCTACAGCTCGTTCCTGCCCTCCCCGCAGGTGATGGCTGCGCCCTACACCGGCTCCGCATAGAGCCCTCGGCCTTCTGCTCGGCGCAACACCA
>NW_008236924.1:7783114-7805929 GCF_000691975.1 Corvus brachyrhynchos | reverse complement strand
CTCGGTCGGGGTACCGCCCGCCTCCGGGCAAGTTCCGCAGCGCCGCTCGCGGTCGGTTGCAGAGCAGGCTCTTCCCCGCGGAAATCCTGGCGCCGAGCCGGGCCACGTACCGCTTTATGCCAGGCAGCCTTTTTTTGCCGTAGGAAGGCAGCTGTATAAACCACTAAGGCTCTTACCGCCTTTGTGATTTGTATTCCAGTTGCGAATATAACGGCAGGGCTCTGTCTGCCCGTTTTTATAGGCTATTTAGACTTGTGCCGTGTGTACGGCTTTTAACTGAGCTGCTATATTTAGGACCGTGCCTTGTCAGTAACACCATGCAGTACCTCCCACACTGATGCACTTCCACCTTGAAATCAGTGATGGGCTGTAGCAACACAATGCCTCCAGGAAAAACGTGGAAAGCTTCTGCTTATTTGCAGCTCCTATTACCCAACGGCAGCTAATACACATCTGTTCTTTGGTACTTACTCTTTATGGAGAGAAATCGTACTAGTTTTCAGTGCACCAGGCCAAACCTTTCTTTTGAAAATGTGATTCGGAGCTTTTCCTTTTTTAACAGATACCTGCTGCAGGTTTTGTGATGTCCCATACATAATGATTACAACTAGTCTGATTTTCATCAGCATGTCACAGTTTGGAGCTCTGTTAGAAAGGGATGAGTACCAGAGCTTGACTTTTTCTACAAACACTGTAGTTTGTTTTGGCTTCTGAACATCTTACTGACATTGCATCTTCCTTGCCCTCTTTTTTTATTCTATTCCTTTTCAAGATCAGAAAGAGGTGCCTGATTCACAGAGAATTTCATTCATACACTCTGTATGTTAGGCCCAATATTCCTTTACAGATACTGAAATGCATAATTCAGACAAATTTGGGTTTTTTTCAAAATCTGGAATCACAGATGGAAAAATCTATTCCTAGTTTTCTTTCCAACTACCTTCATTTTTATCAATGTAATTCTAATTTATCAATTCATATAAGAGAAAACAAGAGACCTGCTTTAGAGTTGCAGACGGAGCAGCGTAACTAGCTTGAACTGTACATAAGTTATAGTAATAAAGACTATTTTGCAACATTGCACCATTCCGGTGAGGCTTGCTGGCTTCAGGGAAGTATGGGAGAGGCTGTGGATGACTTACAGCCTGTGCGCTGAGCTAGGAAATTGCCTGTTGTTATGAGTTTTCCGAACTCCTCTTCTGTGTTCTATTTTCTTTTTCTGAATACAACATTAGGTATGTAGGGATTATATTGAAGGTATTGTATTTTCACTACTGAGATCCAAGATCTGCTCAGTTCACCTAGCCAGACATTTGGGTTTTTCTTCTAGGTAGTACGATTTGAATGTCCAAAGAATTTGCTACAAAGAATAGACCAGTATTTGAATTGTCTTTCCAAAATGGCAGTATTTTAATACATTTTTAACACTTCCCTTTATGCTCCTAGTGAAAGCACAGAAAATGTAAGACACTGCCATTGGATCAGTCACAATTTTATTTGAAAATTTAACAGCTTTGATTGTGATTGTCTAATGAATAAACATGCGTGATACACTGGGTCTCCTTAAAAGTCCGTCATTATCAAATGTATTTGTTGTCTCTCAATACATTTCAGTGAGAGGAATCCTGTTCCAAAGACACAGAGCACAGAATGCTATGGGGTCTGGGAACGAGAAGAGAGAATGGGGTACTAAGCTCCAAAGTAAAAAATTACCTGAGATGAATCCTTGTTTTTGTTTTGCTTGCTTTCTTAGTAGAGGCTGGTACAAACTATTTTATAGTCAGCCTCAGCATAACTTTCAATGTTTAATTTTTCACTGTGTTTTCATTCATACTAATCTGTTGTGCTATTGTGCCAATAAAAGAATCACTGTGCCTTTATGAACTATGTTTTCACACGATTACAGCTTTATCTCTCAGTTACTTTTTGTTAACTGCTGCTTTCACGATGAGCTTACTTCCAGGTCTTTCCAACTTGTACTGTGACTAAAAGTAAAAACATCACTGTTACTGTTGGCACTGAATTAACTAAGTTCAACTCTGAAAGCAAGAAAAGTTAGCCAACTTTGTCTTTGTAACTTGCCTGGAGTTCTAACATTAATTTTGTTTCAATTAGATGCACTTTTCACTTTATCCACAAACATAGTTTCCTTGTGTCTGGAATGTCCATAGGGATTTTATTTCTCCATAGGACTATAAACAACTTTCATAGATATTACAGTTACTTTCTGAACTAATGCAGTAGTTTCTTTGTAGTTTGACTTAGTGAGGAAAAAACAGTAAAGTACAAAAAACCCAAACAAACAAACAAACAAACAAAACCAACAACTGTCGCTGTTATCCCCAGTAACGGCGAAATCACGACATAGGCAGGTCAGATGATATGGCCAAAGCAGAGCTAAGACCTCATTTAATGAATTTCTCCTCTTTTATAGTGTAGTTCGCAATAAAGAAATTACATGATTGGCTTATTCACTCACCACCTCTCAAGGTGATAGGCTGAGCAGTAAGACACCCATTTCCAAATATTATTCTCACAAGACTGTAAACAATTCTAGTGTTCTGACAACAATAGCAGGTGTAGAAATAGTTTACATTCTTACAAACTGTTATCCATCCAGTCCTCATGAGAACGAAAGCTCTCACAGAGAAGCTGTGAGAAGCTGGATTTCTCTGTTTCTCAGCTAAAGCATGAGAAAGGAAAAACTTCACAAACTACAGAGCTGGAAAATTTCTCTGCTCCTGCCTTTTAGCATCCACAAACAACAACAAAAAACCCCCACAAAACTACATGGATTTCAAAGCCAGGTTGGACAGACTCTTAGGATTCTATAATCAGACACTACGTATACCAGTGGCCAGAGATCTTTATCAAGGACTTGAATCAGATATGTAAACTTTATTGTGCAGCTCATATTCGTGTATAAAGATTAACTGAATGCAATGTCAGGGATGTAAAATCAAGAGAATGAGAAATGAAGGAAGAGCTTTGGTGCCTTTTCTTGGGATTTGTTTTCTGTGTCAGGGTAGGACAACTAACACCAAGGCATGTGACAATTAAATTCCTCATAAGCTTTAATGGAAGAGGAGTCTGATTTTCAGGAAGACTGATAGACTGATGGATAGGAAGTTCTGCTTTGAATCTGAGCCCTTTTAAATTAGCTCAGTTAGATGGATGGTGTAGGCTTCTGCACCCCAGCACTTCATCATTAACAGCTACTGCCTAGATGAAACTGTGGCCTCTGATGTAGGCCTTGAATTCTGTAGGGGAACTTGAACTGGTGCTAGTGACAGAAAGAAGAATGTTTTCAAAGAGCAATTTACTTGTATGTTCCTAGCACAGTACAGGGAACACATACTGCAAGTAGTGTTACATAACCCAACCTTGAGAACAAGCACAACAACTCTGAGAGCACAGAGAGCGCTACAAGTTGTGTTTATTTACAAGATATCACAAAACCACAGAGGCAAACCAGCCTGACAACAAAAGGTTTGGGAGTTAGACAGCAAAAAAACCAGAAAATTCATCATGGAAATACCTATGAACTCTTAACTATACTGCCTTTCTGCTTAACCTGAAATATATATGCAGCGTACTCTCCCTCTTGTATGATAGCTCACAAAGAAACAAAACCAAAGTGCTTGCTGTGTACTCAATATGTTATAGCAAGGATAGTAGTTTATTGTCTTGAAAGTTTGTCTTCCAGTTCTCAAACCCCATGAATTTGGTTTTTTCCCACTCCCGCTGCAGCACTGGATAGAAAGTAACACAATACAAGACTGTGTTATTACAGCAATCTATCTCACATTCTCTCCAGCCTGTAACAAGAATTCAGAAGATTGAAGTTCCGTTCTTAGATGTCATTTTCCAGTAACCAAGTCAGAGTACATCCTTCTGCAGAGGCAACTGGCTTCCCGCTCACAACAGCAATGCCCTCAGCACGTGCACTTGCATTTGAAAATGACCACTTGCTTGTAATTTTACGCAGGTATCTTTTCTTTTACGTTATTCAGCTTCCTATCTTGTGCTAGCATGTGTTCAAGTGTGTAGGTGTAATCATACACACACATACATACACCACAGCATATATAGATGTTTTTTTTTTAATTGACAAACCATAGTCAAAGGATATGAACAATTCAAAGACAGATCTTTACCTACTCAGACTGTGGCAGCAAAGGGCAGCAGCCAACTGCAGGACACCATGCAGTGACTGCAACAATCACAGTCACTTTGCAAATATACTAGGTGTTCCGTTAGAGGAGGAAATTCGGAAGAAAACAACCCCCCTTGCACTGCCATTAGTCCTCAGATATCAGATGGACTGGGTACAGCTAGGCTAACTTCTGAGCTTTCTGATTAATTTCTGAGCTTTGTCTTTCAGCATTTCTCCACAGCAGCCCAAGGCTCCTCTTTTCTGTGGAGAGGAAGTGACATGGCACTTGGTAAGCAAACACGTTTCTTCCATCTCTGCCATCTCTTCTCCCTTTGAAGGAAAACAAGGCAGATTTGCCCAGAACGTTACCGAGACCAGTCCCTGGGATACTTGATACACCTGAACTGAACACTCCAAGGAGCAAGCTAACAACTCTGAAGTGTGGACAGCCAGTGAGCTGTGCCAAGTGCATGACTCAGCTAAAAATGGACTGTACTCAAGTACTATGTCTTTTCTGTAATATCTAAAAAATTAAGAAAAAGAATAAATTTTTAATCCATTTAAAGATCATGGATGCATTTCCTAAGAGATCAAGTTGGTCACTTAGAGAATAAACTCTTTAAATTCCAAAAAATAGCAATTTTTTCCTAATATTTGGCTCTTCCCAAAACAAATAATGGCTTTTGTTTTGACACGTTTGCCGATGGAGCTGGCCAGGATCTGTAAATATCATTTTAAATAAGTCAGCGTAAGAGGTTAATGGAAGTTTAAATTACAATCAGCAAGAATATGTTTTAGGGATTTCTTGAGGAGGAGATCAGATCAGAGCAGGTATTGAAGACATTCCTAGTTATAATGCCTTTCTTCATGGATGTTATCAGTGTTCATTCTGTATTTGGTGGACTACTACATGGTGTAAATAAGGTGGTGAACTTCCTCAAATTTGTATCCCACGGCAAATAAAAATACAGTGCTAGGTGTTACTTTGAATCAAAAGGGACTCAAAAATGCACATAACTGTAAATATCTTTCTTCCTCTCACTTATCTTACATGTTTTTAATGCGAGTACACCATCTATCAATATGTCTGGCAGTGAGCTTCTGAGTAATAACTATAATTTGGGGTTTCCATATTGTATTTCTAATTGGACACTTTTTTCTTCCAGATTTCTTTCATGAGTGCTAATATACACATTGCTGCAATCACCTGGGTGAACAGCTATGTTGAAACCACCTACAGCCCTGCACTAAAAAAGGTACTCTGCTCTTACTGTGTCCTTGGTTATAAATCTGTCCTTACAGAGGCCTTGCTGTTATCCTCAGTGACTGTCAAAAGCTCAATAGACTACAGCCTTTCTCCTCCTCTAGTTTTAATATTTTTTTTTATTCCTAATTGTAGATTAAAATGATGCAAATCACTTGCATTTCTTATACACAATTTTCTAGGTAAGGGGACAGTAGTTTTTATCTAACTATTCCTCAAATGTCCATCTGTTTTTATTTGAAAATACAGAATACAGAGCAGCGGGGGCAAGGGGGCGAAGCCTCCTTCGGAAGCAAGCTTTAGGGAAACTAAGCTTGCAATTGCTGTGAGTGTCAGTGCTGCTGCTGGCTCAGTATCCATGGAAACCTGATTTCCCATCTTGCTACAGGAATTAATTGAAGATCCCAACACACTTGCTCAGGGAATCACTGTGATACTAATTCATATCCAGCTATGAGGCTCACTTTATTATCTCAGATACTCTTTTCACCAGAACAAAAGGCTCAATTAGCTTTCACCAACTTTAAAAAAAAAAAAAGGCCATCCAAATGTTTACCGCCTCAAAACTAGGGCAGAGAACATAGAGGCTACACCTTGGAGACCTACAACTTTCAAATGGAACTTGCCCAAAACATCAACAACAGGAGAGGGCATACAGGAATTCTCTATGCAAATCTCATGTCCAACATGATATACTTACCTCTATTTTTCACCTATGCCACTAGCTGTATTATCTTGGGGGAAAAATTCACTGTCCATGCTTCAGTATCAGAACACAACTTTGTCTTCCACAGTACATTCTTTCCTAAGATATAATGTGCAAAGTTCCAAAGAGAATAAGCCAAAAGGGACCTTTGCTATGGAATATTGTTTCCAGACTTCTCTTTGAATGCTTTTCATTAATTACAAACGTAAGCATGTCAAGTTCCTTCAAGGTCTGCTCCTGGATCATACATCTCTGATACATCTACCTTTGAACTTTCTTTTCTCTTATTTCCTGTTGAATTCCCTAGTTGCTGTCCCCATTCCCTTTATTTTTTCCTGATCTCCAAATCATCTTATCTGCTCTGCAATCTTTTCTGTTTGGACATTGATTTTCTCCATTTTCATCTTTCTGATACTTTGTATTTAGCAGCTGGTCCTTTTGTAACCATGACAACTACATCATATCAGCAAAGGATCTTGCTATTATCCGAGGAACCAGATCTCATTAAATGCCAGGGATGCTGCTTGAACTGATGTTTAGTGTCCTGTACCCAGGGGAGAAGTTTTGTTTGGAGTTTTCTATATTTTACATGTGAGCCAGGAAAGGCCAATTTCTTATGTTAACTGGTATCCTTCACACAATTGTCCTCCATCTTTTGTTTCCACTATTGAGACAAAGAACCTCCCACAAATGACCACTGAAGGCCCACTGAAAGAATGTTAGCACAGGAGAGATGGCAAGGATGTTATCACAGACTGAGCATAAAGTCTTTGGATTAGATCAAAGAAGTTATGCTGTGTTGCTCTGTTACATCTCCAATGCTGACAGTCTATAAGCAATGGGTCTTAAACTGTTAATTCCAGATGCTGCAAAAGCTGCATGTACTTATTACAGAACAGTTTGGGATTTGTGGACATAGCTAAACGCCACTGTTTTCTCTGAATGGTAAATGTAGGCAGGGGAAAAGTGAAAGTAACATTTTGAACTGACTTGGTGGCAACTCAAGACATGTTAGATAAATAGTTAGGAGGATGAAGAAATACCATAGACCAGTGAAAGATTACTGAAGTACAAGGACACCAGTATTCTTAAAGAAAATAATTTCCCCTTCTAGCTGGACTTACAAATCACATGCTTTGTTGTATTGTTACTCACCGCCAAGACTGAGGACTCTATCTGTGGTTAATCACTCCTCAATCTCAGGCTGCAATTTCTCTGCAATCAGACTCTTTAGGCATCTAGAGATTCAAATGCTGTCAAAGATGCTAGCCAGATGTAGACTTTCAGAGAGAAGTCCAGGGAGAAATTACTAGGCACGCACCTACATCCCACCCATAGCAAAGGTAGCCTGTCTCTGTGTTTCTCTTCACCCACTGTAAAAACAGCAACTCATTTCTTGCCTCTTTCTCATCACATCAGCAAAGACCATCAAGAGCTGTGAACCTAAAGAACTGGGATAAAGTAACACTTCAGTGAAAACACCTGCTTTATGTTCAGAGGCAGTAAGAATACAAGTCGTTTTACTCTTAAGAAATTACTGACAAAACCAGTACAAATTTCTTATACAACCTCTTTTGCCTGTCTCTCCACTCAGTTCAGGCTACTAAGATCTTAAAAAGAACCTTAAAAGAAGATGAAGCTGGCAAATACAATTTGGTGGGAGCTTAGGATGAAAGGATGAACACAACGAAGCAATGAGGCAGAAAGTCTAGAACAAACAAGCAAAAGTACTTTTCTGTAGTAATATACAATGGAACCCAGTGCTGACTGATGCTGTATAGGCCATAAATATGAACAGCTACAAAACGGACTACATAAATGGATCCATTCCTGGCTATTAATTACAATGTCGAAAAGCAGCCTCTGTTTCAGGAATCACCTAATACTATATTGGACAGTGGGAGCAGGAGAAAGAAAAATCACACCGTGCTTGCTTTGTTTGTTATATATTATCATCATCCACTATTGGAAAGTCACGGCCGACAATTAGATAGGTTAAGGAGTCTTGATTTGTCAGTTTTTACAAAGGTAAAGCTCAATAAAGTACAGAAAAATTCTCAAAAATATTGAAGTTCTTGCTTTTACAAAAGGAACAAGAAGGATGCAACATAACTATTAAAAAACCCCCAAACCAACGGAGAGCTAAATACATAATTTCTCAGAATACAAGAGAAGGATCACCATGAAGCAAAAAGGAAATATATTTTTGTACAATAGCTAACCCATGGAACTGTCGTGAAATACCATGGAGACATACATTGAGCAGATGCAGAAAACATTAAGTACTACGTCTGGTTAGCAACATGCTTCATCCTGGATTTAATTTAAAGAGACTATTCTCCTGTCCCGTCACTGCTCCTTTACAGCATAATCTGAATTAAATCTAGGTAACTAGTAAACAGAAGCACTGTTCACCAGGTCAAGACAATTAACATTCCTTGCAATCATCTACCTCTGAATGACTTGGTACCATCAGAGATACAAACCTCGGCTGGCTAGACCACATAACTAAAGCAATTCAGCGATTGTGTCCTGAGGTTTTTTTGGAAAGGGTTTAAAGCTTGCAGTAGGAATGACAGAAAATAGAAATTCTGTATATTTCTGGTCAAAGGGCCACTTAATAAATCTTTTTTATATAAGGGCCTTAAGAAGCACAAAAGGACAACCCTATTCCATTATTACAGAAATTTCAAACCAATACCTTAAAATCTGAAATGTTAATAAGATAACTCTTATAGCTACTATATACTACACTGAGCATTCTGTTTGGTTTTTTTCCCATATGCAATTACAGTGCTTGCATAGAAATCTTTTCTATGTTTATTTGACTTTCTTTGCTGTCCTTAAGAAAATAAAATGTTGTGTTTCTCAAAAAGGTATGCACTAGTTCAAATTTTGGTGCTACTCAGATGCTCTATTTACCTGCATTTGTCTGGTGGGTTAGATGTTGGCAGTGAAGTTCCTTCTGCCCTTCAGCTCTTTTACAGACAATCTTCATGCTTCAACTTGCCTCCTCCCATTTTGCCTCTTCAAGCTTTCAATTTTGCTTCTTTACAACAGCTTCTACCACTACCCATATACTCTGGTCAATTGTTTGCTTTTGCTTGGAAATGTTTCGGTGAAGCA
Source organism: Corvus brachyrhynchos (assembly GCF_000691975.1). Taxonomy (NCBI): domain Eukaryota; kingdom Metazoa; phylum Chordata; class Aves; order Passeriformes; family Corvidae; genus Corvus; species Corvus brachyrhynchos. The sequence goes on along the minus strand of NW_008236924.1, from coordinate 7,796,677 downwards.
AGGTATAGCATAGTAGTTCTACAAAGCTATTTAAGATTATCTCCATACCACTGCAGGCAGCTCCCTGCCCCCTACCTCAGCTTGTTTATCTCTATATTTGCAATGGTGTAGGTGGAAATGGCATTTGCTACACCAAAGGGAACAACATCCGAAAAGGGACAGGAGAACCAATGATTCCTCAGCCACTAATCTAGCAGCTAAAACCTAAGTCTCAATGTTATTCTCTTTCCGCCACTCCTCGCTTTAGCAAATGAAATGTTACTTTTGCAGGCATTTATCAGTCTCACATTAATCCTTCTTTTCTGAAGAATTAAACATCTACTCTTCTTTGCACGTGGTTCAGAAAGATTCTTTGGGACCTCAAGAAGAATGCTACTGATTTTATTCAACTTGTAAACATGTTCTATCCACTACATGTTTCCACAAAAGTCACTGAAGTGAGAAAACCTAATTTTTCCAGCCTATGAAGCACAGTATTTCTGTTGGGTTCTTTTGTTGTTGTTGTTGTTGTTTTTGTTTTGTTTTGTTGTTTGTTTTTTTTTTTAAAGCTCCTGAAGGGCAACTTAATGCATTGGAGATGGGGAAGGAGGGGAGAACATTTTCACAGAGAACTATTTTTGGGGAATGGAAGTTTTCACTAATGCAGGAAATAGTGCAGCCCTTTAGAGAAGGAAGTCCAGAACAGGTCCACTCCGGTTTCTTATAATAGTTTTGTTAGGGATAACACCAGTAATACAATTACACTTGTCAAGTTTGAAGTAAATTCTCAGATTTCCTTCATAAATAAATGAGCGTTTCAGAATATAGGTACTAGTATTTTCCCTCTCTCATAAGACTGAAAAGTGTACTCCAATCCATCCTTTCACAGAATAAACTGTGATCATTAAAAAAAACCCTGTGATCATTAACAAGAAAATGAGCAGCTTCCATTTCAGCCTCCTTGTTGAGAAAAATATTTGAACAGAGTTCTCAGGATATAGAAGTGCATTGATACTCAGCAACTACAGCTAAGAGAATTGGGTTTGTTCAGCCTAGAAAAGAGAAGCTTCAGGATGGCCTAATTGTGGTCTTCCTGTACCTGAAGGGAACCTAGAAGAAAGGTGGAGACAGAGTACTTACAAGGGCCTAGAGTGACAGGACAAGGGGGAATGGCTTCACACTGAAAGACACTAGGTTTAGATTGGATATTATGAAGAAATGGTGCTGGCACAGATTGCCCAGAGAAGCTGGGGCTGCCCCATCCCTGGAAGTGTTCAAGGCCAGGTTGGATGTGGCTTGTGGCAGCCTGGTCTAGTGGAAGGTGTCCTTGCCCATGGCAGGGGTGGGAATGAGATGATCTTCAAGGTCCCTTCCAATCCATGCCAGTTCTAGGAGTCTATGAAGTTAAACTATGGAAATTCAGGACATTTCTCCCTTCCTACTACAGGGAAGCAGTCAGGCCCTGCCTTGTCCTTTCAGTTCTTCCTATACTGCTATTTTCAGACTGGCAAAGTTTTGCCTAGTGAAGATTCAGCTGATCTATATAAAAGAAAAAATGAAGTACAAGAATATAATTAATGAAAACAATGCCACAGATTCACGGGCAATGGAAAAGTTTTCCTGTCTTTTAGGAAAATGTAGAAGTACCTTTAGCAGTGTTTTCATGTATTCAATTATATATGCGATCATATGTGACATTTAACTGACATTTATTTTCTATTTTTTTCTTGCACATCTTTAAAATATATCTGTCTTTGCATATTTGCGCTTGGCAACATAAATACTTGGTCAGTTAGCTCTAGCTCACTTTTTAGATCAACACACCAGGTAATAACTACTTTCGAGCACAGCTGCCTTGAGTTAGATTTGAACCTGCAGCAGTTCTAAATGTTATTGCTGGTTTCCAGAGGTAATAATTATCTTCTGGTTCTAGCATATTCTAAATTCTTCAGGTATTTTATTTTACAAAAAATTAACATGCTAAATAATCCCAAAAGCTGTTTCTTGCTAACCAGATATGTTTTACTCTTCATTCAGTATGGTTGAATGAAATGAATTCTAAGCTATTAACATATAAACTTTGTCTCTTCAGCTAGCAACGTATTACTCTTGGATAGCATGTTACTCTTGAAGGTTTTGGGTAACCTTCAGAAAAGAACAGATACAACATCTGTGTCCAATATATAATGATGTGGCTATTGTTGCCTACTGCTCAGCTTTTAAGATGTACAGAAAGAGTTCATGTCTATACTTTTCCGTAGCATAGAGGACTTATTATATTACCCAGTGCATTATTAGATTAATATGATCTTGCAGTTAAATATTTCATATTATATATGCAAATCACAGTATGGACAAATGGTTTGATTATATTTGCCCTGAGAATTCCGAATTAATTTTGGAATTCAGAAACATACTCAAAACACCAAGTAAACAGACATCTTTTTAGTAGAAAGAGATTGTTATAGTTACTTATGTTCAAAGAGCTAAAGCCCACACTAAGTGTCAATGTTAAAAAGAGGTACTTAAATTTGAACATTTTATACTCCAAGAAAAATAAAGTAAATTGCAAGGCCTAATTACTAACAAAAAGGGCAATTTTTCTAGTATACATGAAAAGAAATGAGGAAAAAACCCAACTACTTTCTCTTAACTGTTGGGTCTTGTTCAATCTTACATTTGATATCAGATTTTAGTAATAGATTTTTTTTTACTTATCTTCTAGTAAGCCATAAATAAAAACAGAGCAGCTTTGCACTTTCTTTAAGTCCTACATAGCAAGTTACCTGAAAAACAGGTAACTAGAATGTCTCTTCTATTAGCATTCATTATTCTTTGACTCAGCTTCAGTTTCTTCCGTAGCTGAAGGGCCAAGCCAAAACCCAAAAATCCAGAGATCCAGACATCAAAGCAATAACAAAACTGTAGCTATGCAGCTTAAAAAGCAAATAAACAAAGAATTTAATTTTTGACTCAATATTTGAATTTTGTTTGGTTTTTTTGTAAATTAAGCCTAGGTAATCCTGTCCTTGACAACAGCAATTGCAAAGCTGGTGGAAAGAATATTCAAGGTGCTTTGCCATTATGGAATAATCTTGCTACAGAATGAGTCTCTCCCATGCTTTTGATTAGCAAGCTGGTGTCATCTCAGGCAAGAAGGGTTTGCAGCATATTACAGGCTAGCTGTATCTATACTGTATCAAAACCATCTTGAATATTTACGCTGATATTTCTGACTCACCTTAGTGTTAACACTGCTATTTGTGGTTCCTGGGTGTCCATGGGATAGAAAACATTACCCTCCTCTCTGCAACAGTCTTCAGAAAACAGTCATTCTACTGTTACTGGTGGGGCAATTTTAATGCATGTGCCCTTGCTTGATACTGTTGAAAGGGTTCTATCCATCTGTCTCTAAATTGGAGAAATATAGTTTTGATAGATGGACTATTCAAAAGATAAGTAACGGGCTGGTTGGCCATGTCCAAAGAGTTACAGTCAATGGCTCTATCCCCAAATGGAGAACAGTAACAAGTAGTGACCCTCAGAAGATCATACTGGGACTGACGGACTTCAACACGTTTATTAATAACATCGAAAATAGAATTGAGTGCACCCATAGCAAGTTTGTGGATGACACAAAAGCTGATCCTTTCTAAGTAGGATCATGACAGGCCTAAGGAGCAGGTTCCATCTCTGCGGTGCCCAGCACGTGACTGACAGGGACCTTTCCAAGCAGGTCCAGAGGAAGCCATGAAAATCACGTGAGATCTGGAACACCTCTCCTATGAAGAAAGGCTGAGACAATGACATGGTCTGGCCTGGAGAAGGCTCTGTGGAGACCTTATTGTGGCCTTTCAATATATAAAGGGGGATAAGGACAAGAGAGACTTTTTACCAGGGCTGGTAGGGACAGGACAAGGGGCAAAAGTTTTAAACTGAAAGAAAGTAGGTTTAGAATTGGATATTAGGAGAAAATGCTTTCCTGTGAGGGTGGCTAGGCCCTGGCACAGGGTGCCCCGAGAAGCCGTGGCTGCCCCATTCCTGGAAGCATTCAAGGCCAGGTTGGACTGGTCTAGTGGAGGGTGCACTGGATGGAGGGGCTTGGAGCTAGACGATCTTGAAATGTCCGTTTCAACCCTAACAATTCTATGAAATGCTGTGTTATATAGAGTACAAATACGCAGCAATGCATCCATAGAGTACTACACGCACACTGGACCTGGTCTGTAGCCCAGTCCAGATAACGTTGCTTCTAGAATTTCTGTAATTTGCAGGTGAGTAAAGAAGGGAGGGAAGAGCAGTAGTTGTAGTTTTCTTTGATTTTTTTTGCTTTATCATTTACTATAGTATTTTCAGTTACCATGTATGCTATGAAACAAATCAAATACTTGAATTGAAATCTAATAAACCCATTAATTTTAGACATGTCGTGACAATGAATTCCACAAGCCAGCAATTACAGTGTTATAGACTTGTTTATGGGAGACAAACCTTTGGCTCTTGCAATGAAAACAGGTCAATTCACTTTTTCTTATTCCCAGACTAAGGAACCCCAAGGAATTAATTCTTATAGAATACAAGAATTTGACAACACTTCCTCTCGTACTTCTTAAATAGGAGGAAATACAATGTGCCTATATTGCACTCACTCTGTTAACATTCCCATTTGCACTTCCTTTTATTTTTAGATATCCAACTTCAGTGGTACATGAACAGTTTTTTTGCATTGCATTCAATAAACATTAAATCCTTCGACAAAAAATGTCACAGACATTTTAACTACCTAATCTCCTGCCCTACCTCTTCAGCAAATTATTGTTCCTGAACATATATTTTTTACCTTTTATTTCTCAAGGTTGATCAACGTTGTCAAGGTGACAAAAATTCCAAAATAAAGCACAAGTCTTGCTTCAAAGAAAATCTGAAGGCAAAATTTACTTCAGAGTATTGAAAGATAAACCAATGCTTAAGTACATAGTAAGCTAAAATTCACAATCTTCCGATAGGACAAGTCTCATAGTAGTTAGAATAATGGCAGACTTACAGGGTTTTCTTCGTCTTAATTGTAAAAGCTGAGGAAAGAAGTGTGATTGTAATAACACACGAACACATCGCTAGAAGCAAGGTTCCCCTCCTACGCCATGACTGAAATAGCCCAAATCTGGACTGTATCCTTATCTTGATTTTGGGTTTTCTTAAATTGTTCTATTATCGAATGCTAAGAATTTTTATTGGAAGCTGAACAAGAACTCTAAAATCAGCATGACTGAAAATTCATTGCTGCTTCCTCATTAATATGCCAGAAGGACTGTCTGACATTTCTATGGAATGTCTGTGCTCTTGGGACTGATGATTCAGCGCAGAACTGCTTGGAATTTCTACAAAAGTTCAGCCCTCCTCCCTTCTCAAATGACTTCATTTTACCAACCTGTCAAGCAAAACTAAAAATAATGGGTTTGTGTGCAATTACAAGGGGAAGGATGGAAATTTCACTGCACAATGTATTAGGTAACTCATTAGAAAGCAGAAGCTGCATTTTCAAAAGCAGCATGAAATATATCTCCCATGTTTGATTATTTTTTTCTGCAGTTAGGAAAAGAAACTATGCTAAAATTTTAAGGTGCATAGTAATGCTCAAGCTAAAGGAATATGCAAGTAAGATTTCTGTGCGATCAAGATGATGAAATTTGTTCGTTGCTTCAGTTTCATGAAAGATAAGGAAAAAACTGTTTAGGGCCAGCAACTCACAAATTCAGTGGTAATTTCCACTGAAGCCTGCTAGCCCAGGAGAAGAAGAGGCTCAGCCTCAAGAGTTGCCAATGATTCTAATAAACAGGCAAACTCAAAATCCAAACCCAGGGCAGCTCATTAACTGCTCCTGTAATCATTCTGCCCAGGTCAACTGCTGTTGGATCAAGTGGGGATATGAAATGTCACAGACATATAAAAAGAGGAAAATGACCACATAATTTTTGCATATGTCCAGAAGTATAGGCAAACACTTTCTATTTATTATATGAACATTTTGACTTTCAACTGCTGTGTTTAGGAATGACCAATCTGAGCTGGCTGAAACTAGAAGAAAATCTGCTTCCTTCATGAGGACATCCACAGAGATGGAAAGCTGGCAGTAGGGGCTGGGACTACTAAGGGTCTTTAAGGGTCCTTTCAACTCAATCCAAGGTATGATTCTTTGATTCACAGCATTGGCAGGAAAAACTGACAGCAAAGGGGTAAAAAGAGAAAGGCTCCACCTACACAAGAGTCTACTTTGGGGAGGGAAAAAAAAAAAGCTAGGCTGAATTTCAAATTCAAAAAGGATTTCAACTCAATTCAAACAGACTCAGTCCATGACTACTGTTGTGAAGTTCCAGCTAGAGGCCACAGTTCATCAGCTTCAGACTTATGTTATCCAAAACACTAAAACCCTGCTAGCTGACTTCCTCTCTTATCCCAGCCACTACAACTGCTAGCTCGCAGCTACCCACTTTACCCACTAGCTGGGTCTATGGAGGGCCAGCTGTTGGTGATGGCTACAGAAAATTCTTCTCACAGCCCATTTTTAACTTGTAATTTCACACACCCTCCACCTGTTGTCTGTACCACAGGTTTCCCAGTAAGCTGAGTTCTTGCTACCTGCCCTGCAAGACAATAAGTTATTTTTTGACCACTCTAATATTTCATGCCTAGGTATAATAGCTATGTAGTACCGACTAAACATTTATGCTTCTGCACATGGACCCAGAAACAGATATTCACCATTCTCTAGCTTTGCACATATGAATGTTTTCCAACCTCCATCCTCCCCAAAAGTTATTTGCAATTACAACTCAGGCAGGTCTCCCAAATGCTTAACAGCAACAGTATTTTATTCTGCAGAAACAAAAAGGCCACCCAACAAATACACTTGTGATATGAATCCAAGTCCTCAGTTAACAGCTGGGAAGTGGACACAACCTCACAGGCAACATTTAAGTGAGGAAACAATGCCAGGAGAAACCAGATTCTCAAAATTTGCCTTATTTTTACATAGCAGAAATAGCAGGACTCTGTATTCATTTTCATATCTTTATTCATTCAACAATGGAGAAGGGGAAAGGCAGAAGACTAAATACATAAGACATGAAGATAAACTAAAATTATTTAGGAGCACAATTTGAGAAGATAACAAAACAGCATTTAAAAAAATAATATTCACAGGCATCAGTAGCAAGAAACTGGAGCATGAGGTGGGAGAAAGGTATGTAAACTCAACAGCAAAGAACAAAAAGCCATACCTGCAAGTCATAAATCTATAAGCCTATTCTAATGACACATGTAGATTTAAATTCAAATTATCAGAGACACTTATCTGTCAAAATAAAGTGGAAATAGAAAGTGAATAAATAACCTCCAGAACCTTTCTGCCCCACTGTCTTGGGGTGACACCCACCCACATCAATAATTCAACCTTATCACAACAACTTTTTCTTTAGAGGTGCCATCATATACTTGTGATCAGTTGTGCTTGGAGCACCACTTACCAGAGAGACACACATGAGACAGTAGCAAGAAGCAGTGTTCAAAATTTAGTCCTTAGATGATGCCTTTTTGGTCTCATCATCAATCTTCAGCAAGTTGACACAGCCTGAATATAATGAGCTTTTCCAAATGCTTTTTAACCCCAATAGAAGGGCTGTCTTTCCATGTTTATGACCCTGATGCCTCAGAAGGGAACTTTTCCAGGAAAGCTACTTCTAGTGGAAATGTCAAAATAATTGAGAAGAGAAATAAGGATTAGTTGCCACCCTATGGAATGAGAGCACATCTGCATTGATAAAACCATTTATATTATACTCTGGGTAGAAATGGAAGATAAGCAATGGGCCCTTTAAAATAGGTTCTTCAAAAAAGAGAGTGTTAAAAGACACCTAGGAAGAGTCCAGGTATTAAAGCAAGCACAACACAAGATTTAAGTTTTGTGCATTCAAGTCATTATACTACAGCAAGTAACCAAACCTAACGACTACAAAAAATTAGTGACAGAATCCAAACAACTCTCCCTCCCAGGAAAACTCCATGAACCCAGTCATTTAACACCACCGTGCTTCAGCACACGGGTAAAAAGGTGACAGTGTCATGACAAGGCATTTTCCAATGTGTGTTTAATTCCAGACTGCCCTCTGGTCATCAAATAGACTGAGCAGTACCAGAGACAGGAGACTGCACTAGCTGAACGTACTCCCCGTTTGGGTTGGCCTTTTCTCTGCTTTCCCTTTTCGGAGGTAATAGCCTTCCTGCACTATAATGGCTCCATGCATCAGTTACTGCATTCTTGTGGTAAATAGAGAATAGTCACAACAGGTGGCTTTTACAAAGATGAAGCTGTTAAATGCTGCTTAATTCTACTTAATTCAATATATTCATTGCCCCAAATAAGCAAGTGATAGCAGCAATGTTATAATTTCCATTCAGTTTCTAGATTCCCCAACAGAGCCTAGGAAAAACAAAAAGCTTGGAAAAATCTGTGGCTTGGCTTTGGCAAAACTTATATCCACATACTTCCTATAAAACCAACATTGAGTGTTGACAGCAAAGAGCCTTTACATTATCTCTATACTGGCAGAGATAAATACACTAAATACAAGGCTTAGCCACAAAAGCACATTCCTGCCTCCCTCAGTAATAAGTTAATTTCTTATAACTCTTTAAATCATTACTAAATATTTCATACAACACAGTACACGCTCTTGGGATGGGGCATGTCAGGGCAATCCACAACTCATTCTTGAAATTTAGCACCTGCCCAAAAGCACTGCGTTGGTTTACCTAATTCTGATCATATGATGGAAAAATAGACACATATTGAATATATTTTATTCTTCTTGGTTTTTTCCCCCCCGCAGTCTGACACTGAAGAATCCCCAGGATTATTCTAGATTCTATTCCTCTTTCCTACAGAAACCTCCTGGTATGTCCTGGATCCTCCGGCAGTCTGCAAGTCTCCATCTCTGCTGTTGCAAATTAAAGATTTTCTCAACATTGGAAAGAATCTCTTACTGTTTCATTATGTTCCTACTAGGATTTCCATGTATTTTCAAAGTGAAGGTAAAATAACCTATGTTCCTCTTGCTGCTTCCTGCATAACCTTCTGGAGACTCAGCCACTCCTCTGTTCTGCATTGCCAGGAAACTTGCTGAGGGCATGCTCTGCCCCAACATTAATGAAGACAATAGGTCTAGCCCTGGGGTATGCTGCTAGCTGCTGGCCTCTGATTAGACTTTCTGGGACTGATCTTCCCCCTTGGGCCTGGCCATTAAGCCAGTTTTTTCTCCACTGCACAGTCTGCTCGTTCAGTCTGCACTTGATCAACTTTTCTATGTAAGAATATCAAAATCCCTTGGACCCATATGATCTTGTACGGTTAACAAATACAAAAAGTCAGGTTCTTTTCCTGAAATGTGTGCATCATTAATTAGGTCGTTGACTTTAAAAAACCAAAACGAAACAACCAACCAAAAAACCAACCAAATCTGTCTGTGCTTCACTTCAGAATGCTAACTCTCTGTTGCCATGGTCACAAATTACCATAGTAACATTAGATACATCTGTATTTTTAGATTAAAATTGCTTCTCTTTTCATAGAAAATAGATCCAACTGAAAGAAAATACTCATCCTTACCAGGAAATACTACTAAAATTCAGAGTATAAAGTAGAGCAACACCCAGCAATTGGTTAAGTGCAAAAGCAGTGGGGCAAGGGGGGAATCACAAACATTGCTGTTTTCACAGCTGCTTCCTGCAGCTAGAAAATGGTTTGAATGTACAACTACAACAACAAAAAAGTGAGGACAGTTATTCTGTAACACTATTGTCTCAGCAAGCCTCACTGGATAGTAGCTCAATTAGAATGCCCAGAAAGCTTAAATAGACTTTTCAGTCAGAGGTTAACAGCAGTATTATTTCATATTTCTCCATTAGAGCCCCAGCTTGTTTTCCCCCTCATCCCAAGGAGGACCTTCATACACAGGAAATATTGCTGTTCAACTGTCATAATTGAACTAACCGTTATCAGACGTGTCTGCTCGCTCATGTTCAGTGATCTTATGTTATGCTTATACCCTCTGGTGGACAAAAAGGAATTCACAGCCGTCCTTGTGCCGTACTGCCTTTAGATCAGCACTGTGTTAATGGGAACTTTGACATTAAAATGCTGAGTCGAACCCAAGCATCTCTAATTTCTGGACTTCACGTAAGATCCTTCAATCGTCTTTACCTGGTTAGATCTGTCTCAGCTTTCCCCACTTTCTTACTGGGCTGTCATTCAGCCAACACTGTCCCAGACAAAGCTCAGCATGCCTGAATTTAGACTTGAATTCATGGTTGAATGCCAAAATTAAAATTCCATTTATCTCTACGTGGCATTCACAACATTTGAGAAATAATCTAACAGAAGAGCCAGAAATGAGGAGTCCATTAACTCAGTGCTTTCCCAAGTAAGGCAGCAGCATGAACACAGAAGGTTTATATTCAGTACTAGGTTTGATGATCAGGATAATTTCTCTCCATTTTATAGTCACCAAATTTTTTTTACTTCTTTCTTTTTGCTAAGTTAATACGCATTACTTGTGATAAAAACTTAGTTCCCTGGTATGTAAAATTTATATGCTTGCCATCCAGACTTACTTTCCTTCCAAACTTGCTACAAAGACCATGATTGAATTCCCTACCTTTGTAAGTCAGTACAGCAATGTATTCCCACTGCTGCCAGAAAAGCTTTAGTGTTTTACATGGTCTCAGACAGTAGTATATTACAGAAGACTTGAGCTTTTGCTCCTTCAGTGTTCACTTATTTTTGCAGTATTCCCATAAATGTTACTTCTAACGTTATCTGGCTAAATGCAGACAGAATGCCCTTGTCCAAAGGGTCTGCAGTAAGCACGTTTCAGCCAGAATGCACTGCAAGAAAAGGGAAATATATCAACCTATGCTCTTTGCAACAGATGCTCAGATTCCACCTGCGAATCCAGCCTTAGGCCTTGTTGTACAAATTACATGTATTAATCTAGGTCATAGGTTTGAATAACGAAAAAAGGCTAAATTACAGCTCTAATACAGTACATTTCCTGTCTCCACAGTCAGTAAAATGGAAGCCACCCCTTGCTTAAAAAGAGTAAACATCAAAAACATAACCAATTCACAGAAGAATAGAAGCTCAGAAACAGCAAGAAAGCAACAGATTGCTTGCAAGGGCCTTTAGGCAAAGATTATAGGCATATAAACAGCAATGACCTAAATTTACCTGCAAAGTTGCCGAAAAACCCCCCACCAATTTGCCACTGTTTCTTTTTGCTTCATATTATTTTATTTCCCGTTCTCATCAGAAGCAGAGCACTGGAAATTCTGACACTGAATTTTGGGATTCTACAGATAGCTGTATGTATGAGCATACCTAAGTCCAGCATCTGGTTCATCCAAAAACACAGGCTTTGGCAAGGGGCAGAGGGTCGAATTTCCCAGGCAAACATATCCTCTGAAGCTTCCTGCTAGTGCTTCTCCAGCATAACACATCTATGAAGTGATGAGAGATACTTGGTATTCACCTGGTCCTTCCTGCAGATCAGTTGCTTGCTGAGCTAAAAGTCAAACTTTATTGTTCTGAAGGGATGAAAGTTTGAAGCTCAAGCCCAGTTTAGAAGGCGAGGGGTAGAAGGAAAGGGAGGAGGGAGGGAGAAAGGGAGACAGATTGACTCTAAGAGAGAAATCAGGCTCAAAAAAGAAATCAAGCTCTTATTTGTAGAATGCACAGTTTAAGTGTTGCTCAAGGCTCAGGAAGTTAGCAGTATTTACTGGACAACTCTGTACTATACACAGCTCAATTTTTACTCTAATTCTCACAAGACAGGTTCTTAGCTGCTATGCAGTTACTGTCTCAATTTACTGTTAAAGCCAGCTGTTTTCACAACTTACTCTGCATACCTCTTAAGATCTTTTTTGAGGCCTCTAGGCTTTTTAACAATACCTATAAGGAACATGAGTTATGTTCATAGTGTCTTGCAACAGTGCCATATTCCAGATGAAAGGTGACCAGAAAACAATTCTCCTCGGTAACACTAAAGCGCATTTCCATACAGCATATGCATTTCTGCACATATTATCAGCTCTTAAACATTAAACTCAGTAGGTTCCAGAACAGAAAAAGTACACGGGAACTGGCAGTGGGTGGCCCTGACTGAGTCGTGAGGTTGAACCACATGACCCCCAGAGGTCCCTTCCAACTCTTAACACCGCTATGGTTCTACAAGCTCATGTAACTTCAGAATACTTTCTTGTTTTTTCACATATCGGACTTTGCAAGACAACTCAGAAAGCAGCACCACAAGATGCTTCAGCCAGATAGCACATTACAAATTCCTAGTGGCTAAAGCAAGAAAAGCTACAGTACAGACCAGTTACACAGAGATGTCATTCAGCGTCTCCCCAGCAAGCAGTAATGTGACAATACAGTGTTCCCATTAGAATGCATGATAAGAATACAATTTTTTTCCCTAGATTTCTCTCTTAGGGAATAATCCACACTTGCCGGTGTTATATGCAACTTTGGAAGACAGAAAGGAAAAATCAGCTCAATTCAACAGCTGCTCTCAAGCATACAATGACTCTTCACAGTTAACTTGTGAGCCTCCTTAATACAATGCTATGCGTAGATCAGAGAACCAGCAGAGTTCTCCACAGATATCTTACTTTCCTCCTAAGGCACTAAATTTCCTACTGATTAAGATGGCACAGGGTAAATAACCATTTCTGGAATGTTGTGGCTCTCTAGAAATCTTGCTTTTCAAGGAAGTATATTTTGAGGGAGTCGTACTTCCAAGAGGGATGTATAAAAGAAAGCCCAGCACTGCAAAACCACAATGAACAGAAATCAATTCACTGAAATGAGGAAAGGTGACACTTCCCCAGAACAAGCTTCACAATTTTAAGAACACCAGCACCCCTCTCTATATATACGCTCTACCTACCAAGAAGATTATTCTAGTTTAAAAGGAATCAGTCCCAGAAATGTAAAGCTGGAGAATCACAAACTCAATTTTAAAAAGTAAGTAATAAAGATGTTTAGGTAAAGTGTAAAGGTTTAAAACCTGACAGTTGTTTTTACCCACCACGGAGGATTACTGCCAAACAAGAAAACATTTTTCCCTTTTCTGCAACAAATCATTACATTTCTCAGACAAGAAACCACATTTCACTATTTTCTTTTCCAACAGCAGAACACTGACTCGTACTACTAGAAAGCATGAAAGTAGAACATTTCTTTTCAAAAGGCAGTCATGGCTTCAATTTTGTATCTCATGGTACAGGTATTTTAGGATAACTTTTAGGCACACAAAGTTTGACACACACATACCATCCTCTTCAGCCCCTACCTTCAAGTATCATTTTCTTTTACTGCATTTCTCTCTGTGGCCAGGCATATTAGGAAAAGGTTCTAAACATTTACTGAACACAACAGGTTCTACTGCTAGGTGAAGATTTAACCAGTCGCTTAATTGCACAATGAAGCCCACAGATGATACTGAAGAGAAACTACATTCCAGCATTTCC
>NW_008236924.1:7769764-7783085 GCF_000691975.1 Corvus brachyrhynchos | reverse complement strand
CCTCCAAGCATTTCCTGCTAAAAATACCGAACAGCAGCTGATAAAAGCATTTTATCAAAACAGCACATTCAGCGTTCTCATTAACAAGAGAATTTCTATGCAAGACAGTGCCATCCAATGCAGAACTATATCTAGAAACTCACTAAGAGGTCACGTGGGTGGTGGTAGATCTGCAGTGGCTTTGATCAAGCAAAGCACAATCTAGCAGTTACATGTGTACTAGAAGAAGAAAACAGTATCTATGCTGAGACACTGTTCTTGCTCTGGGTAAGTTCTGCTGCTTGGCATCATCAGCTTCACATCAGCTTGACATCATCATCACACACTATATAATAGTCTTTCACTCTACCGCAGACTCACTCTTGCAACTAAAAGCCAATTCCCCCATGTAAAAAAACCTCAGAGTAAAATTGACCCATATTTACCCGCAAGCTAATGACATCAAGCATCAATGCTAAGTAAAAGCTACTTAGCACAGGACCTAACTCAGGAAGACAAAGATAAATCTGAATGCCAGAACTGAATCTTCAGAAATTCTTCCTGTGCTTCAAAGCAGAAAAGCCACTACAAATAAATGGATTCTGGAGAAGATTCTGGAAAGTCACTCTGTGGAAACCTAGTAATCACAGACTACCACAATGCATGCACGAGGAAAGGGCAAGAAGATCAGCACAAGGGGAGACTTGGCTTCCAAATCAAGTCCCTCAAAATGATTTACATAAATAATTTGCTTTGCAAAATTTCAGTTAAAAAAAAAAAAATCAAGAAACACAGTCATAGACATACTTGGTATATAGAGAATAATGGTTCTCTTGGTCAGTACAGTAAAGTCTAGGACAACAATTCCTCACAACTGGATCTTCCACATAATCATGAAAGATTTTTATCTTTTGTCTGGAGAGAGGAATTTCCTTTGGAAACAGAAAGTATTCCTGCTTCAGGACATACATTTGCATGTGCTAGTAAGACATGAATATGAAGTTTGCTAATAAACTAAAAAAGAACAAAATAATTGGGTTTTTTTTGTGAAACTCAGAACCAAATCAAGGATTTTCTACTGGTTTCTGGATAAGGCCTTATAGATAATTTAGAACAAATACTTCTGACAAGATGCAAGTTTCTAAAATGGTCTGTAAAGATTTAAATTTTTAAAAGCTACAAACAGTAGTAAACCCAACTTAACTGGCTTCCTGAAATAACCGGTCAATTCAACAGCAAACAATTTGCCACCAAGACAATAGGAAACAAAAAATTCAATCCTAATCCTCAACTTTATAAACTTTTGAAAGGCTGTTCTCTGGGACAGAAATACTTGTGGAGCATTAGCTGCAGAAGTGCTTCTATACCTTGTCAACAGCAAAATACTGGGCTCTGTGAAGAATTCACTGTCATTTCAGAGATGTGACAGCTAAAGATGTGGGACACAAACACCTGCATGTAGGAATCAGGTTCCTTTGATAACTAATTTCAGTGAAAATTAAGACCATTCATTCAGACACACGTCTATAATGGTGCACCTTCATTATAGATCTTGACAACAAGAACCCTACTCATAAATATCATAAATTTTCATTGACTCAGCTGGCATGTGTACAGGGGATCTCCCCTTAACAACAATGTTCAAGAGATCAGTAGGGCTTGGCATGATGCAAATTTTCTCTGCAGCACTGCAATTTCACTCCCACAGTACATATTCTACATTCCTTGTAGTTTTCTGTCCCAAGTGTTAAATATTGCTCAAGTCTCAGGACACTGATAAACACGGCAAATATCAGACAGAAAATTTGTGCAAGGGCTGCAGCAGGATAAAGCGAGAGTACTGATTAATCACATTACTGTGCCCTAGTCCCTGCTTTTTATCCCCCATGAAATCCTGAAGTTAGCGGAACTCAGCTGTTAAAAAATCAACTGTTTCAGTTCTCATGTCTTGAGGATTGAATCTCCTAAAGCTGAGAGGTGAGGGCTTCTGAAATTCTTAAGTATGACCACAGACTATTTTGAGACAGATTTTCCCCAGTCATCTGCTAGAATAAAAGAATTTGACTGCAGTAACAAGCAACAAAATGACATGAGTTCAACCACTAAATGGCAAAGCGAGTACGCTCGCCATGGGACTGCATGGGACTCACCTCATTCTGATGCTCTCATAGGAGTCAAAGTGAGCATTAGAACCTGAAATAAAATTCGAGCAGCTTCAAAAAGAGCCAAAATCTTAAAGATGCCAAACTTTCCTTCTCAACAGTAACTCCTACCTACTCCATCATATAATGTGCATGTAATAGCACATTTCCTTTATTAATTTTTCCAGTTATCTCCCTTCACCTTCCAGAAAAAATAAAATAAAAACCAATCTCTTCATCTTCCAGTATGAGTAATGGGAATCTAGCATATACCTCCCATGAGCCAATCCTTTATGTTCAAAAGCACTCAGCATACATCACTTCAGTCACTTTCTCAAAGGGGATGGACACATCAGGTATGGTCCATTCTTAAGGAATATGCCTCATGGTGGGCACTTCTTAACAACACACAGCTGCAGAAGAATACCCAGAGCAAGATAAGACATTTTAGGGAGCCACCCACCCTGTGGAACTCCAGTGTCTAGTATTTTTCCAGCTTCTGTGCAATGGATGTCTCTAACCCTAGTCAGTTCTTCCAGCAAAGAATTCTCAACTAGGGTTATACAGTGGGAATTCCAAAGCAACTGGCTATGTACAGACATATCAGCATTCCCTCCAACAGAGAGACGAAAAGGAGAAAATTCCTGAGGATTTGTATCCTCTACTCTGCTTTCTGAATCCCAGCCTCCCCCTTGCCTTGGAATGAGCTCTATAAAGCAGTATCTGTTATGTACAAGAATCTCAGCTCCCTTCCTTTGGAGAGTTTCCCCATAAAAGTGAAAGGCAAATCCCAGGACAGAGACAGGTGCTGGGGAGGGGGAGGTCGCCTTAGGATGACTCGCCAGAAGCAAGAGAGCCAGCAGCTTTCTTCTTAGGGCGGGCTTTTACACTTCTTACTGGAAGCTGAGGAGAAAGAAAAAGAGGCATCTTAGGCTGGTTTATTTTAACACCTAAGTATCTAACAGAAAGATGCAAGAATGCAGAGTGAAACTAGGACAAAACAACTACAACATGACCCTACTCATGTCATCTGTTGTCTCAAAAGACTATTTAACCATTCCTTTTTTTTCATTGAACAAATCACTCAACATATCCATCAAATAGCAATCAGAAGACATTCTAAAACAGGGTATGTACGGCAGTAAAATCAAAGCCAGCTGTCTAAACTAAAGGTTAAACACAGATATTTCTAACTGGTAACATCTACACTTGCACTGCTCTACTGCTTCTTAACTTCTATCACCAATGCAGCTCTCTAAAAGCTGTAGAAACATCCTGAACTAATTTGCATGCTTTACTTCTGTGTCTTTCATTCTAGATACTGGCAAGAAGAGCATTTATTCATCTATGATGCATTCAGCCCTGGTTGGCAATCTCAGAGATCTCAGTCAAAGACCTCCTACAAGTCCTACATCTGACCCAAAGATCCAACAGTCTGTGCACAAAAATCAATACGCCTGCAAAGGGCTTTATCGGCATTTCTGTATTCACAATAAACAGCATATAAGAGTTCTTTCTGTCTTTTCACAATTCCACTTTGAAAATTCCTCACTAGGAAGCATCAATTGAAATTTTGAGCCTCTTGTTTCCCTGCTCCTGTCTAATATAGTAGACAAGAAAGAAGAGGGGCTCAACTCAGAAATAAGCCATAGGAAGATCTGAGTTAAATTAAAACGCATCTTTGGACATAGATGTCCATCCTTGGAGAAAATCAAAAGCCACCTAGACCTGGTCCTGGGAACTGGCTCTACACGAGCAGTGGGTTTGAACCAGATGAGTTCAGAGATCCCCTCCAACCTCAATTATTCTGTGATTCTCTTACAAGGAGTACTTAAGCACATGCAAAGGTTTCCCATACACTATAAAAACAGGTTAACAGTATAACTTAAAATGATGCTCTAAGAAATTACTTTCCTTCAAATTATTTAATATTTAGCCTGAATAGCTTGACAATGTGAGTCAGTTATATAGCATTCTTTATCTTAGATAAAAATGATAACATTAGAAGTCCAAGCTGAATCAAGCAAATAGGACCCCAACTTCATAAAAAGGGAGAAGCATTTTATCATGTACAAATCAAACCATAAGAAATTCTCAAGTAAGAGTCAAAACCTGGAAAGCAGCACCTCAAAAAGCATTTTCTACAAAACACACCTGAAAACAGCTGAAAAAAATACTGCTAAGCTTAAATGATTCTTGGAGACAACTGCATTTACTTTCGTGTACGGTTTATTTTAATAATAAGAATTCATCTCCCATCTGAATGGCTGTAAATACCTTGGATCATCACACGAACATAAGAAGAAGACAACTGAACAATC
This sequence comes from Corvus brachyrhynchos, assembly GCF_000691975.1. Lineage (NCBI taxonomy): Eukaryota > Metazoa > Chordata > Aves > Passeriformes > Corvidae > Corvus > Corvus brachyrhynchos. The sequence goes on along the minus strand of NW_008236924.1, from coordinate 7,778,644 downwards.
ACTAGTCACCCAAACTTCAAGACAAAACTCCAGGAATGGGACAGGTGGGGAGTGGTGTTATTCCCAATATCTAATGTGTCAAAGTCAAGAGGATACACAACTGCTGCATTTTAGATTAAGAGAAAGTGACTGTCCTAGGGATAAATGTTACTATTACGTATTCAGACTGTAGCAGGCAGGAGAGAGGACATTGTCAACAAAACATGTTAAAAAAATCTAATGCTCCACCCTTCAACACAAAACCCAAATGAAAGAAAAGCTGGGTTCTGGCTTATGACAGAGGCTTACAGGCATGATAAAAATGCAAAGCTAGAGACAAGTATAGCAAGTAGATGACAAGTCCACTGATGTAGGACTCAACTAGCAAAGACAGTCCAACAAAATTTATATATACAGCTTCTAAATGCTGAGACTATGAAGCTGGAGCCTTCCAACCAAGCTCACAAATCAATGTCAGTGCTGGAAATTATCTATACACCACCTCACCTCAGCTTTCACCACCTTTTTAGGAGTTTTGAGACTCTGGGTACGTTTAGGAAGTTTGTCTCCTGCATCTTCATCTGATGGGTCTGTTCTAGTATCTGATGGGGTTCCGTTAGACCGATGTGCCACACTGCTCTCCTCTCCTGAGGAGTAACAGGAAGCTAAGGAACAAGAGAGAAAGTTTTAGCAAATACTTTTAAAGAATCATATGGGGCTTAAAATGGCCCATCCTGAAGGAACTCACGACAGAGAGAAGTCAACCATCCTGAATAACGATAATGGGAAAAGTACAGGGATGTATATTAAATGAGAAGGCTCTAGGGAAGACAGTGCAACTTCTCCCAGATAATCTACAATCTTGTACTCCCTTCTGAGACCCAAGGCTCAGGGGAGCCCTCCTGGCTCACCATGCGAGGTCTCATACAATGGCCCAGCAGGTGCTCTGTACCTGAGTCTTCAATGGTTTCCAGAAGACTCGCCCCAGAGGGGCGCAGCTGTGGATCACGGCTCCGCATATGCACAGTATCTTCATCTCGGATCAGAGTGAGATCCTGCATGCTGAAACTTCGAAGCTTCTCAGACAAAACTCCCTGGCCCTAAGAGGACATAAAAATTGGGGTGAAGGGCACTTCACCAATCTCATCTCACATGGGATCATTCATTCAGAAGAGGAGGAAAGGTGCCCTATTTCCCACAAGGGTACTCTGAAAAAAAGAAGGGAAAATGTATGCTCCCAAGAACAATAACAAAGAGGTTAAAGCAAAATCCACTCCACTCCCCCTCTACTTTTTCTAAGACAAATGATGAGATTAGCTGCAGGGCAAACTGGAAGGAAAGAAAAGTAGGTTGGTGCCAAACAAATACTAGTATCCCTAACAGACCCACAGCACTAACTGCTGGTACACAAAAATAAACTGCTGGAGAATTCCTGAATGTTACAGAAGGCGTTGCATTACCTTTGCAGCTGCAGTAACTGCTGCATTGGCAGCAAGGTTTAACCCTCTCTTGCCAACTCGCATCATGGTTTCATAGCTCTTGTCACAAGCCTGAGTAATGTATTCATCAATTTCCTAGGAATGCAACATGGAACATGGCATTTAGCTCCTCATTACAAACATGATCAAAGTCTCCCCATCATCACCCTTAAAAACACAAAGCTCATCTGGACACTTTTTTTTCAGGCTACTAGCATCCGGTGTCATTGATCACATAACTCGAGTTTCTCTGCTAATTACAGAAAGCATCTAAACGCAACTTTAAATTACAGTATGCTATTTCCAAATTGTAACAACTGAAACAAAGCAGTTACTTATACTGACAATGTGAAAAAACAGACTGGCTACAGAACATGCTGCTCCTATCGTGATTCAAAGGGCTTAACTACTCACAGTAACTGTAAGGGCTCATGACACTGGGTTAGCCAAACATGCTTTCTAAGCATTAGGCAAACTATTGGCTACATTACAAACTTCAGTAAGCTGCAGTATGACATCACTGTCAGACACAGAATCATTCTACATTCACTAAGGTCAGCACAAGCAAGATTCACCGATTTCAGTTTTTATTGTGGCGTAACTGAATTAGAAGTCAGTCAGTTCCCAGACAGGTCAGTATCTTCCAACAACAAGCAAGTACCTTCTCCTTATTGGAGAGCGTTGGGTGCACAAACTTCCTGTAGAGGACACTGGAGCCCTTGGTGTAAGGGGAGAGCAGCCAAATCACAAATGCGATTTTCAGCTCGAAATAAAAAGGAAACCTGAGAGAAAGAGGAAAGAAAAAAAAAAAGAAGAGGAGAGAGAAAGATGGAGAACTGGAATCAAGATCAGCACAGAGACAGATGGAGATAACTAGCAGAGAGCAGCACAGGCAGAAAGAGCGTAGGCAAGGTAAAGGCTCAGAAACAAGAGAATCAACTATTCGGGTCAGAAAAGCAGAACCCTTTTTAAAGTCCTAGGACATACCTTCTTCGAGTATCATTTAGTCTTTCATCCATAGCCATGAAAACTTCATAAACAGGGCATCTCTCAGCCCTGCAAACACACCAAATTACAATCTGATAGCTACTCTCATCATTCTGAAGTTTCGTCAGAGAGCATCCAGTGGATGTTAGTATTACATTCGCTTCCATTCTCAATTTCCAAAATTTTCAACTGTTTGTCTTAATAATGTCACGTTCCTGCTAAGGCTGATGGCTGTTTCTGAAACTTCCAGTAGGTACTCCTCAGATAAGACACAAAAGCAGGGCCAGTGCAGATGAGAAAGAGCAGGCAGGACGTAAGCCTGTCATCTCCAACCCTTACACAATAAAGTCTGGGAAGATACAGTAGCAGAGATTGAAACAAGTGAATGCAAATTCTCTAGTGACTCAGTATGAAGAATCTTCAGGAGTCCTTTTCAAGTATGTGAACAAGCTAAAATTCTTGTACTTTTTTTATCTTTTTCTGCTTTTCAAATTTTATGCAGGTAGAAACAAAGCTGCTGAGCACTTTTGTAAGGCATGTGTAGTCATTTCATGATTCTTTAGAAAATGAAACTCTTGACTAACATTGTTTCAGAGATGTATGCAAAGCTCAAGCACTAAAGCCATGAGGCAACTGAAGATACTTTGTTTCAAAGCTTCAGTTGAAGCCACATAAAAGGCTGTCAAAGCAAAATAGGTCCCTTCCTTCTACCATTTTTTAAGGTGTCTTTTAGACCATCATTTTTCAAACTGTACCAGTTCACATTAACAGCTTCTCAAAAATATTTCAAGTTATGAATGGATGAAGATCCTTTTACAGATACCGTGCATTTACCCTAACTTTGCAAGCAAAGGAGTGGAAACAGCTAAGATAGCCGCTACTACCCACAATACTTAGAAACCTGCCGACTCTTCACAGGGATTGAAAACTCCTAAAGGGGAGAGAGTTTATTCTTAGCATCCTAACACTTCTCCTCTCTGCTTAAAAAAAGGCAAAAAAACCAAAACAAAGATACAGCAACAACAACAAAAAAGTCCCCAATGTGCCACCAAGGAACTCACCAAGAAAGAACAATGTCTGTGAGTGTTTCTGCAGTGGTGAAAAAGGCAAACACAATCCAGTACATCATCCACTTCACCTGCAAAAGAGCAGTCACTCAATGGACATACATCAGAACCATCAGAAAAAAAAGTGAAATGTCCTCAGTATAAATGACTCATCTCCACACATGAGGACGGATTCAAAAAGAAGGCATATATAATCTGTAATGGAGAGGGCCACATACTAAATGGTACATTTTAGTCTGAGAAAACACATAGGATTACTGTGCTCTAAATAGATAAACACAGACAGATGCATTAATGAATGCATGCCCTGTAGCAACATTATGATGCAACAGTGTTAAGGTCCCAAATGACCTATCCAAAAAGATTTATCAGTTAACTTTAAGAAGTTACACTCTCCCATATATTATGAATACAGTAAAAAATATATATACACACACATATATGTAAAAGTTTAAGTTTCAACTGCAGCCCTGTATTTTCCTGATGTAAAGTTTTCCTAAGGAAAAAAGAAAAACAACAAACCAAGAAACATATTATTTTGCTCTAACTCATTAATAAGCATTCTTTGCCTTAATCATTACTCCCAGAAATTACACAAGCAATTCATTTTTCTTTTTAAATAAGGGCTCACTGAGAGAGGTAAAAAAGCAAAGAACATGCCACATCAACCTAATCTTCTTGTTTAAGGTTTAGAGTATATGTATGTACTATTATGGCACATTTGTATGCCTATCATCTACCTCTCTACCTCCTCACACCTTTATCTGGGGCAGTATTTCTTTCAAAGCACAAAATAATTCCCCCTAACAAACACGCATGCACACTCTGCTGTTTTGGTAACTGGTTTCTCAGCTACAAGCCACTTACTCCTCAAGAGGAGTCAGCTGAATTATAAGGAAGATTGCTAGTTTTCTATACTGTTGAGAATTAAAAATAAGCATAAGTAGCAGATAAATGAAGAGGACACCTTAATTAAAAACAATTTAACACTCTGTGTCATCAAGAATGGGAAAAAAGAACTAAACTGAATCAGGGAAATGCCACATATTAAATCCACACATTAATCCATATATTAAAATTACATGAACAATTATGTTCATATAATAATGACATGTTGACAATCCTCATTACAGCAAATACTATAAAAGCAGGTATTTCCCCAAACTTGCATGTGTTGGAAAATTTGGTGATTTGTTCTTGAAAGACCCTCCACAAATTTCTCATAAAAGAAAATTAATCTGCCTCCAGCTGCTCTAACACAGTGAACAGTTTAGAAGGTAATTTGGACTACTAAATTATTTCCACTTTATTGTAAGCTTTCTTTTTCAGAACAGAAAATAGCAAAATTTGTATTGTATGGCTCTCTCCTGCCTTTTTTTTTTCTTGTATTATCAGTTTGGACAAGACCAGGTGTCATTTAGCTGATCTAAAGCAACTTTTCAAAACAAACGATTAAGTCCTCGGTGCAGCAACATGAACCAGCTCTTGTATGAAAAAGTGTGTGAATAATGATAAATCTAAGTTTGCAAAAAGGGATCCAAAAGGGTGAAAGATTTCAGAGAAGCTCAACAGCAGTAAATCTTACTTCAGCATTAGGCAAAATGAAGGTAATAATAATAATAGCAATTAGCAAATACCTACATATATGTAACAAAATCAAGATTATGGGGTTTTTTCAGAAAAAAAAAATTCACAAGTGTAGCAGAATTCTTAGGTTTCCATAAGCCTGCGCTAGCTATAGTGCTTTCCTTACAGGGCAGAGTATATGAAGTTTCTAAATAGTTTCTAACAGGTCTAAACGAACACTTAAAGAAACAAAATTGTCAAGGATAAAAAGGAAGGGACTATTGAGGATTAACAGTTGGTTAAAAAGAAAGAAACAAAGGATAAAATAAATGGCCACTTCTCACAATGAGGAAAGTTACCAGTGGAATCCCACAGGAATCAGTGTTGAGATCTGTGCTGCTCATCTTCATGAAACATCTGGAAAAGGTTGTGAATAGTAAAATGACAAACTGTGCAGAAGATACTTTTCTATCCAAGAGATTAGGTAGGAGTTGATTAAAGAATTAAAAAAGAGGATCTTGACTGATCTTCAGCTGACATTTTGTCTCTAAATAGGCTTAATTATAAAGCAATGAACTTACAGTGTCTGCTTTTTCTTAGTGAAAACTATTGCATTTACATACATTAGCAGATGTCACTCAAAAGGGGTCACTGTAAGCAGCCTGAGTGTAAGCTTAGTGCTCATTTTTCACTCTGTTAACAGAATGCTCAGGAGTATGAACTGAGAACAGAAAACATTGTTTCGTTACTGCTTAAAGAAACTTCATGTTGATATCTTTGATACTGGACGCAGGTCTCTTGCCTCAGTCTCCTTCTGTCAGCCTTCACTCTATGCTCTAAGGCCAAAGAAAAAAAGAAGTATAGCTCTTAAATAAACCAGAAGGATCCAACTTCTAGTTCTAGAAGTCCCTGCAGATGACCAGAAACTAAAAGAGCAGAAAGCAGATGGGAAGAAGCGCTATTTTTTTTTTTCTTGTGACAGATTACAAACACCTTCCAAAACTGAGGGTTAAATGAGGCTGCATTTTTTTTTTCAATCCACTAAAAGGAGTCAGGTCTTTGCTGCTCAACCTGATGATCACCAGGTTCAGTTAATGGCACATATATAGTCTCCCCAACTTGTGCCAAGAACCTAAATGAATTCAGCAAGTGCAAAAGCATAACTGGAATGTAGACTTGACCAAAGCTGAAGATGACATGTAAAAAGAAAGAAATTGCTTTTAGGACAATCTGAGCTACTAGAAGCAGTTTGCTGCAACTGCTCAAGGACTCATCCTGAATTTTTATCATGGTGGTAGAGAAGAGTAAATTTGCACTGTATTCTAATGCCACTGATGGACTGTTTGTGGTAGCTTGGTCTGTCAACTCAAGCTTCAATACACCACTTTAGCACAGATACACCTGTAAGACTTTTCTCCACCACCAAAGCCTAATCAGTGTTGGTTCTTAAGCACTATGACCTAGCAGTGGTACATAAAACAGCTGGCTTTGAAAATGGGCAGTACAGCATTCAAGTTTTCTGACTTTTCACATGAAGAACAGTTTGAACAGATATTGGCCCCTTCTGCGATGTTTTTCCCCCATCTTTCCACTTGTGTTGAGAAGGAAGAAGTGCTTCAAATGTAAGTGAATTAGGCAGATGGGAGTCCAACATCTAACTGCTTATTTCTGATGCAGTCCTCTCAAGAAGAAATAATTAATATGTTAGTTTTAGCAGTTCAAATACATTTTCTTGAATCACTCCAGCAATTTCACTGAAACGAAAAACAAGATTATATTTTCTGCTGCAGCAATCCAGACTATCTACTTCAGGAAACCTATACTGCTGCATCACTAAACAAAACCCAAAAATTCATGCCACGCTTTTCCACATCAGCCCTAGTGGAGCTTACAACCAAGCCATCAGTTGATTTTATTGTTAAGACAACCTCATGATACTCAAGCACTTAATCTCATTTCTGCTTGTGGATGCCTCATCCCTGGAAGTGTTCAAGGCCAGGCTGGTCAGGCTTTGGAGCAACCTGGTCTTGTGGAAGGTGTCCCTGATCACAGCAGGGGGTTGGAATAGACGCACTTTAAGGGCCTTTCCAACCCAAACCATTCCGTGATGCTGTGATTTTTCACCAGCAGATTAAGTAAGTCTTGCAGCTGCTCAGGTAACGCTCACCAAAAGAAAATCGGATCAATAAACACTTACATTCTGCAAAGAAATAAAGCATTTATGTACCTCAACAGCACCTACCCACAGAAAATAAGCAGGTAAAGAATGCCAGTTGTTTTTAAAAAATGAGGGTTTGAGGGTTTTTTCTCACAACAAGTTCTCAATAAAAAGATTTGAAACTCTGAAATCTGTCTTCAAGTTCAGATTCTGTAACCGGATAAAATCATTCTGTTACTGACATTCATGAACCAGAATAAAATTCCAGGTAAAAAATACACATTTTATGCAACAAATAAAGGTCACTGGCAACTGAAATAAAAGAAGCAAGGAATGCCAGAGAAGACAATAGTAATATGATACCACTTAATACATAACTTCAAAGGTAATTATGAAGTCACAGGATCACGTGATTCAGATAGTTTCTTTTGTGTTTTTGTTTTGCATTTCTAATATTACTACTAATAAACTTTAAAGTTTAGTAAGGCTCATCAAGACTGTCTCTTTAATACTCAAAACAATTTATTAGTTATCAGTGCCTCCTGAACATTCACATTTCAACTTCTCTGCTGAGGCCAGTATTGAAACAAAAACAAAAATCAAACACTTCAGACCAGATCCTGCAGTTTGTAAAGCTGTCCATTATGAGCGAGACTCTCAGGCCAGTTGGTGTCTCCTTAAAAACCTGTGGGCTGAATTTTCAGCCAATGCACAGGAAGGGTCTAGTCAATGCTAGAGAGCTGAAGCAGCATAAGCCAAAAGAAGACTATATCCCACAACATTTATTACTGACATGTGATTTTGTAAGGATCAAACAGAGACAGCTGAAGGAAGTCTCAGACTGCATCATAAAGTAATACTGACAGATTATATCCTATTCACGCATATTACTTCTACATCACATTATTCTTTGCTCTACGTAAATGGAAACTCATCCCACCCATAAGAGAAATAGGTCTTGTCTCAACTGATCCACTTAGAGCGTCCCTTCTGTAAGAAGGCAACACACCACATCGCAAAAAAAAATTTGGTGTTTTAAATACGGTAATTGTAACAACGGTGTAGAGAGAGAGAGAAACGGTTCCAGAGGGGAAAGAGAATGAAGTTTTGACCAACATAAAACACTGATCACAAGCAAAGTTGATAGGCAGCCACAAACCAAGCAAGATTATTCAGCCCTTTGGAAGAAAACAAAAGTAGTACTGAAAAAGCAGTAAAGGACGCAAAGTACGAATAAAGTTACAAGAAAGAACTTGTCCTGGACTTTCATAAGCTTCCAGATTGCAGTGTTTCCCCCACTTTCCCTTCCTCACTCAGCATCTCCTGAGAAAAAACAGCCCACGTTTACGGTTTGAAACCTCCCATTTCAGTAAGCACCCTTCCTTGGCAGCTCTTTCAGAGACCACTGGAGCTGCTGCTCCGGAGGCCTGGCTGACCCGAGCCCCTGCGGAGCCGGAGCGCCATCGCCCCGGGGACAGGCCGGGGGCTTCCGAGGCGGCCGCGAAGGACGGGGCGGGCGCTGCGCCGGCACGGCAAGCCCGTACTCACATATTCCTTTACGTTTTTCGTCTTCACGGCCTTGTAGGAGGAGTACGCGGGGTAGAGGGTGCCGAAGATCAGCCTACGAGAAGAACAGACCCCTCAG
>NW_008236924.1:7712111-7769250 GCF_000691975.1 Corvus brachyrhynchos | reverse complement strand
CGGCAGCAGTGAGGCGGACAAGTGCCGTTGCTGGAACGATAGCAGAGAAGCAATATGCGCAACGTGAGGAAAATGACAGGACAGTGCTGAAGTGAGATCACGGGCACTTGGGAAGACAGAGTAATAGAGACCACAGAAGAAGCCATCTTCCCTCCAGTTGCGTCGTCCAGGGAAGTCCAGACAACAGCTGTTACACGCTGCAAACAGGATACAGAGTTCAACGGCTCCAAGTTTCACCCAAAACCGGATGCAAAACAAAACTCAACTTGCCGATACTGACGTTTGCGTTATCAAACCAGAAGAATGATGGCTGTTACTTGTAGTTTCCAGGTTATTTCAGTATTGCCAGATACTCTTCCTCGAAATGTCAGTTGAGAGGTCAAGGATTACTTTGTTAACTACACAAACAAGGCTGAACAGTGTATGTGTGTGCGTGTCAATACCCTTAGTGCAGGGTGGGAAATGTGTATGCTTAAGCATACTGGAGTGCCAGAAATTGTTGTATTTTAACAGCTCACCAAGGAATATTGTTAAGAGAATCTTCCTCCTCAGTCAATGCCCGAGTTCATTACTGGGTCCCTGGGAGCCTGTATGTATATTACAGTCAAGAATTGGTTAGGCCCAGTACACAGATCTCTGAATCACACTGAGATAACCATTACATAAGCTGGTTTTTAATTAAAGAAAAAAGGAAAAAAAATCGCTAGAAATCTACTATAGTTCTTCAGCTAACCAAAAAAAAAAAAACCAAAAAAACCCAACCAACCAACCAAACCAAACCAAACAAGAAAAAAACCCCACCAAAACAAAAAAACCCGAAGGAAGGCACTATGGCAAAGTCTCATCGGTTGCCGAAGAGTCTTTATGAAAAGGAAGGAGACCAAGGAAAGAGTCAGAACAAAACCAAAGAGCTGCTCAGGAAGAATTTTCTCATGAATGCGTGAAATTCAGTATAATGAGCAGTGATGACAAATACAAAACATTGACTACTTCCGCATTACATGCAAGAGATGAAAACATGAATGTCTCTACAGACAGTGACAAAGAACATTTTGTCACAGTCTGCTTTTGGATATGAATGGCAACAGAATGATTGCATAAGGGACTGCACAATTTACACCACTGATGGCATAACTGACCTACTAATAGGATAAAAGGAATCTGCTTTCACACACCCAAGTAACACAAGCATGCAAAATGCTCAACAAAATAACTGTATTTCTAACTGCATCAATTTCCTATCAGTGACCAGCACAGCTCTGTTACTTGAGTAATTTGTTCGTGCTTGGGTGAGTGGAAGATGCAAACAGAAGAGGGAAAATGCAGAGATCTGGTGAGTAACACATATGACAGTGTGAGAACGCTAAATAAGTGCAGCTTGGATAAGTGACACCTAAATAAAACGTGCCTTAGTGTTTTAAGCTATTTAATGTACCAAGGGGCAGTATGAAAATCTACAGTGCATTAGACACAAATGGTGGTAAGAACAACAGAATCTCAACATCAGTAGTCTTGTAAGTGGTGGCTCACTGTTAAGTAGCATGTTGAGCTTTAGAACAACTTTAGGAAAGGTACTTTAAGATAGCAATTTACATTTAGCAATAAGAACCTCAATTTCTTTCCATATCATAAACAAAAATGAAAGATTAATTCATTAACTTACCTTTCCACAAGGAGAAACTACTGGTAGTTGAAGGGCTGGTTTTGGGAAAAGTGTCAGCTGCAGGTAGGTCAAGTAAAACTAAAAATATTTATTAGTAGTATTCTTTCTATTAAGTTATTAGTAATACTGTATAATGCTGTGTCATTAAGACCTTAAGACCCACCCAGGAAAGCAATTCATCAATTGTTTTCAAGTTAAGGCTACATGGTTTTTTTGCAGATATGCTACTGCTGAAACAACTCATGATAAACTTGTGTTCTACAAATAGGTCCAAATAGGTCACCAAATATCTATCAATCTGCTATGGCTAAACAATAAGGCATGGAAAACAAACAAGCTGTTCCTCGAATAGAGCAGCCGAAGCAAAGCTACACTAAGAAAAATGGCAGGGAAGAACCAGCGAAACATTTCCTGCTGAAGCTGAGGTTCAGGCAGAAGCTGCTGTGATGAAGAGGAACAGCAATTCATCAGGGCTCAAGAACATAAGATTCCCTCTGGAAAAGTTTAGCAGACTAAATAAGGGTCTTAGGAATAAAGGTGAAGTGGAAGAGCACAATGGGAATCCTCTCTGCAGCACAAAGGTGTCAGTTGTAGTGGAAGAGTATCAAAAGCTGGAAGAAGTAAGGAAAACAGAAAAAGCACAAGCTGACACAGCCAAAAATGACATTGTAAGAGCTAGGGCTCTAGAACTAGAAGTTGTTCTGAGAACATTTCTTTATCTGTTTTGCTTTGTGATTGAAAGCTGTTCTCTTAGAAGACACCTTCCTAGAGGAAACAGCTGTATTTTGTTGTATCCAGCTCTTGAAACTTACATTACCATTTTCCTATTAGACTATATAAAGGAAAAGATAAATGAAAAAACGCCTGCAAGGCAGGGGAATGAGGGAGATGAGAGAGAAAAGTAAGATGACTTCTGACTGGTTATTTTTCAAATGCCTGATGGGGATGTGCAGCTCTTTTTCAAAGGTTGAAAATAGGGATCTTAAAGACACCGCCAACTAAGAGGAAAGAAGCTGTGGGCTGATTTCAGATTCTGAGATGCACTGGAAGAGAGCAGGCATTGGCATGCATCCCAGCTATGGGGGGTAAGTTTGGGAAAACACTAAAGATGACAATCAGAAGATTCCTCACCAGTAACCAGAGCCTGGAAGATGCACTGCCAACAGGTCCTTCTGTGCTATGCTTCACTCACATGTGTAGTTTCACAATCATTTTCACTGAACACTGCTTACAAGATGTGCTTGATGCATGAATAAATCACTAGTGTGTCATATACCTCAACCAATACCTCTGACCTGTAGAAGCTCAGAGAGCTATCAAAGGGCTATCAGGAGTGAGGAAGGAGAAGGAAATGATACATACAAGGGAGCAATAGTTTTAAATACTATCTATGCCTCATAACTTTTTTTTTTTTAATTTGGATTGTAGGTAAATTCAAGTTACTGCTAACAAATCTAACTCTGCTGCTCCAATTCTGATTCCACATCCTCAGGTTTTACAAAAGGCCATCTAAGAATCTTTCAGAAAAACAACACATGGAACACAACCTTTGATGTATTAGGTACTTATTTTTTTCCTATATTTATGTTGCCTGGTTCAGTTGTCTCAGAGTAAAGATTTAGGTTTTGTAAAGTTAAACCTTGCATGCTGTTGCATTTTTATTCACTATCAAGAAAAGGAAGTTTTTTGGTTGAAAAGAAGTGAAGTCTTCACACTGGGGACATTATGGGGACATTACACCCTTGCATGGCTGAGCACACACCAAATTTCAGTATTGTGAATGCAGTCTAAATTCACTCGGGCAGACCAACAGCCACATATTCCTGAAATCTTGCTTCTCTTGTCTGTAGTTCCACAGGACACTGGCTAAAAGGCTGCCCGAGTTTGAAGCCTATATTCAAAAATGGTGCTGCCTACTATCTCACGCACCTCCATTTAGTAATGGCAAGAGAGCATCAAGTAGAACAAGTGTGATGACTGCAGCAAACTATATTAAGACATGTAACTCAAGTTTTTCTTCTCCCTCTGCTAAAACCCCTCTGATTTATGATGTCTGCTTTAATCTGCTTACGTTCTAGGTAACATACCAGCTGCCCCTTAAAATCTGTAATTAGAAAATACTGTGATAAAAAATACTGATTATATATCTTCATTCAATTTTATAATCACTTTGGCTGGCTACTTGTGGTATAAGTGCTGTATGATATATGTCAGAACTAGTTTGTGGTGGGTACTGGAGGGAGAGGATTCTCCTCATAAGAGAGAATTGTAACACATGTCCACACATAAATGTGTATGAGACGGGCCCCAGGTTAGCTGTCACTACTCAGGAAAGATAGTGTAGTCATGACTACTAGAAATCTTAATGCTTAGCACTATTAAGAAATGCAGCAACAGGAATCTCACCACAGAAATGCATGGTGAATACACTGAAAACCCTGCACATACCGGGATCACCCTCGCTCAAAGATGGGGTAGCTGAACAAAAAGCAATCACAAGAAAATCAACAAGAACTATCAGAGGCACTGAGCAGGTTCTGTGCAAACATTATACACTCTAAACCTGTTCATCTTGGAAGAGAGATGTGTTGGGTGACATAAAGGAACTATGAAGCTATGAAAATGGCCAAAAACAGTTCCAGTAAAAACGGCTCTGGAGCCCAGTTAAATTACAAAGCTAACAAAGGTACATCTTTCAAACAAAGCATAATTAAATCTTGCAACTCTGTCAAAGAATGTAGTAGAAGCTCTAAATACAATTACTTCTGGCATCACCACGACAAGACTTGCAGCAAGATTCACAGTCCAATTCCAAGCACCATAAAATGTCCCTGAACATGTACGGCTACAGCAGGGAGCAGAAGCTAAGTGTGTTTGAAAGGAGACAAATGCCTGCAGTTGTCTGGGTTTTATATCTATACATGTATAATGTGTAATGTATAATATATACCTCCATAAGTATATGAGCATTATATATGATCTATATACATAATATATAAATATGTATCTGATTAATATTAACTAACAAAAACCAGTGTGTTTGCAGATACACAATACGTGAACATTCTGTTTCAGAAATTCTGAAATTGCTGTCAGTAACAACTAGATTTTGAGCAGTTGAACAGAATTCTAAGAGCTGACAATTACCACCTGGCATCAACTGAAGACTTTCTCTTGGTGTAAAACAAGCAAGAAGTATGAAATGGACTGTGAAACTACATAAAGTTTGTGCCCCATATAAGAAAAAATACTTGGAAAAACTTGCCAAAAGAAGCAGCAGTCTCCATCTCCTGTTACGTATGATCCAGATAAAGGATAAAAGTTTTCAAATTTAAGTTACTGGAACTGATTTGCCAGAACAGTTTACAAATTCTTCCTGTCCCCATCTGCTCTAAAGTCTGTATTGCCGTAAACCTGTTGGCATGAGTCCAGACAAGACCACCAAGCTGATCAGAGGAACTGAGCAACTCTCACATGGGGAAAGACTAAGAGAATTGGAATTGTTCAGCCTGGAAAAGATAAGGTCTTTCGAGTAACCTAACTGCAGCCTTTCAGTATCTGAAGGAGCTACAGGAAAGACAAAGAGGGACTTTTTACAAGAGCTAATAGTGACAGGACAGGTGTGGAATAACTTCAAGTTGAGACTAGAATTAGATTAGGTATGAGGAAGAAATTCTTCCCTGTGAGGGTGGTGAGGCCCTGGCACAGGTTGCTCAGAGAAGCTGTGGCTGCCTCATCCCTGGAAGTGTTCAAGGCCAGGTTGGATGGGGCTTGGAGTACCCTGGTCTAGTGGAAGATATCCCTGCCCACAGCAGGGAGGGCTGGAACTAGATTAAGGTCTCTTCCAACATAGGCCATTTTATGATTCTATGATAGTTCTTAATTTTAATAATCCCTCTGATTTTGGCTGAATATTGCTTTAGGTTAATTGTACTCTATGCTTAATAAAAAAGGAAATTCAAGAGACAGAAGCAGTACTTGATAGACTCAAACTAAACAAAGGTTTAGCATGAGATGCAAAACTCCTGCTGTAGATCACTGCATTGAAAATTACTCATGCTACTGTATTAGACATAGCCAAGTCCCTGCCTTTTTGATCTTTATCCAATTCTAATACTTATATATACACACACATAGAAATGAGGGAAACACCTCAGCTATAATTAATCTGTATGCACAGAGTGCAACAAAAGAGCACAAGAATTTGTACACAACATAATACAGTGAAGCAGAATGATTCACGTGTCTGGAATAACCCTTTTTATCTCTAGCGGACTGAATTAGCCCATATTCACAGGATTGCTGCAAGGCTATAAGGCAGCAAAAGCCTGTGACTGGACTTTGCACCCAATAACCAAACTGAGAAGCTGTCAGTATGCCGCATGTCAGTGAACAGAACTGCTGCTGCCATCACAACCTCCAAGGTCAGAAACCACAGAACTTTTACCACCCTATCCGCATCTCCAGTGGAGAGGGCATCTCTGGATCCCAACCTGTTAGGAAGATAGTGAGAGATGGGGAGCACAGTACAAGAGGTGTTTTTTATGACAAGACAGATCCTCTACCCAAACTACCTCGAAGAATCAAAAAGTGGCAGGCAGCTTGGTATGCTCCCAGCACATACTTGGGATGCCAGGCTAAACCACATGAGCCTTCTGGTCAAATACAGCAGGTCAAAATTAGCAGGCAGCCTACACTACCAGGGGCAGAGGCTGAGACAACCTCAAGGCAGGAAGATCAGTGTACAGGTATGAAAGAAACTGCCCAGGCTGTTACAGTAAATGACTTTTATTTTTTAAAAAATGAAATAACCGTGAACATATTAACAGGCCTGCAAGTGGCACTACAGTACAGCTGGAGATAAGGTCAATACATTTCCCCATGTACCCGGACAATGAAATCCATTGCATCAATGCTGACATTAGTAAATTCTGAATACAGTTCTATCAAGCAGGAACATTTTACTTAAAATAGTTCTGGACAAAGTTGACACCAAAAGTTAACTTTTCCTTCACTTTGGAAAGGATAGATGTTTTATAGATGTTTTCAGGTAGCACTGGTATTGGGTGAATATTGCCTGCAGTCACCAGTAAAGGGAGAGATGTACAACATCTCCATGTGAGAATAGAGTTTATACTCCTTTTTTACTTCTCATTCTGAAGAAGCAGGGTGGCATAGAGAGAGGGGGGAAGATAGGTGAGGTAATATGGGCAAGGGAGGTGGGATGTCAATATCTGTTCAATTCTCCTTTGGCTGTTTTTGTGCTATTTTGGACTGCTTTCTAAAAATCACTTCTTGATTTTACTGAAAGGAAGACTAAATGTAATACACCTTTCCTTGAAAATCCAGGAACAATTGTGGTACTTCAAAAATACTAAAAATATCTACTTTCATGAAATATTAACTGTTTCACTACAAACCTATTTTTTCACTAAATACACAATTCTCTTATTTCTGGAGTCTCCCAGGGGGAAAAAAAAAGTGAGTTCTCCCTTTAGTTCTGCAACTCTACAGTGTCTAGAGAAACAGCTAGAAGAAGGGGAGTGCAGAGAATAGCTTTATCCTTTTCCTTGGCCTGTATCTCACATGGGAAGTTTGTTTGAATTTCTGCAGTTGGTCACATTCCTTCAGCAGCTATCAACAAAGTCTGCAGTAGGACAACCCACCTCCAGCATGTTCTGTCTAACTTTGTGGAGACTAACTAGGCATGAGGGAAAAAAACATCCACACTCTTTATACCATTTCTAATCATAATATGCAGGAACACCAAGTGGTTTCCATGTTCTTTCAATTTGCAAAAGGCCACAGGAAAGGGACATGGCACCTTTTAGAATATGGAATTCTGCATTTAACAGTGCGACCTTCCATTAGACCTTCAGTGTTGAGGCAGCGTAGAAAACAGTGGCTGAAGAGTGTGTGTAATACTGACCACACCAGCTCTCAGTGAGAAGCCTCTGCTCCTGCAGAGGCAGTTGTGTGCAGTCCCTGTATATACCGTGAGCAAAAGGCTTCCTTGACAGGGCATTTGGAATTAGCAATTCCTATGATCTAGCTAGTTTGGATTCATGAGCTTTCAGTGTGCCAACAGCATCTTTCACTGCATGGTAGATAATGTTCTTCACCTGCAACAGGAAAAAAAAAATCAACTTCTACAGACTAACAAGGAGAGTCTTACATATCTACGCAATCAACTTTGACAGCTGAATTTGTAACAGTTGGCAAGTATACACAAAATATATACTCTTTTTGCTTCAGGATATCAACAGCACAAATTTTAACTGTCACAGATGACAAGTATTTTAGATACTGCACTGATTTATTAACTCATTTTCTGGTCACCCAGCAACGTATTTTTACTCGTGTTATTTTAAGATAATTCCTTCTTCTGTGAGAGCTAGGAGGAAGTGCACTATGAAGTTATATATATGAGTTTATTTTGAAAAAGTCCTTGTGATCCAAGTCACTTACAGATTCACATGAATCAAATCTAAAAGATGCAAGAAAATCATATGGTTTAATCCTATGAAAATTAAGATGATGCAACAAATCATCCTGTTGTCTTTGCATGGAGGCTAGAAATTCTTCGAATTTGTGAATCTTGCAGAAAGACAAGCACGCGATGAGAAATCCACTAGTATTCACTGCAATCTTTTTCACGGTTACCTATTTAAGAATCAAAGCTCTGTCTTGTTTCTGATTTTTTCTGAGCTAAGTTTATCCGAATTCTGTTTCCAGGTGTTGAATGGAACAGTTTCACCTCCTAAGTGAGTGGCTCAATTGCACTTCTTCAACTAACTGCCAAGCACCATAATCTTTTCCTGATGTACATGTGACCTCATTTTTTGGTATCATTTATGTGGCTGTTATTGTCTCTGTGTATTTTTAATATATATAAATATAGACAGAGGTTTATATAAAAGTATACATTAAAAATTACAAATAAAAAAAAAAAAACTCTGAGGCAAATACAACCAGTATTCCTTTTCACAGGAATATTGAGTTGCACTTTGTGGGTTTTTGTCTCTTGGGTTTTTTTGGGTTTGTTTGGTTTTTTTTTTTAATAACAAGCACTACTCATTTGCAAACCTCTTAATTTACAGAAACACTTCCACATTTGTCACATCATCACAGCTGAAGAGGTACAAAGTTAGAAGCCAGAATGAGAGCTGATCCTACTTTTGCTTTCCTTTATAATCCTATGAAAATCCACACAGAAATTTATAGCAAACTTTCACTAAATTGGTATTAGAGAATTAACATGGTAGATTTCTGACATCCGCGGGTGGCATCCTGGAGAGTGACTATATATTGTGTACTTACTTTGATGAGGACAGCCATTCTGCAGATCTCCACCCTCCTTTCTTTTACATGCATGTGATTACTGACACACAAAAAATGCTGACAACAAAATTTGCAAACTGAGCACATACTAATGCTTCAGAAGCATTAGACAAAATTCAGCAAGATCCCCTACAGTCTTCTCTCTGTAGAACTTACTGTCTTATATCCAATGTACTTGTGTACCTATTATGTTCTGTGCATAATTATTAGTTGAAGCAGTCACACTTCCTCAAACTAAAACACATTTAATTTTAGGACTAACATATGTTGGATAAGACCTTAAAGATCATCGAATCCAGCCACAAACCTAACACTGCCAAGTCCACCACTAAACCATATCCCTGACTTAAATAAGCCAGCCTTCACTTTCAGAGGAGTTTCCCTATAGGCAATAAAGAAACAAACATAAGTGTACTTGGTCAAATAAACATCTCTCTTCAAAACAAAGCATTGCTCTTTCAATTTTAATAGTGTTTTTTTTTCTTCTGGTCTGCTTTGCTGTCATTAGGATTCAGCCATTCAAAAACTTATTAATACCAATGCATGCCATTAGTCTAATAGGGGGAAAGTTCTCTGGAAATGCAGAAGTCTATTACTAATTTTTGTTTACATAATACTGTAGACAGAAGTATTTAAAAATTAATTAATGTACCTATCAAATGAGAACCTCCAGATTTGTGGGAAGTTGTTACTCTTTCCTTAGCCATACATTTCTGGTACTGAACAAAGCTGGCAAAACACAGGATATATTTAGTGTTTACTGACATAATATCGGTTACCTGCAGTTTATCCTCATGGTTTGTATGAGTATTAGACAGGTGCCTGAACTCCTGGGTCAGACGGAAGCAGTGCTTCACATGTTCAGGAGATACAAAATCTTCTGCCACTTTAATGCAGCTGTACAAATTATGGACCTAAAAACCCGTATCAAATGACTGATATATCAAGACAATGAACCATACAAAACAAAACAAACGAAACACCAAAATGAAAACAAACAAACCTCCAAACCCCAAAAGAAAGAACGACAACAACAATCACCAAAAACCAAACCCCCAAAAAACCCCAATACCCCCCCATATATTTAGGCTCTGCCACATTTACTCATCAGAAACAGAAACTAACAGAATTGTATCTAATAGTAAAACCAGAACAAAATACATGACATCCAACAGGTTCCCTGTTCTCCCACAAACATTAGCATTCCCTAAAGCAAGTTCTCTTAACCTTTGAATCTGGTTTCCTTGGCTGAGGTTTCATTACACAGAAATGTTTTCCCTCCATTCACCCCAGCTTTTCCCCCCTGCCCCGTAATTTCATCAGTTATGTACACATCATTCAGATATTTACATAACTTAGAGTAATGTAAGAACTGCATATGTAGAAAACAAAATCTTAAGTGAGCAATATTAATTACCATAATTAATTAATTATTTTCAAGCTGCAGTTCTGTTGCGCCTCAAATTCAATTCTATTTGTCAATATGGCCTAGAGTTGGTATAGTTACCTGATGGGGTGCACCTGCAGGAATGAACACTGCATCGCCAAGGAACTGCACTATTGCCCAGCCTTGCACACCATACTCATCATATAGTCTCTTACGTAAGGTCTGGTCCAAGTACCAACTTTGGTCATGAATGGGGTCATGATCTGGAGGATTTTCTTGGCCTTGTTCTTCTCCAACCTAGGGCCAAGATATGGGGTGGAGGGAAACCATGACACAGCACCTTGATATTGCTGGCTCACAAAATGGTCTGTACCAAAAATCATAACAAACAATTTCAAGGTAGAACATTATTTTAATTAAGGTCATTTAGGTCTTAAATAGCAAGGTGCATTAGTATGAAGATTCCAGACCAGGCTGAAAACCTGGGAACATAGTAACTATTAATGCCCTCAAAGACAGAAGTGCAATCAATACCTATGCACTTGACGTTGATAGCAATTTGTATCATTCAGCTGCTATAAGCAAGCTAGTCAAGGAACCCTGTAAGCTCAAGCTTTCTTTGTAACCAGCATACCTTCCGGAGAAGTTCCCGTATCTTTTCAGCATCCTTGGCAGCATAAATGTGCCACAATGCTCCAGGTTTTTCTCTTCCTTCATGGATTCGCTGCTTTGTTACATCATCAGCATCTCCCTCATCAATTGTTTTCAGAACTTCTGAAAGGGGAATCCATGTAAAAGCAGTATGATTACAAAGCTGCTCATTTTTGACATAGAGAAGAGGAAGAAGCATTTTGAGTTACTAAATTCAGTCACACTGCAACTGCTGCATCATACAGTGCCCCTTCTAAGCCCACCAAGCTTCATTTTAACAGAATTCAGGGAATGTGTCAAGTGACAGCTAATCACAAAGCTCAGTCATGAATTTAAACTGAACTATGGTTATTCAAACACAAGGAGAAGAAAGGGTAGTAATGTAGTCTTTCCCCTCCTTTCTTCAGGAATGTACCTAATTTCCAGCAAAACTCTGCTGCTCCCACAGTTGGAAACTAATGAAGCATTACTGCACTTTTAATTACGTGCAGTAATTACAAGCAGCAAACTGCCTTGTATACTTGAATTACTTATCACAGATATGACAAGCTTAAGCAGTAGACACAGTCTCCTTTCTCACACACACAATTGAATTTAGTGTACAGAAAACAGCTTTCCTCAAGCATTACCATCGTCGTGGGTCCCTTCCCCAATGGGAATCCCAACATACACCATGACGTTAACAGCATCGGACACATCCAAGTGCAGATTTGTGGTACCAACTCGTCTGTCTTCTGCAGTAATTAAGCCTACAATAGAGTGCAAAATAAAATCAAATTCTGTGACTAATCTCTTATAGAAATAACCTACCTGAGAAATCTGTCTAGAATGCTAACTTTGTACAGCAATGAGAGCAGAAACCAAAGTCAAACAGCAACTGAAGTAGGTATATTCGTGTCATGTGTAGCATAAATAAAAAGTTTACCGATAACTGGTATTTTAATCTTACAGGAAACAGAAGTACCAAACCTAGTTTTCAAGTCATGAGGAAACAAGCATTTTAAAACCAAAACCAGAACTTGTACTTCACAACTTTGTCTCTCTGAGGGTCATTTATACAGTCCGTACTAGAGAACTTAGCTATCATAAGCACAAAGCAAGTCTTCGTTTGCTTGGAGGCATGAGAGAACTGCTTTAAGTGGCATTAGCATCCTACTGTGTGGAGCAAGTCATTGGACTGTTACAAGTATAAGCCTCCAGCAGATTTTTATTTTCTCATACTAAGCTGTAAAATCCATGACCAGTTGAATTCACAGTAGTTAGTGATCCACCCATCATTAGCAATTCAGATTACAATTCAGTAAGGAAAAACACCTGCAGATTCAAGTGCTTGTACCTTTATACACTGAAGGAACTTACACCTCTCAAGTGACTGAAAGTAATGGAGAAAGATTTCAAATGTTTGCTTAATTCTTTCACCTTCTTATTAACATGTTCCTTTTTTTTTCCTCTGGCCCTTCAGTAGCACCCTCTCTTTCTACTTCTGCTTAACCATCTCTAGCAAGTAACATGGCAGGAAATTAGAACATTAAAAAAAATATATATCTTTGTATCAGCAAACACTAACAGAAGTGTGCCCACAAGAGTTTTTAGGATCACCATCATATTTATCGATTTTCTGTTTAAAATACAAGCTTCTGAAGATAGAACTCAACTCACTGAACAGTACCTATCATAACAGACCAGAAACAGTAGCTAATATAGACAGTTTGTAACATGAACTTTAAAAAGCACACCTAAAATACGAACATGGAGAAACACAATACATAGGTCCAAAATCCAGGCCAGACAAATTCACTAAAGATAGGTTAATTGTTGACCTCAAGGACCCTTACAACCTCCACCTCAAACCTCTGCTTTGCAAGATGCAGCAGGACAAAAGGAAAGAATGACACTTTTAAAATTAATTGTTTGCTAATGGTCTAAGTCACACAGAGTATGCTGGGAAATACAATTACATCATCAATGGCAAGTCTCATGTTAAACAGTTCAAGTATTTCTATATAAAAATTGGTCAGTATTTAAGGGTCCTCTAGACAAAAGATTTCTTCAAAGCTAACTTCTATAAACAGTCCTTTTATTTAGGTAACTGAGTATCACTACGAATCAAACGTCATGAATTTTGTATCTTAATGCTTTAAAATGCTAAGCACATGAAAGACTTCGCTATTGTGAATTTTTTTCACCACATACTCTGCAAACAAAGCCATATATTTACAACCAAAATACATTTAAGTTGCTAGAAATGTTACTCATATTCACCATAGACAGAATTACTATTTTTATATTGAGGTGCACCCTTTAATTTGCCTGTCAAGCAGCTAAGAGCAAAAAGATACAAAACTAATTTTGAAGACAGACCTAGCTAATTTTTTTTCTTTTAATTTCCAAGTAAAGAGAGTGTAATACTTTCTCTCTTTGGACCAAGACCTGTATGTCTAAAAAGGATCAAATAGTAAAGGGTTATGATCTACACTAAGAAAAATACCATCAACCCTGCCTCCACAAGCTCTGATAAAAAGGAAAATAGAACTTTGACATTTAAGAAAAATTCAACAAAATGAATCCATTCCTTCCATTGATAGCAACTAGCAATATACAGAAACAAGTCAGCAGTGACTGATTACGTTCCTTCTTGCTGCACTCTTATTTATGTATTGCTTGATTACATTATAAGCTCTTTGGTGTACGGATTCCTTCACTCAACTTACATGTCTAGTAGTACATAAACCAAAACACTGAACACTGTTAAATACTGGAATAAGCTCAATTTGCCTAAGCTGCAACAACCTATTTAACTTTTATTTGCAATGTTGTACTGCTTAAAAAAAAAAATCCAAAATAGCACCACATCTCTTTGAGAACTGCAATATGTTGGCTCACAGCTTAAGTCTAACCCACATTTGGTTACCGAGATACAACATTCTTAAAATGATGAAACAGTGAAAAATCTTCCATGTCCTTGGGTGAGTTGTTACTGTAGGTGTAACAACAATCGGAATGCAAAACCTTAAAAAACAGTGCACCTGTCTCACCAATATTCAAAGAGAACCACATAAACTACATTAGGGTAAGTTTGCTTCCACATACTTGCTTTGTGAGATGACTGCAACTTTTTCCTTATCAGTATCACTTGACATTTTACAGCATATACAAAAACCAACTACTCTAAACGTTATTTTATTCTAAAGCTGCAAAAGTATGTGCTTCCAAATCAATCAGTTATTTAAAAACATCCTGTAACAACCATTGGTTTTAAATTAAAAGTCTACAAAACCTGCTTTGGGCCATGACCTCAAAGTCAGTACATTCAGGAACTAAAATAATTCAAGCTGACATGCTTTTTTTGTTCACATATCCTCCACACAGCTATATTACAATCATCAGAAAATGTAATGCTTCACAGCCCCATGTAGGTTATGTGCTCAGATATATGCTACTTACCTACTAAATAATTAGCCTTAAGAGGACAAACTATCCAATTCAGGTAGCTGAACATGGTGACAGTTTTGTTTTGCATATTGTCAGTGGTCTATTTTATTAGACATGGATTAAGAAAATTACAACTCTGGTTGGAAACATGAATGCACAGGTTAAAGTGCCCAGAAGGTGGGTAGTTTTCCTCTTAAACACATCAGTTGGTCTCAAAAAGATACTAACTTTTCCTTGAACCCTGTATTGGTATTATGCTTGTTAAATGTATTACAAATCGGATATACAAGGCAGAAAAGGGCACATCTGACAGAGAGACGACTAAGTAAGAATAGATCGCAGGACTAAATGAAAAAAAAGTAACAGCAGGCTCTAGGATAAGCACAGAGTTTTGACTAATGCCACAGCCATGTATTTGTCCTAAGTATAATAAAGAGTCTCAAACCCCAGTATCTGCAGAACTATACTCACATACCATACGCATTGTACATTTTGGGACCCAGGTCAGGACGGACAAAGTAGCTTGGCAGCCTAGAAGCCAAATTCAGTCTGCCATCTCTCTTGGTATATTCAGGAAGAGGAAGATTTTCCATCAAGTCCTCAAACCTAGAGAGCAAAGAGAGACAAAGGTGGGTTATCCTCCTGTAGCACCTACAGCAGTCCTGTCAGCACTGATACTACAGGTTACTTACCTGGTAGGCATCATATCTCTGAAGTCCTCCCCTGGAGGCCAATCCTTTAACTTTAGTACCATTGGCTGACCATCATCTGACCTGAGCCGTTCTGCAAGAAACAAATTAAGATTTCTTCATGCAGTATCTTTTTACCACAGCCCAATACCTTGTTAAAGCTGTAAAGGGTTTCTGCACCTCTTACAGGGCACAGCAAAATGGATCCTGGTTTTGCTTTGGGCTTCCAAGCATTGTCATAGTATGACCCACAGCAGTTTAGCAAGTATATCTATAGATACAGGTATAATTACCTACAGCACAAGTTTGACAGATCTCGCACAGCTGCTAAGTTTTAGAATAGTTTTTATTCAGCTTCGAAAACAAGCCTTTCCAAAGCATTCTTCCTAACTCCTTTTGCCAAAGTCTGAGGGAGCTTTATCTTTAATTTCAAGAGAAGTGGTACTTCTATAAAATAAAAGTTATTGGTTCTTGTTCTGAAATCAACCCTAACTTCAGTGTAAAGCAATAAACCATGGTACACCACATTCGAAAAAGCTAAAGGGCAGGTGGTCACAAAGAAAGACAGCCTTTATTTTTTTTAATTCTTCTTTGCTGGAGGCACTCAAATTAGCAGACTACCAAAACCAAACATTTGTTCTTCACTTTAAGAGTTTTACACGAGTCCTGACTGGAAACAGAAAGCTGGCAACACAGAAAGATGGCATTACATATGCAACAGTGGATGTATGCTATGATGAAACATAGATTTAGAAGAAACATAAAGATTTTAGTTATAGGCTAGCTGTGTTGAAATTAGTTAGAATAGGAAGGAATTTGGGCCCAGCTAGAGTTAATTAAAATAGTTAAGAGAGCTGGACCTGAAATGGGTTTTAAGATGTTAATAACTGATTACCAAATAGCTGACGATCTGTCATTTGCATGTTTGCTTAGCTGTGCTTAGAACGAGGAATAGAAACTTTGATAAGTTGGTGCAGGGAACAAGGACAATTAGCAATTTCCTCCCTTGGTGGGAACCCATTCAAAAGTCACGCAAGAGGAAACTTAGAGGTCACTAAAGTAATTCGGATTGTTAAAGTTCAGAGAGGCGAAAAGGTCAAAATGAGGAAGACGAGCTACTTCATCTTTTTAAGACCACTGACCCAATTCAAGACCACCGACTCAATTCAGGACACACACTACGCATGCTTAATGACATTTAAGCTCATTTCCATACGAAGTGGAGAATGGGAGGTGTTAATGTTATGAATATGCATTTGTATTTTGGATAGTCATAATTTTTGTAAATAAAAAGCTTTGTGTTTGCTTGGATCGGGGCCCTGCGTCTTAGGGAGCTATCCCACACAGTGCCTGGCACCAAATAAAACATGCACTTTCTAACTCTAAACTGAGAATTTTTGTCCGTCTCAGTTGGATATCGATATTAGATCGATATTCATAGTTTGGTAAATCAGTGACAGCACTGACCATATCAACTGCTGTTTTACCTCAGATCTTAGGGCTAGATCTCGAGGCTAAGAGAGTCTATCTGGAAGTGGAACACGAGCAGCTTAGAACTCAGTGTAACATTTAGAGAAAAACAAAGTTCACTCTTCTACCAGATTTTTCACAACTCTACATGAAGCCACCAATAGAAAAACAAGGTGTACAGCAGTCTTAACACTTTAGCATCCCCATCTCCCCAGAGAGTAACACCCTTAACTGCTTCCTGACTTCCCAAGGATTGTCAGCCAAACTGATCTAACAGAGCTCCTGACAGCATCAGAAGTGAAAGCATATCTAAGAAATTAGAACTTGGAGACCCGTGAATCACATCTGCGCTATATATCAACAGGCTACAGAAGACAGCCTGAGTTTGCAATTAAAAAAAAAAAATTACTGAAATTAAAAGGAATTAAGAACTGCAGATACGTAAACTGAAGTGACTGATTTACAGATAACAAACTTTGATATGCTACAGATTTTAGAGAGGCAAGTGAACTGAAAAGCTCAAGGACTTGAATTTAAAGATGTTTTACAACTTCCCATATTCAAGATTTTGAACTCATCAAGGATCTTTGTTCTAAACAAGAAGCAGCTTGTAGGGAGGCTATTCAGAAAGGACAGAGTGAAGAACTACCTGGATGAAAACATACAGATCTGACAAATTACATGAAACTGGACGAACCCCAGAAAATATCTGATCAGCAAAGAAAAGCAGGTGTAAGAAGGATCGAAACAAAAAGTCAGACCTTTCAAAAGTCCATTTTAAGCCCAAAAGTATTAAAAGAACAGCAAAAGATTAAAATTAATTAGAATAAAGTATCTTATAGAATAATCTCAATAACACCTCCAAAGTCAGTGGCTGTTCTACAGCTCTTGGTAACTTAAAGCGAGGGTGGGAGCCAGCCACATTTTTAGAAAATTTAGAATTCATGTAATGCAGAGAAGTCAGAGACATTAGGTAATTTGCCAACAGTTTTCATAAGAATTAGCATGTGAAATCTCTGGACTAGTAGCAAATAATACTCCTCTATATTAGGGATTGAACATGGCTGAAAAAACTCTAAATAAAATGTATTTAAAAGAAACTATCAAGAATGATAAGGTTTTCCAACTAGTCACTAATAGTTCTCAGGTAAAGTGTGGTAAAGGCATTGTCTAAAAGAAAAGCAGAAGCTGATTTTGCTGAAAGGAGTGTATCTGCCTGGAGACAAACTACAAGTAACATTTCTCAAAGATAACTTGACCCATACAAATTCACTATTTTCATGAACGACCCCAGCACAAAAGTGAAGAGTTTGTGAACTTTCCCAATTACTGTCAATACACAAAGACCACACCATTATATCCTCCTAGGCCATTTATTTCTGATTAATAACAAAAACAGTATGAAACTTAACAGTACAAAATACAATACTCCGTACTACCCACATAAAAAAAAACAAGTCAAAAGCAAGGAGTTATTTGATTGGAAAATGACTCGGATCTAGGTATATACAATGTAAAATGCTTTTCAGAAGCTCTTTAACCTAACCAGTTATGCCCCCAGAAATTTTAGCTGGTTAGTTTCCCCATTCACACTTGACAGAAGGTTTTCTCAAAGAAGAACTTGAGCATTAAATAATGTGTTATCATGTGAGGCATGCATATAGCATTGCCATTTGTAATACATATAAATTTGTATTTGTACTCACAGATGATCTACCAAAAAAGAATTTGCAATGTCAAGTGTACTTAACTGATGCATTCCACCAAGTCCAAGTTTTAGTGTCAAAAGTCTCAGTCTGTTTTAGCTCTGCAGGATCCCTTTAGTTTTACAATAAAAATTGAGGTTGAAAGGAGAGCAAGGGTAGGCATATTACTTACTGTCTTAATAATGGTAACTCATGATTAATTTCACTGGGAAAAGGTAAAAAAAAAAAGTAGTTTCCCATGAAATGGATAATTTTTTGACATATGAAAGTAACACACCCCAACACACTGCAGTAGAGACAGTCCTTTTGGGCAGTCCTGCCCTAATCTTCAATAAAGTATTTTCTAGGGTGTGCTACATGTAAGGAACAATGGCTTCTTTGGATGAGACTGATAGGTATCCGGATTTTTTTCTTAATTTATTTTTTAAGAAAACAGGTGGAAAATGAAGAGTTGGAAGATAGCAAGACAGACTGCTCAGTTAAACTAGTCAGCCATAAATATTACTTACTAGATATTATCTCAAAGCCATCCCAGAAGTCACGCACTTTCACGTCTGAAATTATGGCACAGTTCCTGCAGTTCACCAAATCTACATCTTGATCTCCAAATTCCAGGCTGAAAGCTTCTGGTTTCCAAAGCTCTGACTTCAACTTCTTATGGACACCAGATACCAGCACGGGCTGAGAATACAAAGATGAATGCTTACTCCACCATAACCAAATTTCTTACACATGCAGCCAAACTTTCTTAAGAGAGCCGAGACTCCTGGCTACCACCATACAAAAGACACCACAAATCTATTTTCATCCATGTCTGGGTTTTGTGTATCAAGCAAATAACCAGAGTCAAAGCAAACTTTAATTCCACGCCGTGTGCAGTTGCCTTAGAAGTGGCGTTGGATTAGACTTGCCAAGGCAAGTGCATTAGGTCTCCATGGCAAGGTGCTGGCAGCAGGTGTAGGCTCTGTGAGAGGACGCTGGGAGCTGCTCCATGGTGGACACAGATGGTTCCACCTGGCTCAACAGACCCATCACTGGCCAACGTTGAGCCCATAACTGATGCTGGTGGCATCTCTGTGATAATTAGAATGGCTAAAAAGTTCTCCAGAGCTGCTGCGTGTGTGTGTGTGTGTGTGTGTGTGAGAGAGAGAGATAGACGGGGACACACACAACACACAGACGGCAGGCAGGGGGAAGAGGCAGGGGGAAGGGAGAGAAACAACTCTGCATACACCAAGGTCAGTGACGGAGGAGGTGCTCACAGCCCATCAAAGAGCATGGTGAGGCAGGCTGTCCCCCTGCAAACTGTGGAAGACCACGGTGAAGCAGAGATCCATCTGCAGTCCACAGAGGATCCTGCACTGCAGCAGAGGGATATTCCCTGGAGGAAGCTGCAGTCCATGGAGAGCCCATGCTGGAGCAGGCTCTGGGAGAAGCTGCGGGGAGAATCCCACAAATAAGCAAACTTTCTGGTAAAAACTGTGCCCACTGGCAACCCACACTGGAGCAGCCCATGGAGACAACTCATGTTAGAGCCATTTGTGAAGGATAGTATCCTGTGAGAGGAACTTCACACTGAAGCAGTGGGAAAGTGTGAGGAGGACAGTGTTACGAACTGACCACAACCCCCATCATCCCCCCTGTGTCACTCCAGGGACTGTGGGGGTGAGGAGGTAGAATAGTCAGAGATGAGAGAGTAAAGTTGAGCCTTTAGGAAAAAGGTAACTTGGGGGGGGAGGGGTAAGGTGTTTACTGATTTGTCTTTTTTCTCTACCATCCTGCTCTATTTTTAATTGGCAATAAATTCAACTCCTTTATCACAAGTTAAACCTGTTTTGCCCATGACAGCAATCACTAAGGGATCTCCCTGCCTTTATCTTGACCCACAAACTTCTTCACCTGATTTTCTTCCCCTGCTCTGTTGAGAAGGGGGAGTGAGAAAGCAGCTGGATAGAGGGGTCTGGCAGCCAGACAGGGTCAATCCATCTGTGGCAGTACAGTAAGTGTAGAATCCCAGCACCTGTCCTTTTTCTTAAGCAGACATGCAACTACCACTAGAAACAGCATTTGTAGTAAAGCCTTCTCACGTGAAATTTTTGTCTTTTAATATGAATTGTTCAACTATTTCGCTTGTTATTTATGTATAATCACAGATCAACATTAATTCCCTAAGACAAAACCAAGTAGCAGAAAAAAGGCTGTTCACTTGCAAAAGGGGTTTTAAGATGTTTAGGCTAATGATGTACATATATTCCACACAGATATTTCAGTGGCCTCTCCCCATAAACACTCAAAGCATTTGCTAAACTGACAACAATTGGGAAAGGTATACCAGACAATCCTCCCAACACTGCCAAAACCTTTTCAGTTCCTTTCACCCTGCCATCTCAAAAGAGAGTTACCAAACTTGAGAGAAAAGGAAGAGGGTACAAAGTGAATTTGCACATAAACGATTCCCACCTGAAGACCTTTAGCTTTAGTAACTGCTGCCTATGTTCAAATAGCAGTTCCTATGTCTACGCAAGTTTGAATTCATTCCAAGCAGTGCCCTATACTTTAACAATGATCTGATGGTGGGTCTGGTTTATTCACATGAAGAGCTCAGCACAACCCCGAGAAGCACAGATGTCCCTAGATGCAGTAAAAGTGTGTTAGGCAAAAGTACCTACAGAGCTTATTCAAGCAACTCTAAAGCTATGCTGCTTAAAAACACTCCAGTAACTAACTGCTGCTTCCTTTTTATTGCCCAATGGCCTCTAAAAGGCCTAGTTTCAATTTGTCCCTAAATGAGGGCAACTATTGATTCAGAAATGTACGGAACAAAAACCCAACTCTGGGGATAACAGAAATAGCCTTGGTTTTCAAACACAATACAACATAGCCATTAAGTTCTAGAAGGCAGCAATGAAACCTCAACTCCAGAAGAGTGAGATTTAAGAAAACAAAAAAGGGTTGTTACTTTACTCCTGTCAATTTCAGGGGAATGAAAAGAAGTAAAAAACCCTACAGAAACATTTAGATTGGAAGTTACTACCCTCACACCGAAAGAGAGTATTTTCTTGTGTTGAGGCTGAACTTTCTGCACCCACTCCCACTTGTCCTGCCAATGAGCGTTAACAAGAAGAGCCTAGCTCCCTCTTAAAATTTCCTCCCCACGCTCTCCTGAGCCTTCTGTTCTCTAGGCTGAACAGCCCCGGCTCGCTCAGCCTCTCTTCATCTAAGTGATGCTCTAGTCCTTTCATCACCTTTGTGACCCTTTGCTAGGCTTCCTCTAGTAACTCCACGACTCTTTTGTACTGGGAAGCCCAGAACTGGACACAGTACTCCAGGTGAGGCCCCTAACAGTGCTGAGTAAAGGGGAACCATCACTTCCTTTGACTTGCTGACAATTCTCTCTGTCATGAGGACACATTCTTGGCACATGGTCACTCCCTTGCCCACTGGGACCCCAAGATCCTTCCAGCAAAACTACCTTCCAAATGGTTGCTCCTCAGCAACTGCTGCAGCATGTTATTCTTCCTTGATGTGCAGGACATTACATTTTCCCTTGCGGAACATCACCAGGTTCTTCTCAACCCAATTCTCCAGCCTGTTCAGACCCTCTGAGTAGCAGCACAACCATCTGCTGTATCAGTCATTCCTCCTAGTTTTGTATTGTCTGTAAACCTGCTGAGGGTCTATGAACCCTTTCCCATCTAGGTCACTAGTTACATGATAAATACTACTCACCCCAGAAGTGACCCCCTATGATATACCACTAGTGACAGTGCTCTCACACATGGCATTTCAGTCAATTTTAAGTCCATCACACTGCTCACTTACCAAGTCTGTACTTTACTTTGTCTGATGACACCATGACAGTGTAAAAAGCCTTTATTAAAGATAAAAAACATCCAGTACTTTCCCTTCATCCACCAAGCCAGTCATCTCATCACAGAAGGCTACAAGGCAGGTTAAGCATGATTCAAACAGTATTCCCGAGCTCCTCTTCTCTTCATGACCATACCTCCATGGATTCTTCCAAGCAAGTATCTGAAAAGGTGAAAGTCTGCTCTCTCAAAGCCCAGATTTGTGATCATGATTTTTTTGCTTTGCTCCCTCCTCTCAAAATCTTGATCTGAATGCCACCATCTAATAGTCACTGCAGCCAAAGGTGCCGCGTATCTCCACATCAACAACCTTCCTTGTGTGGAAGCACAAGGTCCAGCACAAGCGCCCTTCCCGAGCTGTTTCCTTGATCAGCTGTCTCAGGACATTGACACCAATGCACTTCAGAAAACTTCAGGACTGCTTGCGACCTGTTGTGTTGTTCCTCCAGCAGGTATCACAGTGGTCCCATGAGGCCCAGGAAATGTGAACACAAGGCTTCCTCCAGTTTTCTGAAGACGGCCTTATCACTTTTTTATGGTCAGTTGGTCTGTAGCAGATACTTGCCACAATGTTGTCCATGTTACTCTGCTCACTAATCCTGGCCCATAAGCTCTTGAATCATCAGCTCCTTCACAATTTCATGCATTCTAGCTTCTTCCTCACAAAAACAGCAATGCTCCCTTCTCATCTTCCTGGCCTGTCATTCCTGTGTTGTCCTTCCTGAACAGCCTGTACCTATTCCTTCCCATACTACAGCTGCATGAGCTATCCCACCACTTTGTCATACCAATGAGACCATGGCTGTGCAACAGCACACTAATCCCTCCTGTTTGTTCAATGTGCTGCATGCATTAGTGTACAGGTACTTCAGAAAGACACCTAGTCACGTTGATTTCCCAGAAACAGTATGAGAGCTTTCTTCACAATGCTGGGATGCACACAGATCTTTACTTACATGCATATGCTTGAGGTGGACATCTTTCATCCTTGGTTTCTTAAGTATGAGATTACCCCTGTTCACTTCACCTCACACTGCTCGCTTGCCAAACCAATCAACTAATTCCTTCCTTGATCACTGGTCATACTCTCCCTCCCTTGTTCCTGCTTATAGCTCTCCTAATAAGGTTGGCCAGCGTGTTGGCAAAGATGCCATTTTTTTTTTTTTTTTTTTTGCTTTGGTGGATCCTATCTCTTCCAAGCAATCCCCAATCCTCTTTGAGGTTCCCACAATCATAAAACCCTCTTGGTTAAAACCAGCTGTGCAAACAATGGTTGACATGCAGGATCTCTCCACTCCCCTACCCCTCACTGGCATGAGTAAGAAAACCATGAGGGCTCCATAGCCTTGATTAATACCCAGAGCCATACAGTCACTCTTGATACTGTCCTGGTCTCCCCAATAGTACTGTGTGTGCCAGTATGGAAAAGCAGCAGAGGGCACATGTTTGAGGGACAGGTAAGCTTTGGTAGTCTTTCCACTATGTTCCAAATGTGAGACCCTGATAAGCAGCAAACCTCCCTAAGAGCAAATACAGCAATCTCAAATCTTAATGTAGTCCCTCATCCCAGCAAAAACGGTAACATTAAGGCAATAAAAAAGTTTTAAGCATATTCTACAACAAACACTAGGGATCATGTATGAGTAAAAAATAACAGTACCTTTCACAGGATGTGTGGAAAGGACTGCCTGGTAGACTTTAAGCTGACGGATAAACCAGCTGCCTTCAGTACAGAAAAATAATGACATTTTGATCCCTGCTGTATTCACTTGACCACTTGTAAATTGCAATTAAAAGAAACCCCAAAACAACCAAACTACTTAACTTAGTAGACCCCTTCTTGCCATCCATGGCAGCAAATTTGCCATGGAAGAAATAAAGTATTCTCTCTAGCGAAGAACACAGATAGGGCTCCAAGATAAAAGGACAGTGGACTTGCCTGGTAGACATCTCCTGCCAAATCTGCTCTCAAACTACAGGGAGATAACAACAAAATAAAAAGCTCCAGTACCATACCAGATTTTCACTGTCTCAAAAATGAGAAATCCTAGCATGAAAATTCAGAAAATATCAGGTTGCTACAGGATGAGAATCCTAACTATCCCCAGATGAGCAACAACCATTTCCAGAGAGCAAAATGCTCTTGAAAAACAGCTTCAGCAAGAATTAATCTTATGGTCTCTCAGTGAATTCTGGGATAAGACAGTTGAACTTATTTCTGACAATTTCTAAGAGAAAGGACTCAAAAAATGTTGCTCTTTTTGAGTGACACTGAAAGACTGCCATTTATTATCTAAGCATTAAGGGAAAATAATTTTCTCTTTTAACAATTTGGGATGCCACCATAGCCAAGATCTTCATATGGCATGGATCTCGTGCCCAGTGTGCATTTATTCTGCTGGGGAGGGTGGATAAGGGTTTTTTTTCCAAATAACCTTTTCAAAACCACAAAACAGGAGGATGATTTGGGGAATGGTGGTAGAATTAATGTTCTTTCACTTCACTTTTAAAGGTGCAGCTGGGATTTACAGGAGGATGTAAGCCAAGGAAGAACTCTGACAGAGCAGTTTCTTGAGAGAGTCTCTGCTTGAAGAAATTCTTTTTAAAATAACCTTGTTGAGACAGTAATGCCTGCCTGGGTCACATGCTCTCTTACGCAGGAACAACGGAGGTTGTTCAATTCCTTTTCACATTTCAACAGAAAACTCAAATGACTGCAACACCACTTTGAGGATCCCTGAATGAGCAAAGGACTTGCCCAGTCTGTTCCTATTCAAGGGGTCTTCTGAATGATAAAATGATCCAAAATCATCAGTAGCACACCTTGGGGCACAGCCTAAAATAGTGGGTCGCAAAGAGTACACGAGCATGGCAGTTGTAGCCAGAGCCTCAGGGAGTGCACCAACTTTGATGGCGATGCACACTGCAAGCTACACATCGGACACAAGATTGGTAATCACATCTCTAGACTCCATAAGCAGTCTCTCAAGACTCATTACCAGTCAAGGACCCCAAGGTCACAAGCAGCATCTTGCACATGGTGATTAACCATCTCATTGGCAGAGAAACTGACAAGCACATTTTTTGTAGGCATTCCCAAAATATTTAGGATCTTCACAGAGAGACAGTAGTATTTCCTGACAAAAAGTGTTGAGAAAATTATCAAAGTATACTAACCAGAAACTAAGAAGCTCTTTGCAAAGAAAGGCAGATGATGGACACCACAGCACTGCAAAAGAATGATCTGAAATCCCTCATAAATCAGAAAAATACAACAGGATGAAAAGTAAAAAAAATAAAAGGAGACACCTATGCACCCCAAAGAAGTCAGGACAGGAAGATAACTGCATGTAGTGGGAAGCTGGCAATGAAGTTTCTAGTCAGACAAACAAGGGTGTGCTGCACAGTACCTTCCTCCAACTATTAGGAGCTGGCCAGAGGAGTCCTGAACAGGAATGCGGCTGGCGGCACAAGTCATCTTTGCAGTTCTTATGTATGTGCTAGTTGTGCTTGTGCCCAGGGAACCCAGAGAATGTGCAGTTCCATGGGACAGGCTACACTTAAACGAAAAGTACTCTACTTCTGTCAGGAATAGACTCTGAGTGCTAAATGAGATACATGCAGTCTGTTCCTCCACCCCACCTCAGCATCTTGTGATCAACCACAAATAAAAATGGAATGCGACTGCCAAGCGCACTAGCACTGTAATAACAGACTAGCCGACAACAAGCATTTCTCCAGAAAAGATGATGAGGACACTTAATGGTCTAGCATGAATGGTCTCAACTCCAGGTAGTTAGTGAAGGTAACTGTGTCAGAGGCAGCTGCAGAACCAAGTGTCAAGAATACAATTTGAACAGTGATGGACATCATCCTCTGTTAGAGCTGTGGGTGCACTTCCTTTGCAGCAGCAATTACTCACCCATTTTTTAAGATTCAGCTTGTCTGACCAGGCTGATCTTACTGATTCTCTGGAGAAGTCTAAGCTGCAGCACTACAGACTGAGATCTGAACAAGTGGCAATGCTGAGAGCAGGTCTAAGATACAGTCTGTTGTCTGAAGGGCTGAGCACTTGATGGCACCTCAGACAACCCACGAGAGTGCTCCATGCATGAGTTGCTGAGTCCAGAACAACACTTGGGTTCCCACTGGCTGTAGGGCTCAGGGTGAGATACTGTATCAAGTAAACCCAAAATTCAGTAGACTGCATTCAGCATTTTCACTCTTGCACATGCTGCAGCTGGAAGGAATGGACCTTTCCCTGAGGCTATAAAGCATCAAGTGTGGGTGCACACCGGAAATCAGAGTGGATTCACTACTGGGCTGTAGCAGAGCAGAGCAAGTTCAGCACAAAGCACACTACAACTAAAAAGGCTGTCACAGCACACACTCTCATAATGGTAAGTGCAAGAGTACATGGGCTCAAGTCACTATAGCATAGAGTGAACAGGGCTGCTGTGTCCCCTGTTTATAAAGCTACAGCTGAAATATTCATTCACCATATTCACTCAGGAGCAACTGGCCAAAGTCTGAATAGGCTCTTTTTACCAAGGTGCAGAGTGCAATTTCAGGACACTTATAAGCAGCAAGGGTTGGACACTTATCACCTACCTGGCCTTGTTTCCAGCATTCCCTGAAGATCTTCCAGTTGTTTTTGTTGCTGGGATCATGAAGGCAAAGAAGTCTACCATCACACAGCCAAGAATGGGAAGTGTGTGGATCCAGCACATTTAATCCCATCACCATTTCTTTCACCTCTCTCTGTGTGTCAGCTAAATTACTAGCTCGTTTTGCAGCATCAGATGTCTTCTTATTTTCCACCACAGAAGCAATGATATGGTCCAAGAAGTTTGGCAGGCTGGCTTTACCTTTGGCCCCCTAGAAGATGTAAATCCAGAGGTAAATCTAGTCTTGCAACAGTGTAAGTATTAACGTATATCTGCTCTCCTTCAGACTTAGTCACAGACACTGTGCTACCAGGAAAACATGCATCAGAAACAACTTGGCTCAGAGACAGACATATCCAGGTAAGAACAGAAATGGCTATGGCTCTGTTTTACAATGGTAAAAGTTAAAATAACCAACTACAGGCTACCTAGAAAAATATTACGCAGACATAAAATAGTAAACTTTAATGATCTAAATTCAGCTACTTTGATAGTAAAAAAAGTTCCTATTTTTTCTAACTTCATTAATATCTCAACTCTATTTCTCCATTTTCCTCATCCCATTACTAAGGAAGTGAATTCAACCTTGGGACACGTAAGCTGACGGATATGTAAACACTAAGCAAACAACGACAGAGAGAGAAGAAAGTGCTTCCTGTATGTCAGTGGAACCATTAGTAGACAGATTCTCTGGTTCTGGTTGCCATGCTCCTCAGGGGACATTTAAAACTCAAGGGGTGTTTAAAATTTGTAGCAGGTTAGCAACACAATCTTAAACTTTGTTTTAACTTAAAAAAATAAAAAGCCTGCCCATAGGCCTTGTTTATAGCAAAAAACTTAAGACACTAAATATATTTCATATATTCAACAGAAGATAAACACTTACTGGATCTTTATTCACACATTTGCAGGAGAGGGCAGGGGTGTGATAGATTTCTGGTAGAAAAAACCTTCTCATTCAAGTGAAAAAAAAAAGTCATAACAAATCAATCAACACCACTCCCTCCTCCCTCCCAAAAATTGCCATCTTCTTACAAACTAGAGTTCAATAGATAAAAAATTTACCATATACAGAACTATCAATATAAAACATAACACTATTCATTACTGAATATATCAATTCAGTAAAAAATACTTATGGAATTGTAGAAGAGTCTAGGTCCAACAGAAGATTTAGAGATCATTTGGTGTAAATTTCTGTTGAAATTAGGCTTCGTTCCCCTGGGCTGGGTCATGCCGAACTTTAACTTTATAGGGAGATTAATTCACTTCTCAGGGCAGCCTATTCCACTGCTTGCATGTAAAGGGAGAATTTTTTGTTATATCCAGACAGAATTTCTCCTGAAGCAACTGGTATTGCCCCTTGCCCTGTTAGCCGTGCATTCTTATGAAAGGAGTACCTCCCTATTCTCTACAACCATCTTTTAGATACGGTAAGATTGATCAGATCCCCAAAGCATTCTCTTCTCTAGGATGCATAGAACCAGTATCTACCACTTTTCCAAATGTGTCAAGCTCTCCAAAATGCTTTGATCATTCTTTATGGCCCTTCACTGGATCCCATGCAATTTTGCACTGTCATTCTTCAACTGGGGAAATCAAAACTGGAAACAGCGTTCCAGGTGTGGCCCAACAGGGGCTGAGTGAAATAACCACACTCCTGGATGTGCTCCAGCTGTATGCTTCCTGATGCAGACCAGGACTGTTTGTCTTTCCAGCTGCAGGTGTGCAGTCCTGGCCCAGGTGCAGCTTGCTGTCCTCCAGAACTCTAGGCTCCTTTCAGAGGAGCTGCGCCACTGCTAGTCTGATCCCACTCTCTACTGCTGCCTGGAATTATACTAGTTTTCTACAGCCCATCTTAGGCAAGTAAGACTAGATCATGATGTCATCCACTTTGGATGGTCTTAAAAGAGTACCATTACTCTGATTCTCTGGAGGCCGTAAGATAGATAATATGCAGTTTAATTATTAAAGACAATGCTTATAATTCTTCACAACAGACTGTCAATGCTCCAGGAACATCAAGATGATTCTCTTCATGAGCAGCAGTCCTGCTTCTCTCAATTTGAGCAATGCAACTGTTGTTTCTCAGGTATGTTTTGTTCATTCTACATGAAGCATCCAGACATTCAAGTCAGGAGCTGGACCAGAGTTCTCTACAAGTTTTTTCAAATCTAAATTACTCAGTGAAGATCAGAAGTCAGGAAAGTGAAAAAACACATTACACAATAGATCTGATTAGATGTGGTGAGAGAATGCATAGAGTCGCTGGGAGGGGGATACAAGTTGCTGGGACGGGGATATCTCAAGCCTTGAAGGAGTAAGTTGCTTTGAAACAAGTGACCACAATTTCTTCCCCTGTACTCAGTGATGAGAGGCAGAAGTATTCTTGGATTCACTTTCCTGTAGCAGCAGCATATTTTCATGCACTGTTCCCTCTAACAAAACCAACCAACATGAACTATAATCAAGGTTCCAGACAGTCAGCCAGCCTGCCTGGCAGAGAGTTAAAAAAAAAATCTGCTATGAGACAAGCCATTTCATCTTCCTCCTTACTCTGCCTAAGCTTTTGGAGAAAGTATTAGCCAAAAAGAGCTAAGCGTTGATAAATTCCACAGAATCTATCCTTCTCCTAAACTAAATGCTTCTAACCACGTCAAATAGCATTGATTTGTTCGGGATTTTTTCGAAGTTATTCCTTCCGAAATGGATTAAAGTATTGTTATTCCAGAATAAGCACTCAGAAATAGCAACTACACCTTAAACTCACAGAATCACAGAACCATGGAATGTGCTGAGTTGGAAGCGACCCATCAGGATCATCAAGTCCAACTCCTGGCCCTGCATGAGACACAATAAGAATCCCACCCTGGCCTGAGCACGTTGTCCAAACATGGTTATTCAGCTGTCTGCTGGACATTTTGTCCAGAAGGATACTGAGAGAGATGTCATCAAAATCTTACTTCCAGAAAGATTAAATAAATCTACTGGCTTTCCTAGATGAACGAGGTGGCCCTGTCATAGAAGGAAATCAGGTTCAACAAGTAGGACTTTCACCCACACGAGGACATGCTGGCAGTGACCGAGGACTGCATTGTACTCTGGATATTTACCTACACCTCCCAGAATAATCTTTTCCATTATTTCACTGGGCACAGGCCTGTAGTTTCCAAGGTCCTCTCTTTGCCCTTTTAGAAAATCAGGACAATGTTCACCCAGCTTCCAGTCACCTGGGACCTCTCCAGATTCCCAAGATTGCACGGAAATCGTTGAGAGAGGCTTTGCAATCACATCAGCAGCTCTGCGAAGATTCTCAGATGAATCCCATCAGGCCCCATAGATTTGTAGTGAACCAGCTGGAGCAGCAGATCCTGCCCAAGCATATTTTAGCTCAAATGCCTTTCAAGTATACATAAGTTTAAGCAACTGGTTTACTATTGAGTTTTTGTCTTTTTTTCTGGTATGCCCTTACAATATTTTTAAAGGTGTGAAATTTAAAGTGAGCTTTTATAGGGATGCTGATTATCAACTAAACAATTCATAGGCTGTATTAAACTCATTTTCTTGGTCTCTTCAAAAGAACAGCCTCTCCTCAGCAGTAGTAAACTAAAATTCTCTACAAATTTGTAGAGTGGTGGGTTTTGGCAAGGTATTACATTTGTTTCAACATTCAAGAGTAGAATACTATAAAAACATATAGATGACAATTGTTCCCTAGGACAGATATCATTGAAAGAAAAAAAAATTATTTACCGTAGAAGCTGCAGAAAAGACTGGAGGAAAGGGGATTCCTGTGTCTGATGGGACCTGCGGAAGCTTTCCTGGCCCTGTATGTAGCAGATCTCTGAGGCTGGAGCCTTCGGCTTTGTTGCTAGATGTCACTGGGCCCAACAAGAGGCTATTAAACAGCTTTGGGGTTAGCGGGGAAACTTTTGTACTGGAGTTGAAGGAATCTAATCCAAAGGGTGAATGGGATTCTTTATTAAGCACTGATCTCAGTGATCCTGATTCTGCAAGATAAATATAAACATTACAGGGAGGGGAGAGGAAAAAATCCCCAAGAGGCAAAGTTAAAATGATCACAAAGTTTTCTGAAATTATTTGCTATTGCATTAAATAGGATATTAACAGAATCTTGTGGTAATGGTAAATTATCACTGTAACAGTGAATGAGGCACCTCAACAGATCTGATCTGAAAAGATGTGCAAACACACAATTTTTAATAGATTCAATTAAAAAACATTTCCCTGACTTTCTGAATTAACGTTTTGATATTAAATATTTCAATATTACAGTGACTAAGACCTGCAGAACTCGTGAGTGATTCACCAACATTTAACATCAACACGTAAAGTAGTCCCTTCCAGACATATGGACAGGAATAAATCCTGTGTTAGTCATACTACCTCTGACATCTAGGAAGTGTATTCACTCAAACTACTGAGTATTAAAGATGCTCTAAGCTTTCATCTAACTCTCCAACTGGACTCCAGTCTCAGTTCCTTGGAAATGCACTCTTCACATAGCACACAAAAGAGTTATATTTACTTCAACTGTTATAAAGTGACAAAACTGCATCTGAAATTAATTACTATCATTTTACACCAGGATATCAGCTTCTGAGAAAATAAATACATAAATTGGCACAGAAATAAACTGTGAGTGACAAGACAGTATTGTCTTCAGCTATATCATCTTTCCAGCTTTGCATTTTTCCAAGCCCATAGAACAAAACTGGTTCTAAGAGGCAAAGGAAGAAAAATTACCTTGTTCTTTCCTATTTAGGGCTAGACACTCTCACAAAGTATAGCAGTCGAACAGCATGTTATCATTTGTCTTTTGATTCCAACCCCAGAGGGCATTTCTTCTGCTCACCTTTTGTCTCCTCTTTTGCTTTTTGCGTTGCTAAATCTGCAAGCCAGTGTAAAGCTGACGATGGAGCTGTTTCTGGACAAAGTGGTCTGTTAGTCTTTACTTCAGTGTTATTGGTTGGTAATGTCTCCATTTTTGCAGAATCTTCTATCCTACTATCAGTTGCTTCAGATTTTGGTACAGTGTCCATTTCTACTTGCCCCACTGCTGCCGCCCCTGCTCCAGTGGAAAAGGTGTTCTCGTTTCCAGAGACTGATGCACTAGGATTTACAGTTGGAAGCTAAAACAAAAAAAAAAATAAACAACTGCTAAATTTTGAATAAAGGGAAGACTTCAACTTGGAAGACATTTTTCATATCCAATGCATTTGGTTTTGTCTGTTGTTTTTCTTTTTCCATTTGCTATAAGCACACAGTAAAATTAATTTATGCTAAGGTAGCAGCACGATACAGGAGCTTCTTGTCTGTGTGTATTCACCTTTGCACTGTGGTGCGAATTCTTACCATGTTATCATTTAGTCATCTTTTAACATAAGACCAAACTTTCTGATCTCTTTCTTTTTCGTTCTTTCAGGGGTTTTTTATTACAGGAGGATTTTTTGTATCGATAGTAACAGAACTGCTCCAGATTCCTTCAAGAACCACAACAAAATAAAAGCATGTATTCCAAGCTACTCACAGTAGTTTGTTTTAAAATACAGCATCAATATGAATGGCTTCCTACCCAATTTCTACATAAGAGTATTAGCCCAAATAACCACTTGGTAGATAACAGATGCAGTTCATGTCCCCAAAAAATGCCCCAGAAGACTTTTGCTAAACTAAAACACTCGGAGTACATATGGAGAAACTAAAATTCACAACAGGTCAGCCTAAAGGATATAACACCTTAATAGGTCTTAAAAATGTAAATGTCAAACAAGGTAATTTCAGCTTCAAATTACATACCTGTGATATTCCATTAGTGACAGCTGGTCTCAACACCGATTTGTTCTGTCGGTTAATACATGGACAATTGGCTTTAATACCCCATTTGCCTCGTGCTGCATGAACCATGTCTCCAATATTGTAAAGCGCTGTAAATAAAGTCAAGTCTTTAATATCACATGCAAAGAAATCTAAAAAAAAGGCCTAAACTATATATTCAAAGGGGTGAGGTTTTTCTAGTATTACTGTAAAGTATCTTTAAGGTCACATAATATATAACAACACATTGTCCCTGAACAGTACGTGACGAATGGTGCTAATGCTACCTTCATGATGTCACTGAGAGGCTGTCAAACCCCGCAAATCCTACAGATTATCATCTGCTCCTACTATTGCATGTAGGGTCCAACAATACTGCAATGAGGTGACTTTGAACCACCACAAGAAGCTAGATAACCCTTGAAGCAATGCTGACAGGATCTGGAGCACAGGTGTTCACCTCTACCCTCCTGGTACACAGAGAGATGTAATGAATTGAACAGGTGAATACCTGGCTGCATGGCTGATGCCATACTCAACAGTTTTGCCTTCTGTGACCACAAATCTACTTCTGAGAAGTCAGGTGTCTTGGGAGCAGATGGGATTCACCTGCCCAAGCAGGGCAAGAGAGTCTCTGCCAACAAGTTGACCAGCCTTATATGGAGAACTTTAAAACTAGATTTACTAGGGGGAAAGGAGATGCAGATTTGAGCAACAGACAAGAGCCAGGGGCTACTTAGCTATTAGGAAGCAACAGGGACACACCTGTGAAATAACTCAAAGGAATTTGGGCATGTTCCTGTCAAGAGGGGCAAGGCTGATAGCCCAGATGGAGGGCCTCTTCATACTAATGCATGCAGTTTGGGTGATGAGCAGGAGGAGCCAGAAGTCACTGTGCAACTAGAAAGCAACAATCTAATCTTTATCACCGCAACGCGATGGAATGAATTAAAGAACTGGTGCACTGTGGGGAGGTGTTCCCCACATAAAACAACATACTGTCCACACAGAGCTGTCTTTGAAAAACAGTGATGAACAGGTTGAGAACTCATGCGTAAAAATTAGGGACCAAGCCAACAAAGAAAACCTCACTGCTGGGTTTTACTCCAGTCCACTCAGCCAAGGGGAGCCTGTTGACAGTGTGTTCTTACTTCAACTACAGGAAGCATCATGCTCACATGCATGATTAGGGAAATTCAATCACCTTGACATCTGCTGGAAAAGCAACATAGAAAGCTGCAAGCTTTCCCTCCCCCTCACCAGAGAAGAAAAATAAAAACAAACCATCCCCAAAAAACTCTTTCTCGCTACTTAAACAAATTTACTGATACAACTTAAAAACAGCTGAGCACAAGTCACAGCTAATATTAGAAGGATGCGCACTTCAAATCCACAGTTTGGTCGTACTTGGGTTACCTTCCCTTCAACCCTTCTGCTGTAGCAAGTGGGAGTGTCCTCTAAATCCATGTTAGAAGAGGTATCAGCTACAACATCACCCATCTTTATATTTTTTTCCACTTGCTTTCTCAGAATTAATACAAAATTTGCTATTTTTCCTTTCATGTTTCAAGCATTACCTGTACCAGGGATGATCTGTGTTGGCATGAGATTCTCTGGTTCATGAGACTGACCCTTTGCACACTTCAGCCATGAGAAAACTTCTTCATCACCAATTTCCTCTGTCTCTGGAATAAAGAAAAAACCCAGATTTTGTACTAAAACTTTACCATACAGAGTATTTGTGCGTTAATATTGTTTCTTTAGATTCTTTACAGTGCAGGAAACTAACCTGGTGATCTCAGCAGTAAACTATAAATACAGACCATTAGGACTGGATATACAGCAACTTCTGCCTCTTCATAGTATACAGCTATCACAGTAATTTTCCCTCAGTCATCTCTAGCAGCTTATTTTCAATCACTAAAAATTTTGGTTTCTAACCTCACTTTCTAAAATATGATACTCTTGTTCTCATTATGCTTTTCTAAGTTATCATAATGAATAGACAGCGGTATTCACACTTATTAACATACAGAATTTTATACATCTGCTCCATATAATAATGGAACTCTCACAAATTAATCTTACTGAGATTGCCATTTGTTAGCATCCATGCTACCAGAGTGGTCTCAAAACAGTAAAGTACACAAAAAACCCCAAACAGGTATCTGCTTTCTCATGCCTGTATTTCCTAAAATTGAACTTACTTAACTTCTTCCTGAATTACAAGCCCTGGTGTGTCATGGAATCAAAAAAAAAAGAAGAAAACTTTCCAATCTAACTCCTTGTTAAAGACAGCAGCTCTCTTCAGTGTCTGCTTACTAGTTCCCCTTGCGACAGCTCTGAACTGTTAAGACACTACTCAATATTTCTTTTATACTTTCTGAGGAAAGGACAGAACTA
This sequence comes from Corvus brachyrhynchos, assembly GCF_000691975.1. Taxonomy (NCBI): domain Eukaryota; kingdom Metazoa; phylum Chordata; class Aves; order Passeriformes; family Corvidae; genus Corvus; species Corvus brachyrhynchos. The sequence goes on along the minus strand of NW_008236924.1, from coordinate 7,734,134 downwards.
TATAGTTGACTGTCTCAGCAGACACTCTATGCCTGCTAATGCTGTAATTTTAATAATCACATCCTAAACAAATAGATAAAACACAGGTACATAAGGAAATGAAGAATGGAACAGCAGCATACAAGACAAGTTCTAAACATGCAGCCTTCCAAGCTGATACTCAGTAACTCTCTCACAAAACCTTCTGCAACTTCCCAGAAACTATTCCCTGCCTATAGTCAGTTCAAAGATTACAGTGGGGGAAAAATGCCCAGTACTCACCACTACGTGGACGGTTCTTCCTCAGCCGGTAACAGTCCAGACAGACCCCAAAACCACACTTCCGACAAACCCAATGAATATTGAAGAGTGTTGTCTCACATACATCACACATCTCCCTCACACCACGTACTGCTCGTTTCCATGCCACCTTCTCTATAGAGAGAAGGCACACTACGAATTATTGCTTTGACATTTTTCATTTCTCCCACCTAATTTGAGAATATCACAGCAACATTGAAAAATTCACAGCAACATGACCTGAAGGCAGAGTACAGAAACACATACTTTTTACATTCGTAGCCCCATTCTTTGAGTTGCTAGTCCAGTGACACTATCAAGTTCCCATTTCTAAGAATAGGTAAGGTCAGGTATCAAAAGGCACACTACAAGGAAATGCAGCACCTTGCAGTGTTCTGTAATAACTGAATTTAAAGGAGCACTAATGGAACTTCCAGCAAAATTACAAATCTTCTGCTAGTTTTATGAACAAGTGATGTCAATACATAAAACCACAGAGAATGTGTATTTAGTTCCACCACATAATACACATACACTAAAATCAGATCTCTGTTAACTATTCAGATTCTAAACCAACATATTTGCTAAGGAAGGGGCTCTCCGAATGGCTGCCCTTGTATGTTCCAGAAACTAAAGGGAAAAAAATCAGATAGTCAGTTATCCATGTGATAAGCTAAACCGGCTACCTTTTTTTTTCCTTAAACCTTTTCCCCTTGAAGTGCAAAGCTGGCAACTAGTTGCTCAGCTAAGTCCTTGCGGGCTGAATGAAGGTATTGCTCCCTCAAAAACCGTGAGCTTTTACATGATGTGCCTGGAGCATAAAAGGACACAAATAGATCAGAAAATCTGTTCATTAAAGCATAGCTGCTCAGTGTGGTAGGTACTCTGGCTTATTTCTATTTTCTTAGGAGCATGAGCCAGCTGATTTCTGCATTTAGTTATTAAAAAAATAATTTAATGTCTAGGACAGTTACCACTAGCTTCCTTGGTAGTAATGTTGCACTCATCCAAAAGGAAGTCTCAAATGCTGGTCCCACAGTTACACCCCAAGGAGGTGAACATAGCCTTCTCATTGGAAGAGCAGGAGAAGCATTTCAACACGAAATTATATGACATTTTCAATTCTATTCCACTGTATTGTACATGCATTATACAGAGAGGATGGAAAAAAAAACCCATGACAAAAGCCCAACTTACGATGTGGCTCTACCATCATCATTGCCTCCTTCTCTGACATAACAAGCTGGCAGAACTGGTCCCCAACATTGGCCAGGATATATTTGGAAGTTTCCAGATCGATCCCCTCTGCAGGAGAGGAAGAAGGAATCCAAAGGCTCATGGCATCAGGGTCACTTTGTTGTGGGTTCAAGAAACCTTCTACTCGTAGTATACCTTTCCGGGTAAATACCAGCCTGCACGAAATAGGATGGAGTAATTGAGAAACTGCTTAACCACCTTTAATTAACTTATAATGACATCTATATCAGAACATAAACCCAGAAAGGGGGGGAAAAAAGACTTCAGCTAAAGTGCTATATTCTACAGACAATACACTTATTATGCACATCCCAGTAACGCAGAGAATAAGGCATACAAAGCTGTGCCTGCAACACCCACTAGAACAAATCCCAAGGTCCTAGTAAACATTGGTGGGAAATTCCACCTAAAAGGAATTGCTACAGCTTGTTAAAATCCCACTTCTCTATCCTATTAATAGAAAGAGATGACAAAACTCAATTTGACCTGCTGCATGATGCTGCTTGCAAAATTCTGAATGGTTGTCATTCTCAATTTTAATTCATGCGAAAGTTTTTCCCAACTTTTGAGAAAACAGTATTTCAGTTCTGGTTAGGGCTGCCAGCACTCAGCAACTCTTCTAACAGCTCACATTAAGAGATATGCAAAAATCCTTGTTGCACTGCTCTCCCCATAGATGAATCACTACTGTTTTACCAGTAGCTGTTGACCCTCCTAATTCTTGTGGGGTAAAAGACGTAAAAATGTACGACAGAACCCTAAACATCTCCTGTCAATATCAAAGGTAACTTCATTCTTAAGCAGAACCCATCTTATCTTTAACCTCAAGCTAGATTAATTTTTAACAAGTTTAGGAAAAGAAGCAGCATGCTTACTGGATGGGTGACACATACTAAAAATTCACTTCATCCTTTACATGCCAGAAAGTCAATGAACATACTTTTGGAAAAAGATGCATAGCACTTGCTAGAATAGGCAGTTAAGGAAGACGAAGAGAAACATGACAGGTCGAAACACAACAGTGTAAGACATGTGCGCAACACAGAGAGAACACAGACATAGTGTTCTACTCCTAAAATTTAGTCCTGTACTTAACAGAATCTGGTCAAACATTAGCCTCATGCTGGCAATGTCCAGTTACTTGCTGAGTGGATTAAAATTTTACCTTTGTTCTGAATGTCTTGTGAAGGAGGGAGAGTTACTGCATACAAATTGCTACCCAGAAGTAAAATTCTACCCAATAAAGCAAATTCAATTTCCTGAGGCTGTACCTGGCAGCTCACTTAGTATCCTACAGCTTTATCTTTGAAAAGCAGCTCTTTCCGGCCCAGTGAGGGAATTCCGGTCAGGTGATGCAGGGAAACGCAAGACACTCAAAACCTTCATTATTGTACCCCCAAGCATATTTAATAAGTAAAACATAATTACTTCGTGCTTAGACATGGCCCAAGTTCTGCACATAGACTACATATAAAGAAAGGAAGAATTGGAGCACCTCCGGAAATGGAAGAAGCGACATGCCACAGTTGAGTCATCCTGCTCTTGCTCCTTAAATTTGCGGTACCGCTCCAGACGGCACTCCCGACACTTGTGCAGATGTGGAGCTACATTGATGCAAGAGCCATCCTGGAGAAAAGGCTCACCTGACTGCTTCAGCTTCCTCACCTTACTCATATCTTTCAGCACAGACTGGCCAACTGGGTGAGGCAAAGTAAAAATCTATTAGTTAACTGAAACAGCAAAAGGATACTGGCTCCAACAATCATCTTTTCAGAGATCTGTATGTTCATACCCACGTAAAACCAGAAAGTCTGTTCAAGCCTGCAGCATACCACACTTCTGTTCTGACAAATACATGCTTAAACATTTCTCAAAGTGAACATCAAATTCACATACAAGAAGCATTAAGCTTCAGCCTTGTAAGCATCCTGCGTGCTGTCTACTGAGCATGAATGAGGTTTACAACTGTGGTTAGTTCACGCAGTTCATTACACAGGAGATAACCCAGTATCCCACCTCTTTGTGCTTCCAAAACATTATCCGCATTCAAGTCATCACCTTTTAGGGGAGCTGTGCGGGGCCGGCCCTTTGGGGCTTGTTTCCCCTTTCCTTTACCCAGCAGTAATTCTGCATTGCGCTCCGCATTGGGGCCTAGCTTCGCCATCAAGTGGTCTGGGATACCCTTCATACAAGCCTTAGCCTGCAACTGGTCTTCAGAGTCACTCAAATCTGACAGGTCACTATTTGTACTGGAGTCAGAGTCCTGTTTGGATGTTAAGCTCCGCTCATCTAGCGAGAACCTTTTCACAGCTTCAAAAGGGGCTTTGTTCTCCTGTGGAAACTCTACATGTGAAGAGAAAAGGGTAGGTGGATGTCTGCCAAACACATTAGAAAAAGTTTTCAGAAGAGGATTGTCCTGCTGCCCAGGCCCAACAGCTGGTTTTTCTTCTGTTGGGCTGGAGGAAAGTGTGGGCATCTCGATAGGCTGTGTCAGGTTGCTGGTCGGTGAGCTGCTTCCAAAACATTATCCGCATTCAAGTCATCACCTTTTAGGGGAGCTGTGCGGGGCCGGCCCTTTGGGGCTTGTTTCCCCTTTCCTTTACCCAGCAGTAATTCTGCATTGCGCTCCGCATTGGGGCCTAGCTTCGCCATCAAGTGGTCTGGGATACCCTTCATACAAGCCTTAGCCTGCAACTGGTCTTCAGAGTCACTCAAATCTGACAGGTCACTATTTGTACTGGAGTCAGAGTCCTGTTTGGATGTTAAGCTCCGCTCATCTAGCGAGAACCTTTTCACAGCTTCAAAAGGGGCTTTGTTCTCCTGTGGAAACTCTACATGTGAAGAGAAAAGGGTAGGTGGATGTCTGCCAAACACATTAGAAAAAGTTTTCAGAAGAGGATTGTCCTGCTGCCCAGGCCCAACAGCTGGTTTTTCTTCTGTTGGGCTGGAGGAAAGTGTGGGCATCTCGATAGGCTGTGTCAGGTTGCTGGTCGGTGAGCGGAAACGGCCATTCCCTACAGTGGAAGGGCTTTGAACACCAGCAGCAGCTGTTGAACCAGAAGCACTGGAGATCATCTTTGAGGAGTCAGTTGTTATAAACAATGTTTTCTTCTTAGCTAAAGAGTCTGTAGAGGTGAGTGTTTCTGGCCAGCCAGAAGTGGCCTTATGACCCACAGGTGTCGAGGGAGCACAAACCCCCGTCTGAGATGAAGATGCAAAGCCACTGAAAGGACTAAGTTCTGCTTTCTCAGCAAATGCCAGGAAAGGGTTTGAGGGTTCCTCTCGTGACAGTTTTGGGGGCTGTAAAAATAGGTTTTCGTGACTATCAGGGGGACGAGTATTCAACAGACTTCGTGAAAAGGCTGGAGTAAGGGTAGGCATAGATTCTACAGGCAGCTTCCGCTCCACAGAACTACCAGACTGGGCTCCCGGCTTAGTGTCCACTGAAATAACTTTACCTTTACAAGTCCCAGCACCCACACTCTCTGTACATTGCTTGAATGAGTCCCGACTAGAGACATCTTCAGTCAAGCTCTCTGAAATGACTGTGAAATAGTTACTGGAAGGAAGATTCTGGGACATGCACTGAAAAAACAAGTTCTTGGATGAATCAGAATCTTTCTGAGCTTCTTGTCCAGTACCACAGCCAAAAGGAAATCCAGAAGGTTTGCTTTCTGGAGCCATCACTCCATTTGATTGGCTCCTTCCAGCCCCAAATACCAAGGACTGGGAAGCACTTGGAAGAGAGACTCCAAATCCAGAAGAAGTCAAAAGTGAATTTCGGGAATTCTGAAACAAAATTAATAAGCATTAGTCTATTATAGGATTGTTATTTGATTCAAGAATAGTTTGGTTCATCTCATCGTACCATTAGCATTCTACTTACCCATGTGGAATAGAAATTTCCAGCAGACATACTTACAATGAAGAAACTTCTTTAAAGATTCCTACCCACAAGCTATTGAAACTGAAGACACACAAAGAAAACTAACACTTAATGTCTTATCGCACTTTAGAACAAAGGTGAGACACAAGACAGGTGAACTAATTCATACAAAAGCAACTTAGTAAAACTGCTGATCCTTTGAAGTCAAATCAACAACGAGGGAACCTTAATTGAAACTGCTTTGGAATACCCTTCCACCTTTCACCCTCACCCAAGATCATTCTGGTAAGCTCCATCTACTTAAGTAGCACTGTTGAAATAAGTAACTTAGTTTGCAAGTTAATTAAACAAACCAAGCCCCCTAGCAGTTAGCAGACAAACTATTCCTGGTCCCAGCAAGCCGCATCTGCTGACAGGTAGATAGATGCCTAGGACACAGTGCCTTCCAGGGAATTACTCACTAGAGGTTAAGCACAAAAGGCTTAGCTTTTATGACCACTAAATACTAGAAAGTTTTGTGAATGGCAGATTTCTACTAGAACCATAACTGCGATACGGAATATTCACTTGCTCTCTTCTCAGTTGGTACTTGTCCAGATTTTCCAATTCTGACAGTCCTACTGTAACTATTATATACTGGGATTAATTCCTCATAGAATCATTTAGATCAGCTCTACTCCTTTTTTTTTGAGTTTCCACTTAGAAATTTGCTCATCATTAACACAATTTTATTTCAAGGTCATGTTAAATACAACCACAGACTCTGTGCAACACATCCTACTGGTCACTAGTGTCCCTGCACACCTACTCTACTGCATACTAATGTTTAGCTTGCTCCTCATTACCAATCTCCAGCTGTAATAACTTTAATAACCCATTAACAGTTCTTTCAGATATTAGAATTTCAGATATTTATTTTTAGACATAAAAATAATTTTAGAAAACTGAGTTCTAATAGTTTTAAAAACAATATGAATTTGAATGGAAACCAAGGTTTTGAAGTCATCTCAAGGACCAAATCACACTATGATATAGCAGACAGTCTGAAACAGTAACACATGTGAACTACCTACAACACTCTTACTGATTTATGTCAGGTTCCTTCCCTCAAAAAAAATAGTTTAAAATGGACTAATAGTCTGCCTGCCAACTCTGAAGCCAAATTATAAATGTTTTAAAAAAGTGATTTGGGGTTGGAGAGAGGGAAAGAAGGACAGGTGATACCGTAATTTCTCAGTACAATTACACAATCTGTAGTTGCTCCCAACTCTGAATTTATTTATTTTTTGGGGGGGTGGGGGATAGAAGAGGTCATATTACATTGTATTATGCTCATTATGCAACACTCCTGTTTTCAACAATTTTATTTCTCCTTTACACCTTACCACCTAGGCATCTTTATCCCAAGGTAAACATCTAACCCTTCCACCAATTCCATTGGCTTATACAAAAGACAGGGATGATAACAATGCCTTTAACCTCCAGGCAATCACACTGGACTCTCTTAACGTATCTCCCATTTTCTTTTTTTATACAGTAGATGGCGAGATTCTTTATTTTTGTTGTACTTACTGAGGTCAGTTTCATTTTTGTTTTGTTTTTACAAATCTTCATTTGATTTATTTAAAAAGTCTTCTATTTTAACAGGGTTTCCCTTCTATTTTTCTACTCTTTCCATTGTAAACAAAGACATAACTAAAAGGCCTTCAAGATGCTTTCAGACTGAGCTCTCATCTCAAATACTTTAATTATTTCTTTGGTTTTAGTCCTAGATTGTATACAATGGAACTGGCTCATTTTACTACTATATAGATACCACAGCTCTAACACACAAGACAGGCATCTGTTAAAGGTCCTCTAAATGTAGGTTTATAGTTTTTCTGGTTTTGAGGCTTTTTTTTTAAAGTAACTTGAATGTTCAACTCAGTACGCATTTTCACGCAGATTTGTTTATATAAAGGCAAGAGATTTTAAGCAGGTTATCTGCCATATGACGCAACAAAATTAATTAAATGCAGTGCTTAGTGTTATGTTAAAGCTGCATTTCTCAGATTAAGGCTGAATAAGCATAAGAGTGCTACACAGTTGTCTCTTAATACTCCTTCACCAATCATCTTAATTTTCTTTTGAGTAATTTCTTAGGTCAGGTAACAGGTTTTCTTCGGAAGGAGACAGACTCAGGAGAGAAAAAGCAGGCTTTTTCAATTCCGTGGACACACATTGTAACAGGAGTATGTTGCAGAACATCTGCTGCAAACACATAAATCTTTCTGAAACATGTTGGATCATGAGCTACTCACCTCTCCCTGGGCTTGGGATCGGACTGCTTTCAGTTTCTCCTGTCCAGTAACAGCTGGCAAACTGGTATCAGAGATTCTCACAGTTGTCGGTGTCAAAGCAGGTGTAGTAACTGCAGTTGTAGAAGTCACTGTGCCTTGGCCAACCTGTTCCAGTGATTTTCCTGCCTCTTTACATCCAGATCCAACTAGTAATGGTTGTCCAGTCACAGAAGAAAATGGAGTGAAGGGCAATGGTGTGTCACCACCAACTGGCTCGTCTTGGACTACCAGTGTTCGGCCATTCTCTTTGGTGTAAGTAGCAAAACGAATATTGCGATTAATCTGAGGAATAAACGAAGGCAACTGCTTGGCCCTTGGATCCAGTCCTGTTTCACTACTGGAGACTCCTTTCCAAGGACCTCTGCTTGCCTCACCTCCGTCACTACCATTGCTATCTGCCTCACTCCTCTCCTTTAGCTTCTTTGTTGCAGGATCACAACCAGGATCTGATACATTTTTCCTCCTCCTTCCGTCCTTTCCCTCCAGGCTTTCTTTCTTCTTTTTCCCTTTAGTTGATGATTTAGCTGCTTTTAGGCCCCCTCCCTGTAATAGACAAAGCCATGCAATCACTAAACAGAACAATCAGGATACCCATTCAAAGAACTTCTTTTCTGTAAGAACAGAATATATTACACTGCTCTGAAGTTTAGGAACACTTTATCAGAAACTGAGACATCTAAAGAGAGATGCTACGTGAGCACAGAACACAAGCATTAAGTGCAGTCTTGTCTTTTTTGTACTAGAATAAGATCTGCACAAGAAATTTTTTAGCTGAGCTACCTTGCTGTAGCATGAACATCACGCCAAATTTTGAGAAATATGCAATACTCCAACAAAGCTCTTCATAATGTATGAATACCATCTGCACACTAATTTTTTCTCCAAGTATAGACCCCACGACTCTTTTCAAGGGCACGCTGTCTGTCCACTACACAAAGCCTACAATATTTAACTACAGGAGATAGCTTGCCCTTTAGCCTACGGTAAAAATTCAGGTTCAAATGTTATCATGGAACCTCTCAACTGAAGCAATGAAATGCCACAAACACACAAGCCTGCTTACAAGGCAGAGAAGCCAGATGGCAATTTTTAGAAATGCCTTAAAAGGTCTGTGAACCAGCACAGAATGATCCTTTTAGAAAAAGGCAGCAACACTACACCTTAAAATGGAGAACAACCACCACGGTTACACAGTTACTGATCCCCCCTCCACGATCCATGCTAAACTTAGTAAACAGGCCTGAACAAAAAGAGAAGATTGTTTAAAGAAAGCTATGACCATCAAAATGGTAAACAAAATTTTCCTGTTCCAAATTTAAGAGGAAAATTATGAAAATTATCCAAAATCTACAGTGAACACTGCAGAATTTTTTAGTCCTTTCCAGATTTTACTTATTTCAGATCAAAAATTTTATGAAGTTTCATACTGTATATACAAGACTTGAACGAACTGCTGTACTACCTCGCTTGGAGAAGTGTTATCCATCACCACATGAATCAGTCGAGGATCCACCGACTTTATCTCACCACTCTAATTTTTATACGGATTGATAATGAGGAGGTAAGAGAAAGAAAAGCAGAGGTTAATTTTTAATTCAAAGTATATAGTATCAACATAAGAGACCTAAATACACAGTTACTGTGCAGGCCCTCTCCCATTTACCTTTTCCTTCTGTCTCACTTTCTTAGTAATACTACAGCCTTCCAGTTCACCTTCTATCCTTTTGCTCCTTCTCTATTTGAAAAACTTTTGCATTTGATTCCTACTGCTGTTTCCATGTATATTTGTTCTATTGAGCATTTCTAGAGGTACTCATGCATTAAACACAGCTCTTAAATTTGATTCAACATTGTTCCAGCCCTCTCCATGTTCACTCCTCTAGGTGTAGAAAGGACTACTGGAAGAAGCACCTCAGTTTAGCCTAAGTATCCTCACCAGTTTCTCCCCAAAAGGAGCAACAAATATCCAATCTCTGTATCTGTGCTTGGAGGTTACATTTTTAGTTCACAGTACTGAAATTCTTACAGCTTTTCTTTTTTTAATAGTCTGTGTGACATCATTTATTCTGGAAAGTCAACATAATAGGAAAAAATACTAGAAAAATACTGTGAATCCCAACACAAATCATTACTCATCTTTTAAAGCAAAAAAACAAACCAAAAGAGTAAGTTTGGGCGAAGCTGTCATTCTCCACATACAGATATTGAGGCATGATATTTTAGGAACACCAAAGCAGTGCTTCGTATTTTTACCTCAGTCACAGACACCTCCATAAGACGAGTTATTGGATCTTGGTGGCTCACAACACCACAGAGCCAGCTATTTTCATCCTCTGGTTGATAAACTTTAACTCTTTGGCCTTGGACACTGTAAGGACCTGGAAAATAAGGACTTTGAGTACATTTTCCAAACAAGCTTTGCGTCATACTAGTTAGGAGTCATACAAAAAAATGGTTCTGTGCACTTAATTAGGACTTGACGTGTCATCTTCCAGGTGGAAAGAAATTAAAACACTAGGGCTTCTGCTAAAAATTCTGTGTAACCAGGCATTTTATCCTAAAAAGTCAATAGGTCCTCATTGTTGTAACTCAAAGCTACTGTGACGACAAAATGAATACAGTTTACACATAAAAAAACCAAACGTGAAAGACCAAAATTAACTCACTCCTTTGACAAAATCATGCTGGATGGGGGCTCCTTGCGAACTAAATTATTTTGCTTTCTAACCTACAGGTTAGTAATCATGCAGCTTCAATCCAGTAACCAGTCCCAGTATTCTGACTTAGTTCAGATGTGTCAAATCCCAGAAAAAACCCCATGCGTTTCAGAGTAGAAACGTATTTGGATATCCAACATCTCTAAATCAACCAGTCTTAGTTCTTTCACACAGGTAACAGATTATCTACATAAAGGTCTCCTCTCACCCTCCCCTTGCTCTCCACATCAGCATGCTGAGCTTTCCTCCTACCCTAAGCCCAGACAAAATAAACCTCTGCTAATCTTGGATCATCAAAATCCACGTGATCCAACAACCTGTTGTGACACAGCCAGAATTAGGGACTTCAGAAGAAGGCTTCGAACTGGACAATTCTTAAGCTACTTGCTCATGTAAGAAGTATTGTCCTCATAGAACTTCTATGAATACACATTTTATTTGACCAAAAGGCACCAAATTCCCTTAAGAATTACATCATCCTTCAAATGTAAGACAGTGGTCTGTCTCTAGGGTGCCTCCCTGGCACACAAACTCTGCATAGAAATTATTTTAGCACTTGACCAAAATGACCCAAATCTGACAACAAAAGCCACAATCAGGCTTAACCCTAATACACAACCCAGACAACAGATAAGGTACTAACTCTATGCTGACCAGCCACATCCACACGTATATTCAACTTAAACAACTGATGTATTAATTATCGAAATGTCAAAATTTGAATTGCCATTACAAAAGAAAGTTTCTGAGGATCAGCAAATACAAAGGAACTTCAATTCTCAATTTCCACATTTACAGAACAGACCCACAGAAAAGGAGCAACACTTTAAAAATTCAAAACTAAAACTTAAAATAGGGAAGCTGTAAATAGATGGATATTGTCCTACTTTAACTACATCTTAAGTGACCATTCCCAGTAGGTATTTCTGGTTGTATCTCAGCAACTCCTTACCTGTATCTGTGATAAAATAATGTTTCTTTGTAAAGAACTTGCAAAATACAGAAAATTGACCTTCCAAATGAAACAGTAACAGATATTATTACTATCCTCCTTCACAAATTCCAGCATAGCCTTACAGCTGTTGCACAACAAAGTAGCTCCGAGATAGAAAACACACCTCACCTCTACTAAATATCTCCTGAAGCTTCTGGTCGCTGATCAGTGCATTGACAGATTCTCTTAGTGAAGGCTGTTCCTGCAGAATCTGATTTTGACTCTCTGTTGCCATCTGCCAAAAACAAACAGTTTTAACAAAGTACAGTCTTCTAGGGTAATAGAATCATTAGGTTTTACAGGACAGCTCTTCTTGGACTGCAGTCAGAGATGACAAACAAGAAAAAAAAAAGTAAAATTAAAAAAAAAAATTACTGAGCATGCCAGGGGGAATAAAAGAATTAACTATGCAAAAGCTGTTGCAAAACTTCCACTGCAATTATCAGCTACACAATGATATCTAGCTCTCCAACTGAACAATGTAGAGAGTATTAGTACTTTTCGCATGCAAATGGAGGTCAGTGTAAGGACCTGGCTATGCAGGGAAACAAACACAAATATGTGACAGGGCAGTGAAAGGAGAAAGATGGATATGTTGGTGGAACAGTAAGAAAAAACCAAAACTAATCTGACAAGCACAGCCCAAAGATAAATTCACATTTTAACTGAATACAGTTCAAATACCTGAAATAAACGTAATCCACTGGCATCAGACAGGAAACGTAAATGTCTGTCCAGAAGAAATTCCACTGGGACCACAGAGCCTAACCCCAGTTTATCTACTAGAGGAGTGAAGGTCTGTGACAAAAAAAAAGAAGTTACCAAAATGACTGAGCACACATACATGCCACCAACAATTGATTTCACAAGCTTTTTAGATTTTAAAAAATTAAAAATTTTAATTTCTCAACTTCTACCTCCCAGTGCTCAAGTTGTAATGCAAAATATTAGTCATTATGTCTAAGCCAATAATTCTTGCATTACAAGCAGGAATTACAGACAATTGGATCCACTTTTTCATTAGACCTTAAAGCAGAAATGAAAACACCTGTGGTGGTATTTGGTTTTTCACAGGTAAACACCTTCTGATGCTCAGGTTAAAAAAAAGCTTTGGTTAATGATTCAAACTATCTAACGTATTTCAGATACAGCCTTATGAAAGGAGTGGTTTTATTCTTCTACAGAAGTTAGCTGTAAGGAATTTATATGCTTATTATTGAATGAGAGAATTTTTGGCCAGTGTTTTGTGAAAAACTGAAGTTCATAGCAAGTGTACTATTGATGTTCAAGATGCAGGGCAAATCACTAAAAATACCTAGTGGATTCAGAAACCTTGTAATAGCAGAATCAGACAACCTTATAAAATAATTTGCTGATGGAAGAGGATGTTGCCAGCAAGAGTCTTTGAAGTGTTATTTGTCTCATGCTCACACTTACATGATTTTAACACACAAGTATTCATGACATTTTTCCCTTAACAGCTCTCATCAAGTTTGTTTACACTCCATTCTCCTGTACACAACAGTATAAATATAAAAATTTATTTTCTCAGTTTATGTAGAACTATTTCCTGAAAGCAAACAGGACTACAAAAAAGAGACAATGAAGAATGAAAACACATTCATAAGTGATATATCTTAAACAAACAAACAAACAAAAACAAACAAAAACAAACCAAAAAGCAAAACCCCAACAAAACCCACCATCCCCCACACCCCTGAAACATACCATCCCCTTTGTAATGCTAAGTAGTTGGTTACCCATTGCCAATATGTACTCTGGTGCTTTGACTAACTCCAATCTCCATTCCCATACAGTTATCTGGGTAGGCCTGTAGTACCTAGAGAAAGCTTCAATGCTCATGTGGATGTCCAGAGTAGGGAAATATTTTTTCAGCAAGCCTACAGGTAAAGCTCGAGTTGTAGTGGAAATACTCTGCAATCATTACACAGTCAGCATGCAGACTATGGTAATACACCCAAATCACTTGGATTTTGACCTATTTGGCAATCAACTGAAAAATGCTGTTCCGGTGTAAAAACAGTTTCCCAGATGAAATTAACTGGAGTTAATTTTTGGAGACAAGTTGGAAATACACTGAAAGGAAAACTTCACCTCTGGAAAAAACACTCTCTCCAGAGTCTCTGCTGTAAAGGCCTGGTTTTCTTCTGCCTTAAGCCAAGTGCAATAAAGAAATCCTCAGAGAAAGATGCAGTGATGAACTTGCTCAACTTGATCATTGCATGGTGCCCAAGTGCCCCTTTGAAACACTAAATTCAAATTCTACCAAGGCACACAATCCTTGATGGGGAAAAAATGTTTCAATGTAGCCACGCACAAAATGTATTAAAAAGCAGAGTAGGATCCCAAGCAGTCCAAGGACTGTGGGAGGAGAAAAGAAACAAAAGAAGGGCCAAATAATAAAAATTAAACAGCATAAAAATGAGGGAAGGATTCTCACATATAATCTTTCCTCTTCAGATGCCACTAAGAGAAGAAATATATAAGGAATGCTCATCACTATATACGACTCATCAGGATGTCTGCAGAATGGGTATATTCAGATATGCTAGCTAAAATACACTGGCTTTGTTTTCAAGTGTCATGACATGTAGCTGCCATGTAAACAGCAATATGGTTAACCACATCAAGAAACATGAGAAAATTTTGCATGTCACATTAGTTAATGCTGACAGCAAAATGGAAATAAATTTTTTAGATTCGAAGTGGCCAATTCAATATGTCAGGCACAGCACGCAGTCTGTTCTCTTCCCCAAGATGCCTTCTGGTATACCTACTTAATTGATGCAACAGCCTTTACCATACAGAGCTCCGGAGAGTCCTTCATAAGACTAAAAGGCTTATTCTCACAATTCAGAAAAGCCTAACATACATAAAATTTTAAAATAGGGCAAAATGATCTTTTCAGATATATAACACGTTTCTTCAGAGACTAACCTGTAAATAACACATTTCTGTAAAATATGTCATAGCAATTCCTGGGGCAGGAACTGGAAGCATACTGCCTCTCCAGTGCTTTCCCAAAGGCGCTATTAAGTGCCAGTTAAGAAACTCCTATTAGTAAAAGTCCATCCCCAAGAAATTTTTGAACCTGCAAAACGGTGCCCTGTACAATATCCAAGCCTCAAGTTTCACAGTGGAGCTGATGAAAACTTCTGAGGATCTAAGGGCTTCTGGTCAAATACTCACCAGTGCAGGCCACTGTGCCTGCGAGATTCGAGTCCCCTGAAGCATAACTGGATCATTTCGTGGTGCCCAAACCAATGATCCTTCCAGCAGCAACACTATAACTTCTTCAGCATGGACTTTCACCCATGCATGTTGGTTCCAGTTACAGCCATCAAATTCCACAAAGATCTGATTGAAAAAAAAATTAGAAGGTATTTAATCTCTTTTCAGACACTTAATAGAAAATAACATTCCTACAATCCTTACGGAAAATGAGACAGCAGCTTTAGTAAGAAACATCACGATAAGTATTGCAATATTTACACTGAGAACACATCTGCATAGCTATCAAATATTACAGAAGAAATGGGAATCAAATTCACAATTACTAACCTATGACCAATTATTTATCCCCAAACACACATCACTGGCTCCAAATGCTGCGTTTTCCTATACAAAATTAAAGACATGAGAATTGTTCATCCCAAAATGCAGCTAATGACCCAGTGCAAGCCTCTTTTGCAGGAGGATTTTTTAGAGAATTTCAACCCTCTTACTTGGCACTTCAACAGACAGCCTGTATCAGTATGGTTAACTGACACTCACAGAGCTAAATGCTTCAGCCTGCAAGGTTTGTGTTTACAAAACCCACTCTAAACCAGATGTTTGTCTTGTCTTGTACATTATTAAAGTTCCTGAACAAATGCAAATATTTTGGATGACACGAGATTACTGAGAATTACCTACTTGCTAAATTTTTAATTACCTTATTTACAAGTGTAACAATATAAACCACACTACACACACTACAAATCCAAATTGCTGTTCTGAGATATCATCCTCCTTTTTTCCCATCACAAAGGACAACTGTTAAAGTCATATGAAATGACATGGCAAGAATGCTAAGGTTACAAATCTCATTCCATGTCCTAACAACTGGAGCTATTAAGAGTTAGAAAAGTCACATTCCAATCTCTCATCTACACAACTTACATACTTGCCAAATATAATCAAACATGTCAGATGAACGGCAAAAAAATTACTAATCAGTTAAGGAACACCTTAAGCTGGATGGTCAAAACAGAGTTTTGTAACCATTACAAGATCACTGGGGAGCGACAAGGTACAGAGACAGACAGCTCTCTGCTTTACCAATAAACCCTATTAAGAGAAGTATTAGAGACCGCTTACTCCTCTACCCCACTCCTCCCCCCAGACTCAAAAGCTCAAAGTCCAAGGGAAGAGGGAAGGAACATGAAGTAATTCTCCTGATGAATTCTTGAACTCCATTACTGCTTAAGCTGCCCTGCTGAGAAACAGTACCGGACCTTTCAAGATATCCTTCCACCAATTCAACAATTTTCAGCAATAGGGTGGAAACTAGACTGAACACCTTTCCATTTTCAGTGGGCCTATAGCTTTCTTAGTATTATATTTGTGCTACTTTGCCAGTAGCATGTGACATAATGAGAAAACTATCACAGAAAAATAACTACATGGAATAATTTGTTTACAATGCATGCAGCATTAGTGAGGTAATAATCCTGTTATGATTCTCTTATCACAAAGGTTATATGAAAAGAGGTTGTCATAACTAATTACTACAATAATGCTGACTTTGGAATATATGCTTTTTTGCAAAATATTTAAGAATTTGATTAAAAGATGGGGAGATTTTATAAGTAACAACACAGAGAGGACCTCTCACTGGCATGTCCCCCTAAACTACTTGGCAAGGATCACCAAAGGCAGACAAACTCAAAAAAGCAATGAAGTACAGCTTACCACCCTGCCCAAATAAATGAGAATACCTATTAGGTTCATTTTATTACTTCACTCAAGATTTAAACAAGCCCAGCCTACATCTCCTTCTATGACAAACTGACCCATTTAATAGATGAGGGAAAGGCTGTGGATGTACTTACCCAGACTTCAGTAAAGCGTCTGTCACCACCTCCCACAGCATACTCCTAGAAAAACTGGCTGCTCATGGTTTGGATGACTGGACCCTTCGATGGGTAAAAGACCGGCTGGATCACCAGGTGCAGGGAGTTGTGGTGAACAGCACTAAATCCAGTTGGGGCTAGTCGTAAGTGGTATTCCCCAGGGCTCAGTTTTGAGGTTGCTCCTGTTTAACATCTTTATTGATGATCTGGACATAGGGATTGAGTGCATCCTCAGTAAATTTGCAGACAAGAGCAAGTTGGGTGGGAGTGTTGATCTGCTTGAGGGTAAGAAGGCTTTGCAGAGAGACCTGGACAGACTCAATCAAAATCATTGCCCAAGGACAACGACATGAGGTTCAACAAGGTGGGTCCTTGCAGCACTAGGTCCTACACTTGGGTTGCAGAAACCTCCTGCAGAGCCACACGCTTGGGGAGTAGTGCCTTGGGAGCTGTTCGGCAGAAAGGGACTTTGGAGTGCTGGTTGACAGCCACCTCAGTAAGAGCCAGCACGTGCCTAGGTGACCAAGAAGCTGAATGGAAACTTGGCCTGTATCAAGAACAGTGTAGCCAGCAGTACTAGGGAAATGATCGTCCTCCTCTACTCAGCACTGGTGGGGCCACGCCTCAATTGCTGCATTCAGTTCTGGGCTCCTCACTTTAAAAAGGACATTGAAGTGCTGGAGCGTATCCAGCAAAGACCAACAAGGCTCCACAAAAGGTCTAGAAAACACGTTTTATGAGGAGTGGCTGAGGGAGGCTGCATTTGTTTAGTCTTGAGGAGGTTCAGGGGGGATCTCATCATTCTCTACAACCCCCTGAAAGGAGGTTGCAGTAAGGTGGGGGCCAGTCTCTTCTGCTGTGCCTGCAGCAAGAGGACAAGACGAAATGGATTTCACCTGAGATGAGGAGATTCAGAGTAGATGTTAAAAAAAAATTTTTCACTGTTCAGGTAGTCAGGCACTGAAATAGGTTTCCCAGGGAGATGGTAGAGTCACTATCCCTACAGGTGTTTATGAGGCATCTGGCTCTGGTACTGGATGATGTGGTTTAGGGATTACAGTGGTAGTGCTGGGCTGACAGTTGGACTTGATGATCTTACAGGTCTCCTCCAACCTTGATGTTTCGATAATTCAATGATTCTAAGATTATTTGCCTTGTGATACACACACTCTTTGTATAATAACAAGCTTTGACCTGGAGCTTAATGCCACCTTCTCAATAATCTGAAAATAAGAAACCAAAGCTAATCTTCTCAAGTTGCAAATTCTTTAAAAGAATGTCTCAGAAACTGTCACTCTCTCTCCAGAAGCACCTACCTCAATGTCATTTAGCATACTAAGCAACTCTTAACAAATGAAATTCATCCCTGACTACAATAATTAATGTCAAAATGAACAAGGTAGACATCAACAAAAGCATGACATTCTGGAATAAATTTAGGAAGACGTTGTTGTGTGCTAAGCATGCAAAAACTGCCAAAAAAACTTGACTATGCAAGAAAACCTCCCCATTTTCCTTTGTGTTTTGCCAACAGAATGTCACTATCCAGTGTGGGTGAGACACTCCAAAGGGACTCCCAAGAGTGAGCGCTGGAATCAAGGCAGTCAGTACCCAGCAGCGCTACCTCAAAAGAGCATAATCAGTAACAAGACAGAAATAGACTTCTTTCTCACCCCACTCCTCATCTGTAACTTGATAACCACATCAAATCTGCTAAGATCCTTTTGTGAATGTTTCAAGTCGCAGTGAGTTTTCTCTACTGCAGTTACACTGACAAAGAAGCCAAGATTTTTTTTAATAAATCCTGTAAACTTATACAAGCTACAAATGCAGAGGTATTCCATCCCCCTCATATCACCCCTGTTCCTTCCATTTCAGTAGCACAAATGATTAGAGAATACCTCATTACCCTATTGAGCCCTGAGAAAAGTAATCAATGGAGCCATAGAAGACATTCTTTGCCACATGTGCATATTTTTCAGTGTGGATGCCTATCTTTCTCACATAAAACAGAGAAAACAGAAAGATCAGCAGGGAAAAAAACCTTGTGGCATAACAAGGATTCACAGGACTTTATACTTAGGCCACCAACAAAGTATCGCAGAGTGAGCAGAGAAAATGTACATCCACTACTTTTGCACTCACCTCTTCTTCACAGAACTGTATTTTAATCGCAAAGCAGATAAAAATGTACTTGAAGAAACATTTGACATTCCATTTGTTCTTAAAAATCTCTTTTACAACAAGAAGCATTAAATATATGCCTACTGCCAACACCAATCCAGCCCAGTGTTTTGCCTTCAACAGCAGCAATATGAGACATTACTTAGGGAATGAGACAAAGCCTTACATCACTTCCTGGTGTTCCTTCTCCGCATGTATTCTTTTGATACGCAAAAACATGCAAGTGCCTTGCTGCCAGGGAGAATGATCAAGGAACATGATCACCTCTGCAGAATGGAAGGAAATGCAGAAAAATAGAGTGGCACAGAAAACAATTTCAATCTCCTAGACTCACGCAACTCCAGTCTGCACTGAACCTTCCCACCATTCTACAGTCACAGTGAAAAGTCGCAGTCTGAAGACTCCTGTTTCAAAATCCCTTACAGTTTGAAAGTCCCTCCAAGCTCCCCATTCAGTCCCAGAAAGACCTGAAATTCTGCAGCAGACACGTGCACAACAGACAAAAACTTCTACACACCTCAGCACAACAAACAGGATAGGCATGTTTTCCCATGTGCTTCTCTGCTTTCAAGATGACTTTCATGTAGCACTTAAAAACTGCTTAACAGCACACAAGTGCTAAATTCAGTCTTGTAGGGTATCCCTCATCTACTACATACAGCCTCCAGATAGGAAGATATTCTTTCTCAATGTGACCTAGTTAAACAAACTAGTTGAAATACCCTGATACTTCCGATTAATTCAGAGTTCTGATACTTGCAATGTATTTAAGCTTATGCCACAATCCAGATAATTTCTAAATACCAACTTTATTGCATGAAATCCCTTATGAATAAAATACTTTAAATTACATGTTTTTGTTAAGATGTATAATCTACATATCATGTACAAGGAAAAATATCTTCAGAATACATTCAATTATGTGCAGATTACTGTAAGAAATAGATAAACTCAAGACACAAAAAACTTGGATAAGACAAAACATTCCATAGAAAAAATAACTTATTATACATTGGGGAGGGGAGTGCAGGAGAAGGGGCAATCCTTTGTACACCATCTACCATGGGATTATTCCACAACAGTCCCTATTCAAAACACTTTGTGTCCCAGGCCTCCTAACTTTCATGGTATTGTAGAGCTTGCCTATCCATTAAAACAATCATCTCTCATACTTCTGTTCCACATAAGAAAAGCAGTACTGTCCTTCATGTGACACATTGAGTTATTTTGCCATTAGCATGTACCATGTACTTTTACAATATTAGGAACATACTGAGATAAAGCTCAACAGGTCTTTAATGACTGTGTTCTAGTAAACATTTTGAGAAAGAGGGTAATACCTGTTTCCATTTAGAAGAGGCAAAGCTGTTTTCTAATAGCAGCATAGTTTTTCCTCAGGATTTGTTCTAGATGCTCTGAAGATGGGACCACAACTAGGACTGACCATTATATATATTTTTTTTATTTTTTGGTGGACTAACCACAATTAGATTACTCCACATCATATCAAAGTAAGAATGTCTAAGAGCTACTCTCCATAACCAAATTTTTACAGGGGAAAAAAACCCAAAAATCTTTCAGAGGCTTTGCTCTACCAGAAAAAGTAATAGCTTCCCAGAATTCCAATATATTAAAGACAAAAAAAAAAAACCCAAACAAACATGGTTTTAAGTTTTATACCTCTTGTCTATTCCCAAGATTTATGCCCTAGAAAGGTGCAGATATGCAACTGCAGTTTTGTATTTCTAAAAGCCCAATGTGAGACTACAGGCTAGTAACTGAAACCATCCCTATAAGATACTATGAGGAAGGACAGACAGACAGACCAAAGAGTAGAAAATACATTTTTCCTAGCCTTTATCACACCTAGTCCACATTATTACCTTAGAAGAGTATTTCCGAAACAGTGGTTGACTGCTTGGTGCCAACTCATCACTTCTTCTGACAGAACGAATTTAAAAAGAACTCTTTTTTGATAGTATATCATTGCCATTGTCACAGTAGTATTCATTATGCATGGAAGAGTCCATGAAAGCACTGAATGTCCCACATTACTCTAAATTCTGCCCTGACTATTTTACACAGTTCACATTTTACAGTTCTTTCATAGCTTTTGAGAACACACTGTTTAGAGACAGCTGCACCCCTGAAACAGTATTAAGTGGAAGGTTGTTGATGAAAAGAACTGGGGAGAGAACTGCAGTGCTGAATGAAGGTAATGAATTCACACACCAATGAAAATGCAAGAGTACTGATGACACACGTCCAATGCAGTCTGCTACAAGAGTGGCTCTTCAACTGGATTTTAGCCCTGATACACTTTCACAATTCAGACAGTCTCAAACACTTGACACATTTCCCTTTTGAAGAAACCCTTTCTGCATGGGTTTTTCTTTCCTCCTCCTTGAACAAGTCAGACAGCAGCTTGAGTACATAACCACAGCTCTCAACTGCAGACACAGGGTGCCAGGCTGCCCAGATTTGCAAAGCCAAAACCAGCACACTGCTTTCTGCTGACAGCTGTAGGTGCAGTTCTAGAACAAGGCCAAAGAAAGCAGCATCACTAGAGGATGGATGTCAAGGAAACTTCTCAAAGTTGGAACTCTGCAAACAAGCCCAAAAAAACTTATTGTAACTACTAATTTTTAAAAAACTAATCATAAAGAGAATTAAAACTCTTCACAAACACAGAACCTCATTCCCACTACCATGGGTCACTAAATCAGACACAGCCCTCCAAAGCATGCCAGCACTTACAGTGAGGGCCTGCAGAACTAATACATGCAAAGAGAAACTCCACCAATACATTTCAAGAGCTCTTTTTAGGATCTCCACCCAAGCGGTTCACTGAGCTATACTAGAAATAAACCAAACAAATGCTAAAGAGTGCTTAAATACATTACACTAAGCCCAAACTCCTACAACTGAAAACAAAATCTGAGACAAAACCAAATGGATGATCCTCACTCAAAATTGCGCCCTCAATACATATTTTCATATATAATTTAGGCTGATCGAGAATATTTAACATCTTCCCGGTGGAAAAACAAACAAAAAACCGAAGAAAACCCAAAACAACGTTTGGAGGTTATATACACACAGACAGATCAGCACCAGAAATGTCCCAGACGTTATTTGTTTCATATGTATGTTACTTCCAACCACCGCACCGACGGTGCCGGACCCGTCACATACCTGCCCGGCAGCTCCGCCCTCCGCCCCGCCGCCAGCC
>NW_008236924.1:7706316-7711648 GCF_000691975.1 Corvus brachyrhynchos | reverse complement strand
CGGGAGGGACGAGGCCCGCGGCGGGGTAGGTGGGCCGATCGGCGGGTATGAGCCTTCCCTAGGCAGAATCTCTCACGACCGCCAAGTTCAAAACCTGGAATTATTGCAGAAATTAAGGAGTTTTAACCTAAATTTCGAGGTAAACATACAGAAGAACCAGTGCCCGCGTCTCAGGCTGGATCCCACAGATAGCATGAGGAACTGCTGCCGGCCCCAGAGGACCGGCAGCGCCGCACAGGGCCGGGTGCTTCGCTTTCCAGTGAGGCAGATTTTGGAAAGGCGTGCATTTAGGAATTACTTAAGGTACAAAATCAGTATGTTAATGAATTCAGCTGTTACAATTAGCTAATACATCTGAACAGTCGTCATGTAGCGTAGCACAATGTCCTAAACCTGCCCCTTTTCAATATGAACAACCACAAAATACTTAATAATCCTACAGTTTGAAAAATGACATGCGATTTTATATCTGTTTCTGCTTGTGCAGTAAAGGCACACTAGCACTGATATAAACTGGAAAGAGGAGCAGATGCTATACTCCATACCACCACAAGGATACTCTTGTGGAAGTAGGTTTTTCTTTCGCCTCTATTGTTTCTTCACTCTGGCAGAATCCCATTTGACACTGAATTAGCAACAGCAAAGGCAAATTGCTTGCTTTTACTTTCATTTATTCAAATGATTGTGCCAGGTTGTTTTAAGTAGATGACATTTCCTCTTTGTTACTTTCTAGTTAGAGGGATACAATGTACTGACTGGAATATGGGTAAGGCAATGCCCAAAGCCAGTTGAACAACTACCCAAAACTTCAGAGTATCAGCGGCATCAGCACTCAGTGCTCTCCTCCTGTGCTGTACAACATCTCTGAGTTTTGATTTACTACACACCACTAGATTTACTAACTCCCCCCATTTTTTTAAGAACAATACCTACATGAAACATTACTGAATGGTAGCAGAGCCATTGTCTTGCATCTAAGTTGAGTGCCATGGTAAATCCAAGATCAGTACTACATTCTTTGAAGACCAGTCTTTGCCCTCATGTCTTAAGTTTCTTTACTGAAACAGTAAGATCATCAGCTATGCACCAGAAATAGGACCACCATGTGAAAGATTCCAAGTGCTCCTATGCCCCTTCCCATTCCACCAGCTCAAACTCCCATTGCCACGATAAAGCAGACCAGCATTTCCCATCTCCCAAGCATGATGCTGGATATTCCAATGGCATACAGCACCAGGTGGGCCAACAGTGATAAAATACACCAATACTAGGGGTTTCCTAGGTGTCATTAATGATTGACCAAGACAGCATAGGCCATAAAGAATGAATTAAATTCAATTTATGAAATACCTAACTTTTCTACGCTAATTCTGTTGCACCAACCTCTATTACAAGTTAGAAAAATTAGTTTCATGGGCTGTGTGTTAACTTCAAATACTACTTTACTGTGAAAGCATAAAGACAGCTACTGCTCTTAAACTACATACTCAAATGGCTGCAAAACCAGATACCACAATTTCAGCTTGTGAGAAATCAAGTAACCATCAGTTTACATCCAAAGTCCCTTAAGCACTGAAGATGGCTTCTCCAGACTGCCACCTTCACAGCCTTGACTGATGGTCGTGCTCCAGAATACAAAGAAAGTAATTTGCCAGAGTGGCTGATCCAGGGACCGATTTTGTGGAATTTACGTAATTTGGGAAAAGTGGGACTGATGCACTCACCTGTGTTGGAACACCTGGAAATTAACACACCTGTACAGGTTTTCAACCCTCCCTTTCGATATTGTATCTAAGGCTACCCCTTTCCATAGACAGCAGCCATGTTCTTTGGAGAACTTTATTAAAATATATCCAAGAAGTAATCAAACATTTTCTAATGAGCCAGGAGAGAACTGAAGTGAGAAAAACATCTGTACAGAGGACAGTGCTGTAAGTTTTTGTTTACATGCTTTATTTCAATGTTTCACAGTTTAATCATTGTCTACAAAAATATATTTCTGAAACTCTGAGTCCTCTATAAAAAAAGCTGGTCAGCAGCAGTGACCCTGACAAACAGAATGTACCTTGGGATAGTGTGAGCACCTCCTGTAAGCAGATTAGTGCGGCTAGGGAACTCCTGCCTCACCCTGGGAGACTTCTGTTCTTTGGGATTAAAGCTCTGCACTAGTCCTGAAGGAAGGCATTAAAAAAAAAAAAGATACTCCACTTCTGTATACTGCACTAAGCTTGGGAGGGGGAGCTGCAAGTTCAGTGTAACACACAGTAAAGACTGCTAACAAAGCACTTGGCACTCAGGGAAAGAAAACCTCAGGATGCTTAAGTACTGGTAAATTTTTCTTTGAGCTATCCGTTCAGAACAGCCTTTGACTGGTGGTAATAGGTTCAGGCTCTCAGCAGAGGTACAAACAGCACACAAGCAGAGTAATCCTATAAATACAAAGAGAGTCCTTTGAGGACTAAATGAGGGTTCTGTTCATTTTTACCTCACCATTTTCTGCTGTGGCTTTAGTCAAGGGAAAATTACTGTCATATCCAATAACAAGCCTACATCATGTTGGATAGAACAGAGCCGCTATCAATGCTGTCAGCTTCAACTCCTTGGTACCCATAACTGGAAATATTTCTTGCAACATCAATCATTTAATTCCTATGCTTACTAGTCACTAGTGTATCTAGCCACCAAAAATATGAACTGAGAAACTCAAGTTTCCCCCAAATGAGATCTTTCCACTCTTCCTCTGCTCAGTTGTTTGACGGTCTATAGAGATACTTGCAGTTAAGAAGAAAAAAAAATAAATTGCCTCTTCTAAAAAAATAAATCTATCTTGCATTGTGCTCTAGAAAAGACAAGGTCAATGTACTCTGATCCTCAAAGCTCGTAACTAGAAGCCCCTTACCACAAAATAATCTCAGACCTGAACCCCTAAGCAGGGCAGGAATCTTCAGCAGCAAATAAAGAGTAGTTACTGACAGACTGCTTCCCTAATGTGGTAATAGAAGATGAGCTCTCTGAAAACTTTTCCACACCTGCCTGTCAGAAGAGCTTTCTGAGACAGTAGCTTGTGAAATCTGAATTTCCTAGAGATTAGAGAACTCAGGAAAGTGCTGATGGTTATTTTAGGTACATCTGCAATCAACGGGCTTCTGAGCTCCAGGCTTTTGTTCAGAAAAAGTTCTCCTGTAACTCATGCCTACCACCATCTCAGTCTGATCTGCTAAACCTGAGCAGCCAAGGAGGTATATGAATTTGAAGTAGAATCAGCATCATCCACAAAAACACAGAAGCCAAGAAACTTCACAGAGACAAATACCTTATCAAAAAAAGACACTCAGCACTAGAAAACTAGTATTATCTCACTAATGCTAAACAGCTAAAGTGTAAAATCTGTAAGAAAACACCTGAAGTTTACTTCTTGACTATTTTCCTTTCTTGAATTGCTGGGGGGAGTAGAGAAGGGGAAGAGAAAGGAATGAATCACTGTATTAGTAGTAAGCCATTATAGAGAAGGCAGTATTGGAGAAAAATGTTTCACCAGGAAAAAAAAAAAAAATCTGAGAACTTAGTTATTCTGAAAGCTTTCCTTACCTTCCTAAACTAAACAGCCTAAACAGAGGATTTTGTCCATACTTTAAGTTGTTTTTCCAGTCTGCTCCCGTCTGTTCAGCTTCCAGTCACAGACACACAACAGAGAGAATAATCAAGGGAGGCAGAGAAACCCACACATAGGGTATGCCTCCCGTATAGCACCTACTTTAATATATCCAAACAACATGAACAAATCAATCAGATACTGTTACATCTTGTGCATGGAAAGGCTATAACTGAAGTGTAACAAGATGAAATTAAAGGAAGACTTGGAATTAAAGAAAAATCTTCTCCTGTGGAACCTCTTTTGCTGAAGGCTCCCCACTCCTCAAAGAAGCAATGTGAAATGGAGAAGACTTGCCAGAAACAATCCTGCCTTGGCTTCAGGTAGAAAACTGAGAGTATTAATTCTCCTTTAGTATCACAAAGCCTATTCACATAAAACAAACTGCTATCTTGCGTTGCCCTGCTGCCCTGCCCTGCCATTGAGATGTAGTATATCATAGAATCACAGAATATGCTGAGTTGGAAGGGACCCATCAGGATCATCGAGTACAACTCCTGGCCTTGCCCAGGACACCCCAAGAATCCCACCATGTACCCAAAGGCATTGTCCAAACACTTCTTGAACTCAGACAGGCTTGGTGCTGTGCCAGCCTCCCTAGGGAGCCTCTTCCAGTGCTCAGCCACCTTCTGGGTGAAAAACTTTTTCCTGACTATTAAAAGCTGCCTTCTCCACCAGCACAGACAAGTGGAACGTTACTTCTAGCTGATGCAATTATGCAAAAAGGAAAAAAAAAATCTGTATCTTAAAGCTTAGAATTCTAGCCTGATGGATCCCTTGTGGATAAACACTGCCATAGCCTACGAGGTACTTGGGTGCGAGGAACCAGCAACTACATCTGCACATTATTGCTACTTGCTGTCTCTCAGTGTGAGCTTTTCCCATTTCTGCATTTTCTTACCTTCTCCAAATTACAGACTCCAGGGTGAACTATTCTGAAGCCTCACAAACATGGTGGCCACCAAAATACATTTGATGACATTTTAATCGTTTCCAAATTATTTAAAAGGCTGGCTTTGAGACTGTTACTTTTAACTTCAGGCCTAGAACTGCATAGAGAAAACTTGGTATGGTCAAGAACTAACAGTGCCTGCGCTATGCCTGTTCTCACAGGAAACGTTAATTAAAACAAGCAAAGTAACACACAGAGCTTAACCTGGCTGCATTCTATCAAGGGCATAATGAAGACAATAGTCACAACTTCTCCAATTCACTAATATTTTTTCTAATATTCCCCATGGCTACACTTAAAAGAGGTTCAGCCAAATTAAATTTAAGCTACAAGTCACAACTGAAAAGTGTGCACTTAAGTCCGGTGTTCGGAACACTGAGGACCATCCCTGATCAGGCAGCCTCACTTCCATTTTCAAGCGCACAAAGACAGTTCCCTGTCACAGACAACTGAAGCAGATACATGGGAGAACTGATTCGTGAAGTCAAGGGGAGGCAAGGTCACTGCTGCCATGCCCCAGAGAAGGAGAAAGATTCATTAAGAAATTTAACTAAAGGGTTACAAAATAAAGGCAAGAGCTAAAGTTTGTCAGCAATGAAATGCATTCTCCTGTCCCATGTGAACAGGAAACAGTGTCTGTAGGGTGTTAAAGAAGGTCCTAGGAGGAGATGCCCTCCTACTTTTTTCTGCTGCCAAAGGAGGGGAGAGAAACACGCTGCTATTGGTCA
>NW_008236924.1:7698908-7706296 GCF_000691975.1 Corvus brachyrhynchos | reverse complement strand
CTGTTTGCTTGTCTCTCCTGGGGAAGGGGTACGTGGTGCAGAGTGAGAAACAGGAGGGATCCCATGAGCTACAATCCCTTCCACTACTGGTGGTTCTGGTAGCCCAGGGTTGGCTACTCCCACTACTCCTGGAGGAAACCTAAAACCAACAAAAACATAGAAATTACAAGCTTGTCCAACAGAATTATTCAAAGGAAAAGGAGCCATGCCCTCAGACGTGCTGAAAACAAATCCCTCTTTCTAACAGAAATGCTCTGAGATAGAACGCAGGAAAAGTCTCCAGAGCTGAGGAGTAGCAGTGGTATCCTAATGCCAAATGACACCTGTTTGCAGACAGACCCAGACAGTCTGAGGTCACACACTAAACATTTGAAAACAGATACAAAATTTATCTCCAGCTGAAAACGTTGTGAGGCACTCTATGAAGGCACCTGGAGGGCTAGGAATTCCCTCCCCATCAGCAGGTGGAGTGTAAGCTGCAGTTATCCTTCACTGGGCTCCAAGACAGAAGAAGTAAGAAGCTGAACTAATAAAACAGCTAGATGCAAGATGAAAAATAGGAGAGTGACAGTCATGAATTGCTAATGAACTATTCTTCCATCACTTCCATTCTACTTCCCTATGCCCTCTTCATAAATACATCTCAACCTCTGTACATCTCTCATAGAAGGAAAGACAATGTATTTCCTGCTTTGCAGATGGGAGACAAACAGAAGGGAAGCAACCTGCCCACAATCACTTAACAGGTAAACAGATAAACTCAAATACAGTCTATTTAGACTACTGAACAAATCCACTGGATGATGTCTCAGTAATAGTCCACATCTGGGCTACAGGTAAGAACTGTGCTTTTTTTATATAGCCCTAATGATAGGCACAACTTCTAATGTCGAGTTCCAGTCCTTTTTTGGGGGCATTCAGCAGGCTTTCTTACATCAAGGTATCTCTTGGGCATGTCTTCCAAGCATTCAGAAATATTGACCAGTATGCAGCTGGAACTAAATATGACCAAGTACATGTTAAATCCTAGTAGAGCTTTAGAAGAGCTGCTGTTAAGTTTTGGGAAAGAGCTCATATAGAGTATATAGGAACAGAGACATACCTATTTGCAGGTACAAGCAGTTCTCATGTATCTCACCTGTAAGCTGCAGCTCCGTTGAGTTCTGGGTGGACAGTTGCAGGATCAATATTGGACCACTGAGCTGCTAACAGCAAGTACTCCTTATTAACACAGTTTCTCAAAGCGTCGGGTATGTGACCTGCAAGGGCACCAAGAATGACAAAAAAAACCAGAAAACAGGTAGGAGAGACTTGTTCCCTGCAGCATTTACAAAGGAAAGTAGAAAGGAAAAACACAAACTCTTTTTCATCCACCTCCACAGGATAACACTGGGTATGGGAGACTCTCCTCTAAACATCTGGTGTCTGGGGATGGCAAGAAACTGATCCTTTCTTCCCATTTCTATGATCTTGTGAAAATTATTGCCACAAACTGCAACTGCCAAGCCTCACCTTTTTCAAGAGACAACATGTACTACTCAAAGAGAAAAGCATACAATAAAACTGTCAAAGGAAATATTGCAAAGGATTTGGAAGACATAGGTAAAAAGGCTTTCCCAGGGAGAGAAAGAGCCACTCTGGCATTAGGCACAAGAATTCTCAGAAGGCAAAGATACAATTATCAACTTACTCCAGTTCCAGAAACCAGTTAATAAGTCTAAGTTTTCAGAACAATCAGCATAATCCTTGCAGTGAACTAACAAAAAACCACTAATTTGGCAGCAGCTGCAAATCTTCTTCATTACCTGTAATAGCTCTGCGGATCTCTTTAGCTGCATCTTCTCTGGATTCAATGGAAGCCTGTTCACTGTACCAGGCAGTGTGAGGGGTGCAGATAACATTGGGTGCATCTTTTAATGGCCCCTGAGTGAAACTGGAGGGAAGAAAAAGGTTTTTTCCAGAAGTGATAACCCCACCTGTCGTCTTGGGCATCACTGTAACCCAAATAACAAAAACAAACAAACAAACAAACAAAACCAACCAAAAAAACAACCCCAAAACAACAAAAAAACACCCCCAAAACCTCAAACCAACCAACCAACCAACCAAAACCCCCAAAACAACAACAAGACAAACAAAAAAACCCCACCAAACCACCAAAAGAATCATCCAGTGTAGGTGAACCACCAGATGCAGCAAGCATGCAGGTACATTACCTGAAAGGCTCAGACTCATGCACATCCAATGCTGTTCCTCTGATTCTCCCCTCTTTCAAGGCTTGTGCTAAAGCTTTCTCATCTACCAGCCCTCCCCGGGCTGTGTTCACTAAGAAGCAGCCCTGACGCATCTGGAAGAAGAAAAATATTACGTGCATTGAGAATGAGACTCGTCACGGAAGCTAAGTGAATCTTGCGAAGTCTACTGGAAATGAGCAGGAGTCTGCAGTGACTAGATGAGGCCTGGAGGAACTAGGAGTGCTCTCACTGCAAAGCTTACCACAGGGAAAAAGCCTGCAAGCAATGCTTGAGAAATTTGTTTTAAAAATCAACAAACAAACCCACAAGACAACAAGGGCAAAAGTGGAACTCTCAAGTTCTGCACTCCATATTCATCCTACTACATTAAAAAAGAAAGAGGACATGAATCGTGAATCAAGTATCCAGCTATACAAAACTGGACTACAATGTCCAAATGCCTCTCATAAAAGCACTGGAAATCATTCATAGGCTAGTGGAGTTTAGCCCGAGACTGACTTTGCAGTGGGCTTGGGCAGAGAGGCTTTGGCAGTGCTGTGTAAAGCAATGTACACAGTCCCCGCCACACCACACCTAGCTCTAACCAGTGCAGTAAATTATTTTAAAGATAATTTTAAATTATAGAATCATCTAAAATATTCTTTAGAAAGGAAACTACTTTGCAAGAAGAGCCAATCCTATTCTTCTCTTAACATAAAATTCTATACAGCACAAAGCACAGGCACCCGGATCCACACGCGCCCAGCCTCCAAAGGCAGCAGAAGGCACACAACAGAGGCAGCAGGATTCACACGCTCTCAGCCTCTGTGAAAGCAGCAGTTTTGGTTTGCATTCATTTCCACAGTGCTCTGTGGGGGAAATCAAGCTCCTGCTGCACCTGTTTAATAGTGAAGTCATTGATGAGGTGATGGTTATGTTCATTCAGGCTGCAGTGCAATGTGATGCAATCGCTGTGCATTAGTAGATCCTGCAGGGTTCCTACTCGTTGTAAACCCAAGGATCGCTCCACTCCATCCGGCAGATAGGGATCATAGAAAATCACGTTGAAGCCAAAGGACTTGGCTCGCAGAGCCACTGCCTGTCCAACTCGGCCTTCACAAAAGAAAACCCACAATCATCAAGGAAAGGTAAAACAAACTTTAAAGACAAGATACTGGGGTAGACTGGGAGCCTACACTGAAGTTTACTGCCAGGGCCCAAGGTATTGCAGCCCTGTAAACCCCTAGGATTGCCATAGCGATCCAGAGGAGGCTATTCAGTGCTGCTCCTATGTAGCTAATTCTAGTTCTTCCCCTTGCAATAGCCAGAGCTCAGTCAAGAAGCAGTTGTTTTCAAACCAAATCTGGACTCTGAGTCAGAGATAATAATCTGGCGACAAGAACTTGGAGAAGGACTTGGTAGCCACCTTTCAGGCAGCTTTGTTACTGATACAGAGCCTAGCACACAGGGAAACAGTCACCGAGAAGAGCTGTATGAATGTTCCAATTCTTCTAACTATTTGAAATCGAAAAAAGAATACCCAATCCCCTGACATACACCCAGCTCTTGAAGATATCCAGAATAGGGCACTAGCATTCCTTAGGAGTCAGTGTGTTTCACAAAGAACAGCTGTAGAATTATCACTTTTCTCAGTATGTGATTCTTAGCTTCCCAAAAACGTTCACAGTTCTCTTTTCAGTCTAACAATTCCCATCACTTACCTAGTCCAATGATGCCCAAAGTCTCCCCACGGATACGCACAGCACCTCCAGCCACCTCTCGAATCTGTTCTACACTTGAGGCTCGATTCCCTTCCCGCAGAGCCTGATGTAGCCAAGTAACACGGCGATAGAGGTTCAAGATGTGGCAAAGGGTAGAGTCAGCAGTCTCCTCTACTGAGGAGGAAGGGATGTTGCAAACTGCAATCCCTACAAAGCCATAGAGGTCATATAAGATTTTAAGCATCACAATTCTAAACCAACATAAAGCTCTTTAAGCACAAATGCTGAAACATAATTCAGTACTCTAGAACTCAAGAAACACAGGATTCATTTCAGAACCTCACTCTACAACAACACAGATGCGACCAGCCATCTTTTCAATCCCTCAGGAAATACCATTCCTTCATAAATATCTATTTGATTGACACACTCACCAGAAAAACAAAAAACAAACAAACAAACAAACAAACAAACAGGCTGAAATGAGAAAACTGGGCCATACAAGTGATACAAGCAACTGACTGTTTTAAGAGATCTGCATTCAAAAAGATGCACTCCTTCCACAGATGCTCCTGATAGATTAACAGGCAGACTGTAGAATTGAGACAGATGGCTGAGCTCTTCATGCCTCACGGTCCAGATGCTCACAGCAAGCATCAGCCTCCCCAGGAGCAACAATAAGTAACTAACTCATTAAATGCAGACAGAAGCCCCAGGAGCTTCTCTAAATCCATTTGAAGTTTTGCTTAAAAATAACAACACATAACACTCCCACTCTAGAATAACATACAGCCACAAGGACCATAAAACCCACGACTACAACTATCAGGTAAATTAGTAACGCAAACAGAGTTGAAGTTCTAG
This sequence comes from Corvus brachyrhynchos, assembly GCF_000691975.1. Lineage (NCBI taxonomy): Eukaryota > Metazoa > Chordata > Aves > Passeriformes > Corvidae > Corvus > Corvus brachyrhynchos. The sequence continues at coordinate 7,701,477 of NW_008236924.1, read as the reverse complement.
AAGCATAAATTACTGTCAGAACAGGGAAAGGTGGAACACTGTATCAAAATCTGGTAAGTCCTGAGCAGTCTATGAAAAAAAAAAAAGGGGGGGGGAGGGGAAGCTGGCCACATACCATTTCACTCCTGCTATCCTTCATTTGACAAACCAGCCAAGAAATAAAAATAGTTAGATGGAAAAATGGTCTCTTCCCAAATGTAACCCTAGCCACTTGCCAAATCAAGGCAACTCCTCTGCCTCAAAAGTCCACCACCTAGCTAAAAACTGGAAATAAAATCTAGGCAATGGTTGAAGGCATCATTGTTTTGTAAGCCTATTCAGAGGAGACATTTGGCTAAACTCAGACTGTGCTTACCCATGAGAATTAGGAGAGCAATGGCCACAGACAATCCCAGATATCTGACTGCTTTTCTCTCTCAAATTATTTCCAATTGTGCCATAATGCCACACAGACAACTCAGAGGACATGAGTAGGGGTGATAGAAAAACCCAGTTTCTCTTAGTCTCACTGGTTACCATCTCATTCAACTCCAGACAAGCCCCATGCATCCATCTGTTACATAGCCAGACACAGATTTGTGTTAGCATGCAGTATTATACCTAAATGTAAAAAAAGCACAAACACAGACAACAGCCCTTTGGTCTGAAGATTCAGAACACACAAGGAACAGTATCTTACCTCAGAATGAATTAAAAGGCCTGGCTAAGCATGAAAATAACCATTAATTGTCCATGAAAAAGCAAATCTGACCACGTGTAAGGGTCATCATACTATCACTCCAAAGCAAAAGTGGCAAGCAATGGTCTGATGGTGAAAGAACTTTTGACTCATTTCACCTTGGATTAATGAGTGTGCAGTGGGGGAAAAGGGAAATCTTTGAATCTGAACGAATCAAAGATATGGATGGTGACCTTAAGTAGAGAAACGTAAGACTAGGTTAGGTTCCAAACTCAGCACAAATATGTAAAGGCTGGATGAAAGCCAAGGGCCTTGACAGCAACTCTTGAGACTATTCCTTTGAATCATCCAGATGAAAAGGCTCTTTTGACCTAATTCAAGCACTAGCCCAATACACACTCTTCATTTAATAGCAATTCATCTGTTCTTACAGATCTGAAAATTGCAACGCTTACCTATTTCAGTTTTATATACTAATACCTGTATTTGATTTAAGCTTAACAAGACCTGCATTACATTAAGGAAGCTTTCGAATCCCTTATACTTGTAAAACTTGAAAAAGAAGGGGAAAGGTACTTAGGTGATCCATCTCACCTAGGGGACTAAAAGGTCCAGAAGTCTCACTCACATCTGTTTAATAAAGAGCAGCTTTTTGTTGCCTGATCCAGACGCTTTTCACATGCCTAGGGTTCTACAGGGATAACTAATAAACTTTTGAATCAGAACTTATTTGCGTATACAAAATTAAGAGGAAAACTCATGAAGCATTTAGAGAGTTTATCCTGCATCAGCATTTGCAGGCAGCTTTCAGACATCAGCTTGCTCAGGGGTCACAAAAAAACCAAAGTCACCTCACCAAATGTTACCTAGACACCATATTCAGGTTCGTGAATCCCAAACAACAACAAAGACACCAACATCCATAGCTGAGCAATCTGAAAACTGAGAATCTTTCTTTTAAGCCAACTACCAGTGCCTCTACTGGTCAGCTTCCTAAAGACACCTGATACTGAGCAGCTCCAAATCTTTGTACATAAAAGTTTTTAAATGCACTCAGCTATAAAGCACAAAAACAGGTGCAGTGTTCCATTTCACATTCAATTCTGATCGCAACAGACACCTAATGGTGTCATCATACCTAATTCTGCAGCGGATTTGATGTCAACATTGTCGTAGCCACTGCCAATACGCACAATGACCCTGAGGGCTTTGAATTTCTCCAGATCCTGACGAGAAAGGGTAATGGTGTGATACATCAGAGCTCCTACTGCCTCATTCAGCACCTATAACAAAAAACAGTCCAAATCAATATCTGGTTTGGTTACCTAAGAGGCTGAGCTCTACTTCTGAATCTTGCACATTTTCTTGGTCACCTTTTCATGGATTTCCTGAGTTGACTGAGCATCACAAAATGCCACTGTAGCAACATCCTTCAAGATGGGCATCTCCACAGTGCAATCTCGTCCATCCAGGAGTGCAACCAGTGGCCGTGCTGGCATTGGGCCATTCACAATAGGAGGCCGTATGCCTATTAAGAAAGTCAGCAGGAGTGATTACATGAAAGACAAGAACTCTGAAACCCTCATCTGCTAGTCCAATAAGTCACTAATAGTATTTAGGAACAGCTTAGGCAAAGCAAAAGACAAGAATAGGAAACAAACACAGGGAAAAGAGGCTAGGAAAAAACTCACAACCACCTCTGCCATCACTTAATAAAGGAAAACAAAGCGTGTTTTATCAATGAGATAATAGAGGTGATCTACTCAACAGCATGCCATCTTACTCCAGGCTCCTGAAACGAGTGACAAAGTCGCTTCACAGCTCCTCCCCAGTGACCTGCCCCCCCCCATCCCAGCATGCCCAGATACTGTTTCCCCCTTAAGTGAGCAG
>NW_008236924.1:7679000-7684941 GCF_000691975.1 Corvus brachyrhynchos | reverse complement strand
ATGGGCGAGGAGGGTGGGTACAGAAAGCTGGGAGGTGGATCCTGGGATGTAGCTCCAGGTCTTCCTAGGAAGCTCTCTGTGCATGAGACAAAACAGGGAGCCATTCAAAGCGGTTCTGCTTCTGTTTTGCCACCTTTGCAGCCGGGTCTGCAACACCTGTCCCGTGCTCCTGGGAGTGGATCAGCGCTGCAATACCCGCTCATCCTGAGAATCCACTGCATAAATCATGATAAGGACATCACTAAGCAAGTTCTGTACAGTTTATTGAAGAACAAAATCAAGCTATTTATTACACAAACGTTCCTGGTACCTGATCTGAAGTCCATACAGTTGATCTAGTTCCACACGACCCTTTCCTTCAATACCTCCCACATTCCGTTCAGATATGCCACGATATGTTTTAATAAATCTGTGTGAGTTCCTTCTGCTCTATGTTGGAGTCTGGTGGGCAAAAAGCAACATGATAATTGGAACTGCCAGCTGGCGACTATGTGTTGGGAGGAATGGGTTAAAAGTAGATGACTGCCTGTTGAGGAGGACTGTAAACGCGAAGCTGGGAATAACCCTTGCTAAACTGGTGTGAACACTCCGGTGATCCTCTGGCATGAAACCAGTTTAATGGTGCCTGTGTTTCCTTGTGTGCCTCTGCCAAGGGGTTGCTTTGGGGATCCCCAGTTAGCTAGGGAAGGGAAATAAATTACTCTTTGGGGTTTAGCTGTGAGCGTGTGGCTGTTGTGGTTGCTGCCTGCCTGTGGTGACACACACTCAGGCAGTTAAACAATAGCAAGGTAAGAATGTTTGGCAAAGATAGAGTGCTTAGAAAAATGTGTTTTCAGGCCCACTGGGTTTGATGACCCCTAAATATCTCAGATTGTTTCATGAACTGGTTGAAATAGTGACAGAACCATGAAGAGTGACTGATACCAGGAAGCTGGAAGAGGCAAAAATCTGCCTGTGTGGAGACAAGAGGATAGGCAAAGGAATATGAATTCATGACCTTCCCTGTAATTTAAAAAAATAATAATCTGCTGCATGTAAATTGTTTGTGGCCATCAGTGAGATTACTACTTGTTTCCAACAGTTGTCAAGAATTAATCCAGTGTCTGTGCTATATGCAGCTACTAAAAAAAAAAAGAATTGGGTAGTTTTACCCATTTGGTTTGCATGCCAAACCTCAGAGGCAAGCCTTCTAACACATTACCCAAACAGCCCTAGTCTTCTGGAGCACAATTGCCTATGGCCCATGGAGTCGCCCTTTACATTTTTGCTGGATGACCTTCATGTCTGTATAAAAATTTCAGTTAAAATCTCCCTTAGTGCATTCAGGTATCCTCCTCACCTGCCAACACTCTTGCTGATAGCTCGTACTTTGTTGGATGCTTAAGAAAACCACAAGGGATAGGAGGCAAGAGAGGATTTTTCTGAGGACACACAAAGAAATTGGAAATCCTAGAAACCTTGTTGCCAGGGGCAAAATTAGTAAAGAAAGCCTCATCTGTCAGCAGCTAATACAGCAGCTCTGTGCTGTGATCCAAAGTCCTGCCATGTATCAGAATCACAGAATAATAGCATATGCTCAGTTGGAAAAGACCCATCACAATCATCGAGTCGGACTCCTGGCCCTGCACAGGACGTGCCAAGGATCCCATGATGTGCCTGAGAGCATTGTCCAAACACTTCTTGAACTCAGACAGGTCCTTGGCACTGTGACCACTGCCCTGGGGAGCCTATTCTAGTGCTCAACCACTCTTTGAGTGAAAAACCTTTCCCTGATATCCAACCTAAACCTCCCCGACTCAGCTCCATGCCTTTTCCTCGAGTCCTGTCACTGGTCATGAGAGTGAAGTGATTGGCACCTGCCCCTCCGCTTCCCCTCGTGAGAATGTTGAAGACTGCAATGAGGTCTCCCCTCAAGTCTCCTCTTCTCCAGGCTGAACAAACCAAGTGACCTGAGCCATTCCTCATAAGGTTCCCCTCTAGACCCTTCTCCATCCTCGTGGCCTCCTTTGGATGGTCTCTAGTAGCTTCATGTCTTCTTAATATTGTGGTGCCCAAAACTGCACACACTACTCAAGGTGAGGCCACACTAGTGCAGAGTAAAGCAGGACAATCACCTCCCTTGACTGGCTGGCAGGGCTTTGCCTGATGCACCCCAGGACATGGTTGGCCCTCCTGGTCAGGGCATACTGTTGACTCAGTAGGAGTGGCTCATACCTCAGTCTTTCCCGGTAGTCTCTAAAGCACCTAAAGCTGCTGATAAGATGTAAAGTAAACAGCCCCTGTGCTGTTGCCCTGCCATGCTGCCATGTGCCCATCTCTTTTACAAGCAGAGAAGACAAAATTTACAGGAGTGATTAAAATAAGAACCTACTGGCTCTGGTTCTGTGTTCCAGAAAGGTAGTGAGAGTGGCAGCAGAGTGGGACCACTGATCTTTGTGGCCTAATGTGGCCTTGAGTCCTCAGTCTCATGGCTTTAATGAATAGAAGTCCAGTCCATTTCACTGTGGAAAGCAGCAGGACTGCTGCTGAAACAAGGGGAAATAATCATTAGATTATTTCCATGTTCTTTAACTTGATTGCTTTAATACCTGTTTAAGTACATTTCCAGCCTACAGGAAAGTAAAATCTTTGGTTTTGTTCCTGTCCTGGTCTTGGCACAGATCAGTGGGAGGGAGCATGGCCAATACCCTAATATTATTTGATACCACCTCACATCACATCATTGCTGGGGGCAGAGAAAGGGACTCTCGCTTCTGAGGAGAATCGGTTCCTTCTGGTGGGGGAAAGCACGGTTGGGAAGAGCCAGTCAGTATCGTCCATGCAAATAATTTCTTTGTCTTATACCTTTTGTTATTAATATTGTTGCTGTTACCGTTTCTTATCTCATTGCTGTTTCTTATCTCCACCTGTGATTTTTGCCTTTTGTTCTTCCAATTGAAGGAAGGCGGGGGAGCAAGAAGGGCTGTTTTAGTGGGAGCACTAAATTGGGAAATACCATTCCGAAACCACGATAGTTCCATTATTTTTCTGACTACATTGAACAGCTATAACCCCTAAGGCCTGGGTCTGTCTTGCCACTGCCAGATCCACTGTCCTGCAAGCTAATTAAGCTTCACTTGACACAAGGAGAGACAATATGCCTCATGGATATACCTGGATCAGAAAAATGGGCTCACAGTGCATCACTTAAATGTCTTTGAATCAAAATATAGTGTAATGCATTATTAAAACTACTTACTTTGTGGTTTTGCCTCTGAAAAAATTTAGACTTAAGGTAGTAGAGCAGTGCTGTTCTAAGGTACTCCTCCTTTCTTCTCTTGAAAAAGTATTTTTGCTTTCCTTTTACAAATAATTTTTCTTCTGAACTGCTCATGCCTTAAATTTCTTCTGTCATCCGAGCATGTGCAAACTAACCATTGCCTTAACTAGTTGGTGAAAAGGGACTTAGAGGGTCTCTAATCCAACGTCCTTGTGCTAGTCAGTGCTAACACCAACAAAAGAGCAAGTCGGCTGTAGCTTTTTCTGCCCTTTTGGATACAGACTCTGATATGTCTCTAGATAACCTGTTCTAGCACTGCGCCAACTTCTTAGTGAAACAGTTTTTCTTTTCTAGCACCCAGCCTGAACAACCCAAGATGGAATTTATGGCCATCATAATTTCTTGTGTCACCTGCCATTTGGGTTTATTGCCTTTGCAGCTCACCTTCAAGTAGCTGTAGGGTGTTAGTAGATCATCTCTGAAATTCCTCTTTGCCAAGCAAACAAGCCCAGCTCTGATAATCAATTTGTAGATCATGTGCTATGACCTTGGTAGTCCTCCACTGGACCCTCTCTATTTTCTCCACATCCCTCTTGAACTTCAGGGGCAGGAAACTGCACACAGCAGTCCAGGTGTGGCCACACCACTGCTAAGCAGACATGAATAACTTCTTTCAGTCTCTGGCCACGTTCTTCCTAATACAGTGTGGTGTGTGGGTTGTTTTATTCACAATCACAGCTTACTGGTATCTATGGCAACTTCCAGGTCCTCCCAGCAGACTGCTCCTCATCCAATCAGTCCTCAGCCAGGAAAGATGCAATGGGGTCACTCTGCCCTGTTTCAGAACTCGACTCTCCTTCCTAAACGTCATAAGGCACCTGTTGACCCAGTTCTTTCATTTCTCAAAGTCCCTCTGGACTGCAGCTATGTTGTTCAGCAGTTCCATTGCTCACCCTGAATTCTTCTCATCAAAAATTTCTTAGTTCCCTTTTCCTGTAGAATGACTTACAATTATTCTTATATAGATATAGTCTATATAAGATATAGTCTACCCATTGAGCTGTATGACTGTACTTAACCAGATAGACACTTAGACGTCTCTGACCTTTCTGCTGTGAACTACACTGAGGCTAAAATACAGGAGCAGCTTTGAATTCTTTACTCATAGTAGGAACAAAAGAGTAAAACTGTTTGAGCCAGACGTGGCCAAGTATCCCAGGAACTGAAACACAAAACTGTGGGTAGCTGCTATGAATGTCAAACCCTTGAACCTTCTTTGGCAATGAGCAGCCAGAGCTGTTTAAGGCACTAGCACTCATGCTAGGAAATGGAGGAAGTTTTTATTTGGTTTTCCATAAATATAGACATCAACTTCTGCTGGGTTGTTTGCATTAGGTTAATATTTCTGTAGTGTACAGGTGTTACTATTAGCTGTGAATGTCTGCTGTCTGTCTCTAGCCCTGTAAAGAGCAGAGTGTGGTGCTGTAAATATTAGCCCAGGCAGAGAATTGTTTGCTCAGCCTTCCTCTGTGCTACCTCCCCCAGTAGTTTTCTGATAGTACTCCTGACAAATGGACCAGGCTCAGCATCTTTTGCACTTCCCAGTAACGTCCTCTGGTTTTGACTCGAGAAGGGTTGTAGTGGTCAAATCCTGAAAAAAAGCCGCAGAAGCACCAGTGTGCTATAATCTTCATAAGATTAGTACTATAAAAAATAAGGTACGACTAAGTAACTCAGCACCTACAGCAAACAAAATACTTCCTTGGTCAAACCCCCTCTTCACTGGCTGTGGCAGTCATGGATGTAGAGAGGAAATGCCTAGCAGCTCACTGGAACTGCTACTTGCTTTAATACAGTGATATACAGTAATTTCCATTCAGAAGCAGGAAGACTAATCTTTTTTAAAAACTCGAGAAGAGGAGGGCACCACTGAATTTGATTGTGAATACTTAATGTATTTGCACAGTTATTACACTTTCCGTTGGGGCTTTTGGAAAGGTGGGGTAAGTCTCTCTACTTATGCAAACAATTGACTTACAAACGTTTCCCTCATTTTCATATACTAATGTTTGACATGTTGGACTGTAACTTTTTCCCATTGGTTAATTTGATCTTAGGATGCAAACTAAAAGGAAGCATCTGTTCAAAAGAAGTACAGCTGCCTAAATGCCACGTGGGCTCTCAGAAATGCCATCTTTTGTGTGAATGCAGACAAGCAGCTCAATCAAGACAGATCCAGCAACAGGTAAGAAACTGAAATAACAACCTTCACAACAAAGCCAAAAGGAAGAAGCCGCAAGCTCAGTCATCCCGTCCACAGACGCAAGAATCACTTGGGGAATCTACTCAAAAGGCGGTCATCCTCCAAGAACACTCCCTCCCGTTGGGGACTTACTGTCCTTTACCCAAGTACGCCCCCGAGGGTGCGCAGTCACAGCTCTGCTCTCGGTACTGAGGTGCGCTATGAATCAATAAACAAACGCCTTGCGCAGCCCCTTCCGAAACGCCCCTTTTGAAGCATCCCTGCACTGCCCGGCCCCGGGCCCAGCGGCTTCCCGGTCGCCCTGGGGACAGCGGCCGCTCGATGACGGTCCCAGCTGCCCCGTCTCGCACCAGCCCGGACGGCAGCCTACCCTCTCCACCGGCCGGGGGCCCCCGGGCGGGGCCCTGGGCGCGGGGGGG
>NW_008236924.1:7677268-7678648 GCF_000691975.1 Corvus brachyrhynchos | reverse complement strand
CGTCCCGAGCGCCGCGCTCCCAGCCCCTAACTGGCTCTCCTGGCTCCAGCTGCCCCGGGCGCAGGGGGCGGGTAGGAATTCGCGATTCCACCCGGGAAAGGCGGCTGCTGCTTTGGCCCGAACGGGGAACCTCCAGTGTAGTCGTGGCCAAACTAGAGGGACGCTCTGGGCAGGGTAACGTCTGCCCTGGAGGCAAGGCGTGAGGAGGTGAGAGGAGATGCCGGGAGCCGATCCCTGAATGCGGCCGGACGGGCATAACGCGGGGATTCCTTCGCCTGAGCTGGTCCCGACTGCGCCGCGCTCTCGCTGGCTTCGCCCAGAGCAGTTTTTGATACCTACCCCCCATGCATTCCCCCTCTGGAATGCTTCAGGCCCATAGCTTTCCGAGACGAGGCTGAGTTTGCCAAGACCAATCCAAGGAACTCCTGCAGAGATGAAGCTGATTGTGTTCTACTCTGCCTCCTACTACTGCCAAATCACAAGAACTGAGGATTGAAATTATTCCTTTTCCCAGTTCATATCTTGTTCAGTCTTCAGGGCTGATGTGACTAGGAATAAGGAAATTAGAAACTGCTCTGAAGCATTCCTAGTTTCTGTCTAGGGGTGCTTTGCACTCAGAAAAAGCTGCAGCTTTTTGACTGCTAAAAGATGGGCTGCTGCACTTAGACCACAGTAGCAGCCACACGATTACAAAAGATTTCCCACAATTTGCCGTGTCCAAATGCCAATGCTTCTTTGGTAATTGTGTTTAATAAAGGAAGGGCTTCTCTTCTGTGACTGTTGTCTCTTTAAATAGTGTGGTGCGCCAGGGGCAACAAGATAGACATATCTATATGACAGGACATTGAAAAGGGAGAATAAAGGTGTATTGTATTACCTATCCATTTTTTCTAAGGTATAAATAATCATAATGTGTTAATTGGTTATTACCTTTTAACGTGTTTTTTTTTAAATGTGTTTTAAAAAATGGGTGGGATTCCCATACACATACATCTTTAACATGTTCTGCAACCTAGACCAGAGATCTAGGGAAGAATTAGCTTTCTCATTCTTTCACGTTGTTACTGGACTACTAAGACAAGATTTTAAAAAAATTGAATAACTTGCCAGATTTCAGAGCTTACAACAATGCACAGCTAGTAAATTATGTCTATAGAGGTCATCATGTTTTAAATTTGAGGTTTAGAGTAGCCTCGCCTGAACCCACTGTGCTGGATACAAAGCATTCCTGATGAGAGATTTTTCAGGGAGCTTGAAAAGTCATCAAGTCTCTATGTAAGAGGCAGGTGAACTACAAAGTACAGTAAATTGCTAGAAGAACAAAGAATCTTGTACAAGTGAGACAGAGGTACCTAGATAATATTACTGGGCTGTAGGGAA
>NW_008236924.1:7647858-7677061 GCF_000691975.1 Corvus brachyrhynchos | reverse complement strand
GATAGGTAAGATGATGTACCCAAAGAACACTACAGATAGATGTAAGGCTCCACACAGTCATTTCCTAAAGCCAGCCAAGGAATATTGACCTGAAGGGAAGAAACATACCAGCCTATATAGAAATTTTCTTAGCAAACTCTCTTGTTCTGAGACTTCATTGTACTTGTACTATTGTACTATTAACATAGATTCATATACTGCAGAACTGAAGAAAGATTACAGACTGAATTCACCTACCCATGACAACATAATCATAGAATTATTGAAAGACTTGGGCAGGAAGGGACCTTAAAGATCATCTTGATCTACCCCCCTGCCATGGGCAGGGACACCATCCACTAGACCTAGGCACTAGGTTGCCCCAAGTCCCATCCAACCTGGCCTTGGACACTTCCAGGGATGAGGCAGCCACAGCTTCTCTGGGCACCCTGTGCCAGGCCCTTACCACCCTTTGAATAAGAAGTTCTTCCTAACATCTAATCTAAATCTTGCCTTTTTATTTTAAAACTGTTCCCCCTTGTCCTATCACTATCTGCCTGTATAAAAAGTTGCTATCCCTCCTTTTTTATAAGTCCACTTTAAGTACTGGAAGAGGTCCAGTGGAGGTCTCCCTGGAGCCTTCTCCAGGCTCAATAACGCCTTCTCTCAGCCTCATAGCAGGGGGTGCTCCAACCCTCGGATCATCTTTGGGCCTCCTCTGGACCCACTCCAACAGGTTGATGTTGTTCCTGTGCTCAGGGCCCCAGGGCTGGATGCAGCATTGCAGGTGGGGGTCTCACGAGGGCAGAGCAGAGGGGCAGAATCTACTCCCTTGACCTGCTGGCCATGCTGATTTTGATGCAGCTCAGGACATGTTTGGCTTTTTGGGCTGCAACTGCATGTGACCAGCTCACCTCAAGAACTCCCAGGTCCTTCTCTGGAGGGCTACTCTCAACTGGTTCATCTCCCAGTCTGGACTTGGGTCTGGGATTGCCCTGACCCAGGTGCAGCACCTGTACTTGGACTTGTTGAACCTCATGAGGTTCTTATGGGCCAAACCTTCATCTGCATTTTTGGTAGGGATTTTAGGGACTGGGTTCCATGTACTTTAATTGACTATGTATCAGCACTTCCGTATGAAGCTACTTGCATCCTTTGTTAAGGATTAATTTTATTATGCAAAAAAAAAAAAACATTCTTAAGTCTTCAGGCTCCGTTAAAGTAGTTGTTTTTATACCCTATAAATGGTTTTCTCAGTACATCTCTTAATGACCAGCATATACTTTAGTAATTGCAGCAGCACTGACTCATGGTACACAGTATGGTATTACTATGTGCTTATTGCACTGCGGTTTTCAGCGCCCAGATAGAAGAGCTTCTTCAAACAGGCCTCAGCAACCGTGAGGTTTCGCAGGGATTTACTAGGCCATAAAATACAGAGTAATCCCTGATCCTGGCTAAATTGAACAAAATTATTTTGGAGGCTTTTATTTAACCTTTTATTCCCTCTTTCATTTATACTCATCCTTTTTTTTCTAAATGGAGACAGCTCTTGTTCCTTACTACTCCACATGAAAGATCCCAACAAGTTCTGTGTCTTGCCAGGAGTCCTTGTTGAAAACAGGATCCCTGCAGAACAATGACAAAGTGCTTGTGTGGCATTCATCTTGACTGGAGTCCTAACAGTCTTTTCTCTACTTGATCAGGAGACCTCATGGCTCTGCCCAGCAGTGACTGTGTTGTGGCAGAGCAGCTGTGCCTCTCTGACTCCACCTGCAATGCCACGTACAGAACCCTGGAAAACTGTGCCCTGGCCAAGACTCGCCTCCTTTCACTGGATCATGATAGCAGGGTCAGATGTCTGAATGCAGAGCTTGACCTCGGGAACAGCTCTTTGCTGCACTGCAAGTGTCACCGGCGCATGAAAAAACAGGAGCACTGCTTACGCATTTTCTGGACTGTTCACTCCAGCATGACAGATGGTGAGATGAAATAATATAAATTTACAAGTTACTAGTAAGGCTTACCCCCACCCCCCAGCTGAAATCAACTGTGAAAGTCCACTTCCCAGCACTGTAGGTAATTGCTCTGGAACCATATCTCCTGGTAAAGAGAATTCATTACTGCTCTGTTTGATAAGCAGAGAAAACTCATCTGGTATGGGACCAGCCCTTCAAATACACCAGTGACCCTAAGAGACAAAGACAGCTACACTGAGATAGTTAGATTTAGCGAAAATTACCTCAAAATGGTACTGTCTGTCCATCACTGAAAACACATGTGATTATGACACATATTGCCATGGCATCCCTAAGTGTTCTGCTGCTTTCTTTTGTGGGATGTTTCTACTTGACCTCCCACTAGAGCCTGCCTGTGCTGCTCAGCTCCTCACACTTACTGAAGCTGAAAAATCCAAATGACAACATAGACCAAATTCCAGCTGGACAAAATGTAATGAGGGTTTTACACAGTAATAGCTTCACATTTCCAGAAGAACCATTCTTGGCATTTAGCTTTGAGTGAGACAGAGCATTTCTGAACTCCAGCCTGAGGAAAGAACCAGGCATAAATAAGAAAAATATCCATTTAAGAATAAACAAACAAACATACAAATAAGCTGGTCCCAAAGCATTTCTCCCATCTCCCACTGCATAAAATATCTTGTATCTTGCCTAGGTTATTTCAATTTGGAGACCTCTCCCTATGAGAATCCAGCAAATGAAGAACACTGGAAGACAGATTATAATAAACTGGCAGCTCTGGTCTCAGGTAAGAATTGTAATGGTTACATGATATAATGCTGCCCTCTCTTACTTTTTCATGGGTTGAAGATTATTAAGAACAATTTGGGGTAATGGCCCCTTTAATCAAAGGAATGTCTGCTCTGGCTACTTGCCTAAATTTGTCACTCCTACCAAGTGTAAATATAGCCACAGATCCAGGCCCATGAAACCAGTAATAACCCACAATGATCCATCTTCTGAAACAAGCACCCTACCATGAACCAATTAAAAAATACTCTTTTGTAACTAGTATAATTACAGTGTCATACTGCGGCACATAGAAGGACTGGTTTGCTTTGTTCTTTTTGATTTTTCAAATCTGACCATCAAGAAAGGAGTACTCTTGCTTCCATACAGAATCTCTTCTGGAGACTTGCTTCATGGTTTTTGTGTTTCTTTTGGCTTTATAGGCTCACAGTTAGCAGGAGATGCAACAAATTCATGCCTGAAAGCAACACACGTCTGTAATCTGAGCAAGAAGTGTTTTCGTCTACGCACAGACTATGCCTCCATCTGCACCAAGGGAGCAGGAAGTGAGGATGTGTGTGACCGCCGCAAGTGCCACAGAGGGCTAAGAAATTTCTTTGAGAAAGTTCCTGAGGATTTCACCAAAAGGATCCTGTTTTGTCCATGTCAAGATGAATTTTGTGGAGAAAGACGCCGGAAAACTATTGTTCCTGATTGTTCCTTTCAGTATAACACCAAACCAAATTGCCTTTGGCTTCTGGACTCCTGCTTAGAAGACCATATCTGCAAGTAGGTCAGGCAGCAGAGGGTGTTATCCAAGAGAACAACATCGACACTGATGGTCTCATTTTCCTTCCTACAGATCCCGACTGGCTGACTTCCAACAAAATTGTCAACCTGTAGACATGTCTCCAGATGGCTGCTCTCTGCACAACCATGCTGCATGCCTGCAGGCTTACATGGGGATGATTGGTAAGTGACATCCACAGAAACATACATGGTGGATGCTTTCAGGCCACAAACTTGCAGGCACACTGATGCTGTGAAGGACCATCTTGGTCTCCTGCAGGAGGTAGTGCTCAGTATACCAGAGAATATGCCTTACTAATTGATGCTAGTGCTCTGCCTTGCCTCTGAGGTAAATGCAGTCCAAAGAGAGATCTTCCATGGCATTTTTTCCTGTACTTTGCCCCATCCTTGCCTGAGATTTCTGAACACCTCTTTGCATCATCAGCTGGTGGAAAGTCCTCTAAGTGCCTCCTAAACAGCGCTCTGTGGGCTTATGTGAACTAAGTAATTTCTAATGCTGGAGTTACATCCCATCACAGCAGTGATTAAACATGGCATTCCATCACTGCCTGACTTTTAGACTCCTGATGGCTTGTTAGTATTGTGCACACTATGTTCTCAGGGCCAGCCAGAAGATAGCACTACCGACTGTTAGAAGGATGGTCATCTTTGGTTTTAGTAGTTTACTATCTGCCAACCTACTAATACTTTTGCAGAGTGGCTCAAAGGAAGATGTAAAGAGCAGCAGTACCTCAGAAGCTGTAAATCTAGACTATACCTTCAATTTTTCCAGATGGCTCAGCTGGTTTTGTGCTAAATGAACACTGCCTGAGTGGCACACTACAGTTGTGCAGTATTTGTTTGTCAAAAGGCACCTGGCTACACAGTGTTGCCAGCTACACAAGAAGCAAGAGTACCTTTTGCTGCCATGTCAGTACCACAGCGGAGTCCACGCAGGTCCTTCACATCCTAAAATAAAAATCCTTCGCAATTTAATGCTTGCACCAGCTTCAGTTCTCAACACATCTCACAGAGTGCCTGAGTCAGGGGTAGCAATCTCAACACTTTCTCACAGCCCAGCAGACTTCAGGTAGGTTCATCAAGCCTGGGCCACCTAGCTGGCACTCCTGACCTCGCCTGGGTAACATGCTTATTACAGTGGAAGGCTTCTACATTCCTTTAGGGCAGCATTCCTAAAGGGCAGCATTTCCTTTAGTATAACATGATTCATAATGCTTCTTTCCTCTGGGGGTTTGGGACAGGCACACCCATGACACCCAACTATGTCAGTAACTCCAGTGTGGAGGTCTCCTTGTGGTGTACATGTGAGAACAGCGGCAACCAGAAGGAGAAGTGTGACCAGATACTCGGCATGTTTGAGAGCAACAAATGCCTTGGTAAGCATCAGTCACATCACAGAGAAACAGCTGAGCAGAGGGAAATTTAACTCCTGTGGTTTCAAGATCCTGTGTTGCATTGCTCTTGTGTATAGTTCTACCTTCTTCTGCAATGTCTCTGTGATCTCCTCTGCAACCTATGGGACCAGCCTGGATCTGCTCTAAGAAGTGTTTCTGTATCTTTTGGCAACATTTCTGTTCGTCTCAAACACCCTTGAAGCTATTTCCAAATATCATTCAAATGAAGGGTGCTGCAAAAACATCACGATGGGGAGGTCAGACATGCTGTATCCATAGGTTGCTGAGTAACTACACCTGTGCACCAGGATTATGGGGTCAGGATTCCCCTCCTCATCCTCTGTTTCTGTACTCACTCCTGCCCCTCACTTAGTCAAGGTAAGTAGCTTCTGATGCAGCCTATTACTAGATTCAGTGTAGCAGTTGCAGAAGTCCTGTTACATGCAACTGTGTAATCCTAAATCTGTATTTCTTTTCTCGCCCTAGCATTTTAGCAACATACCTTAATGAGATTTAAATATTTTATGTTTATAAAAGCTTTAAAAGGAAGTAAAAGAAAATGGCATAATTACATAAATGATTAATATTTAAACCTACCTCCTGCAGTATATAAAAGCCTTACACCCAGCACTATAGACACATCTACAATTTAATCATCTCATCTGAGATACTACAAACCTGCCCCTTACAGAGTTGGGAAAGTCACAGAGGGACCCAAAAGTCTTCAAGTACAGTTCAAACTGTTCTTGCAGTCTGCTCAATCTCACAAGTAAACCCGCAAACTGACAGGCCATTCACCAAACAGAGAATACGTATTTTCTAAATCAAGGCCACACAGCCCACGAGTGCCTTTCCTAAAATAGCTTTTTTAGACTTCTGTTCGCTAGACTCCAAGGTGTGCACAAGGAAAGTACAGTAAGACTCTTGCTTTACTTCTGTTTGCAGAAAATACCATTTGGTCTCAAATGCACCTGAAGCAGACAGCTCTAGAAAGACAGGAAGACTTACTCTATTCATCTTCCCTAAGCTTCCAAGGAGACAGTGCCAGCACATCTCTCTCTTCAGACACATCCCAGGTATGCAATGCTTTGTTGCCTTCACAAAGCAGTGAGTCAAGTAGCCTAGAGACAGTAGTTGAAAAACCTTAGATCTGGAAATACGTGACTTTAAACATCAAACCAAGGGATACCATGTGCATGCAGAACACTGGACTACTCTACCTTAAGTTATTCCTTCCACAGACAAGCAGAGGCTGTATGTCTGGCCACAGGAGTTTCAATAGTCTCACATTAGTGCTCAGAACTGGAGGTTCTGCAGCCAGAAGATTGAGCATAAGTGTGCCTAACTGGGATTCATCCCTGCTTTTTATTTCCTAGGTGGCTGAAGGGAAGAAGGAGCGAGACAGCTCCGTACAGAGCAGTATGCCTATAGCCTCCTCTGTATATTCTGGAGCTACTACTTCCTGGCCTTCCCTGGCTCTGTTCCTGCCCCTGTTGCTGAGCCCACATTAACATAGCATAAACGGAATCTTTCCTTCCCATATTATTAATATTATTCCATATCCAGGCATGTCCCAATACAGATTTACCTTTGGGAAACAGAAGGCTTTCAGACAAGAGGAATGGCCTTAACCCAGAATGGCAATCACTGGAAACCTCCAACATAACTTGCACCCTGCTTTCCCCCCATCAGTTTGCACTGAGCTCTGCAGGTATGGTTCTCACCATTGCTTCTGCTGTGCACACATTTTGAGTAACAGGCTAATGTTCCAGCTTAATAGGTTCAATCAAAGGTCTGATTTCTGTCAGAACTTCTGCAGAGTTTGGTTTCTGATTGTAGGGATGACCTGACAGTGTCTCCAACCACCCCACCATCTGGAGCTCCTCCTCAGGCACACAATCATTGAATGGTTTGGGTTTGAAGGGATGTTAAAAAATAATTTAGCTTCAACCCCCATGCCATGGGCAGGGACCACCTTCCACTAGACCAGGTTGCTGCAAACTCCGTTCAACCTGGCCTTGAACACTTGAAGGGATGGGGCAAGCACAGCTTCTCTGGACAACCTGTGCCAGTGCCTCACCACCCTCACAGGGAATCATTTTTTCCTAATATTCAATCTAAACATACCCTCTTTCAGTTTAAAACCATTGTTCCATATCCTGCCCGTAGAGGCCCTGGTAAAAAGTCTCTCTGTGCTTATCAACCTCCCTTATGTATTGAAAAGCCACAACAGGGTCTCCACAGAGCCTTCTCTTCTCCAGACCAAACCACATCAACTGTCTCAGCCTTTCTTCATAGGAGAGGAGTTCCAGCCCTCTCATAATTTTCATGGCCTCATCTGGACCTGCTTGAACAGGTCCATGTCTGTCATGTACTGGGCACCCCAGAGTTGGATGCTGAACTCCAGGTGGGGAGGTGGGGTGGGGTAGAGGAGAACAATCTCCTCTCAGCCTGCTGGCCATGCCTTTTTTTGTGTAGCCCAGGCTGCAGGATGGCTGCACATGCATTTTACCAACTCATGCCTAATTTTCATCTACCCATATATCCAAGTCCTTTCCTGAAAAGCTGCTCTCAAATCCATTCACTCCCCCACTCTGTACTGATATTGGGAGTTGTCCTTGCACTTGGACTTGTTCAACCTAATGATGTTTGTTGGTATCCAATTCTCAAGCCTATGAAGGCATAGAGTAGAGCATATCATCCTAAAGACTAGAAGCCTGTGCTTCAGGGTGGGTCGCAAGTAAAGCTCAATAAACATACACATGAAGTCCTTGGTAAACACCATCTCTGGATTACTTTCAGTTCCCTTTTCAAATCCATTCTTTTAAGTATATGAAAAACACCAGTCCAGATCAAGAGTACTATACTAGAGTTTATGCTCCATTCTGTTTTGTCCCTTCAACATATATATAATCCATTATCGCTGCTAGCAACCCACTTGGGTTTTGTTGTTCAAGATGAATGGTGCTCAACTTCTGTAGATTTAGTCTTATCTAGCAAAAGATGATCTTGCCTGGCCTCAGGACAAATCTTCTGGGTAACTCTTAGAGAATGCATTTGGCTCACTGAAGGTGTATTGACCACAAAACCCTGGGACATTCAGTCGCAAAAATCTCCTTGTACCTGTCCACATATTCAAGTTACCATTGTCCCCTTCCAGCCACCTGCCCCATCTTCCTCCTCTGCCAAGCGCTATTTCATGACCTGTTTATTCTGAATGTAAACGTGTGCACTGTGTAACTGCTGTTAATTTGTACTGTGTTTGTCTGTTAAAATGTGGTGTTAAGTGATTATTGATTTCTGAGCATAGGTTAACAGTCTACAATCAATTGTGTGCAAAAGTTGCCTCATCAGCCAGCCTACATTTTCAAATAGCCAGAAATTCAGCTCAAAACCGCTGCTCCATGCACACATATAGTACCCATTGCTCATCCTGAGAGGCAACAGATCTGAACAATATTATACACATCCAAACAAGATTACAATCCCAGAGGCAGAACAGCTGAGTATTTCTTTTTATGCTGTTCTTTATCTGTTGCCAGGGAAGCACCAGCTAGGTGCTATGCTACCAGCTAGGTAGTATGCTGTGATTCCCAGTCACTGTCAGACACCTTATTGCAGAATCTTACATTGTCGTGTGTATTGAAGTAATTATCCTTCTGCAGTGGTAATATTTCCATTCCAGACTTCTGTTTATTTCCTAGGCAGGCAGAGCAAAGAAATCATGCATGCAGCAGCATCATCTCCTCTGTCACACAGAGAAGCAATGTATTATTTACATGCAGCAGGAACAAATATGTCTTCTTAATAAACAGGAGTACTAATGCTGGTATTTCTCATTACCTACTGAAATATGGCTATTTGGAGCAAGAGACAGCACTGTTTCCACATGTTTACTACTATTATTTAATAAAAACAGAGTTTGAGTAACCATAATATAGTATCTACATTAGACCGTCCTCCATATGGTGGGACTTAGAAACGTGTCAAGACTCTTGACTGTAATGTAATAGCATCTGTCATCTCCAGAAGTTAATGGAGAGTGACAGGGAAGAAGAAAATGTTATTCTTTCCACTATTCCACACAACAGAGAGAATATTTGTGAGAATAATGGATTAGATTTCTGAGTGATCTGTACCACGCACGCTGGTACACAGTGTACTGCATTGATCATCCACTCATCTGTGCTGTGATCTTTCCTCTTTCCCAAATTTAGTGCTGTAAGACAGATTGATATGGAAAAAGGAATTAGCATTTTACTGTTCATATTTAGGGCACTAAATCCCTACTAAGAAGGTTATTGATTGCAATTGCAGTCTTCTGTCATATCCTGGATTGTACAGGAAAATGCTTGACACTCGGACAAATCATGCTCTAGACTGAAATTGAAGCAAAACATGTCAGTTTGTTGGATTTTTTTCCAAGTGTCCCGTGTCCCTTTTTCATGCACCTTTATATACACATGTTGTATATAAAGGAGCTTGTTCACCAATAACTGTAAGCAAAATTCACTTCTAACTACACCTTCATTCACAGGTATTCACACTGCTGTGAGTACAAACCCATTTTCACTTAGACTTTTCTAACACCTGATCTCCAAATATCAAAGTTTTTCAACTGCACAGCATATATGCATGCACAAGTTAACTGCTACTAGAAATGTCATGCCAGTATCACTGTCAATTCAGTTCTGTTAGCACCTCCAATGTTGCAAGACTGGCACATTTCCTAAACCCATTCAGAACAGCCTACTAACCATACTACAGGGCAATTAACAACCTCCCCTCAGCTTCTGTTCCGGGAAAGTGGAATACAACATCCTGTGACCACCTGTGGTCTCACAAAAGATAATCCACAAAACACAAAAATAATCCAATAAAAATTCTCTATCCAGACAGTCTTAACAATGAGCTTTCAGCAAGCATATATGAGGAGGGAACCTTCTAATTATTTAATATAGATTATTTTTTAAAGAGTAAAATAATGCAAGGTCTGACTAATAAAATTTATCTTGCAACTCTAGAAGTCTCTTGCCTTCCTTTGCCTTTCATAGAAGCTACACTCTTTGTCTCCACTGCTGGAGGCATTACGGGAAAGAAATGTAAAGAACAGGGTTAGAATCTCTTACAAAGCAACCTTGACAACTTTTACAGACATCACTCACTGTCAGGTGCTTCAGATGTGGCTTCTAGAACTCTGATAGAGCCTTAGATCCCTTAACATGATCTAATGTAGCATTTACGAAGGACATTCATATAGTCCTCCAGCAGTGAGCTCAGCCAACTGTTAGATAAGTGGTTTCTTGCGACAAGTGGGAGAAGCAATACACATTTCTTGCCAGAGGTCATAAGCTAGATGATGCCAGAGATAAACCTTGAATTCGCAAGTCCAGAATTCATGTCCTTGCCTCATTCAAATCATTCCCACTGCCTCCAAGAAATGCCTATGTTTTAGTAAGAATCAAGTGGCTGCAGTTTTCTTTTTAGAAGGGGGAACAATATGTTATTGCAGATGAGGAAAAGCTAAAGCACTGTTTGTTTTAAACAGTGATTCCTGGCTACAGATCCCTGGCACACCTCTCAAAATCTGCTGACAATAAAAGGTAACTTTCAGTTGATAGGAAAGTGCTACAGGTTCAGCATCTGTAAAGAATGAAAGTATCTTTTTCAATACATCCTAAAAATCATGTCACTCTATTTGCCAAAATGGTAGGCAACTTTACACAAGAATAGAAGGGAGAATTGTCAAAGTAATCTTTGAGGTGTCCATGAACCATGCAAAGCTTTTGGGGACAACAGTGGAGAAAGAGGAAGCCAGCCAGCACTGCTGAGCTCCACAGGATCGTTCAGCACTGCTATGCAATCACAACCCACAGCTATTCCACAGCTGCTTCCTCCATTGAAACAGATCCTGGTAAATACAATCAGAGGCTAATCACTTCTTCCCCAGGGATTTTGTGGCTGAACATTTTTTCATTTGAGGCAAGGTCAGTTGAGGCTGAGCTTGGTTAGTCTATAATGGAAGCTCTTCTGATCGGTGATTAGCTCTCCTCCAGGAAGTGACTTGGTGTTTGGGTTTCTTGCAAACCCCAGGGTTAGCAGAGGTCAGAGGATGCTGCGCTTTCTCCAAGTGCCTTCATGAAAATAGCCCCACATACTTTCCATTTACAGCTGATCACCTCCATTATCCCCAAGCTAGCAGGAGATGATCAGCAATTGTTAAGTGCTTGAATCAGACTAATAGCTCACTGCTAATTCCCCCAGTAATGGGAATCTAAATTCCTGGTAAACAAACGGACTGCTTTTCACACACAGGGATGAATGCCAAAAGCCTAATATTAGGGCTCTGGAACTAAAGCTTTTAGAGCAATCATGTCCACTCAAAGATGTTTAATGACATTATGTACTAAATAATTAGAAAATGAAGGCCTACTTGGAATCAATGTGTTACTGTCTAATTAAGATGACAAAGGGGCTCTACCCTTTTTTAAACAAGTTTATACTAAAATGGTGTACCTGATAAATGGCGCTGATAACTATGCCTTTACCTTTGGGCAGAACAAGCAGACATTAAGCTAGCACAAAATAATAGTGTGATTTTTGGCTCATCTTTCTTCCCATTGGTCCCACCTGTTTTCCTGTAAGGCATGTGATTCAGCTGTTCCTCCCCCCATCAGATGACAAAATTTATTAAGCAACACTCAAATCACTTATCCTGATGCAGAGAGAATCATCTTTGCATTTGCTGTACTGTATGGCTAGAATCACAGAGTTCACACCATGAGATGCTTGAAGAGCTAAGAGGTATGGACTGGACCCTTTAGAAGTACTTTGCAACAAGAATTGCTAGTGAGCCTGAGAACACAGAAGAAGATTATTTGTATACAGAGATAACCGTAAAAAGACTGAGAAATGCTCTACTGATAATATGGCTGAATCAAAGTTAATCAGTAAATCACATGACATCCTTATCTCCAAATTGAAGAGATAGAGGTTTGAAGGGTGGACAAATTGGTGGATAAGGAATTGGCTGGATGGATGCAACCAGAGACTTGTGGTCAATGGCTCTATGTCCACACAGGGTGAGCAAAGTGTCACTGTACACTCCTCCCTTTCACCTTTTTTTCACCACCAGTCTAGTACTTAAATTACTTTATCTTTGATATAAGTTTGCCCATTAGATACTGATATTATAGGTCACTGAGCCTCACTGCAAGAAACTGAAATTTCTTTAACCATCTGCACACAATTACTTGTTCTGCAGCTTTCCAAACCATCAGCTTCTTCCATTTCCCCCCCCCCCACCAAAAGAATCTTTTGATTAACTGAAGTCAATTTTGCTAAGTGCTAGTGGCTCTAAGAAGCCTGTTTTGTCAATGATCCCCAGGGCTCCATTATGTTTTCAGGGCTACAAAACAGGAATTACTCAGTCTTTCTGTAGACATGTGAGATTAGCAGCTAATTCTTCCAGCCTCAAGTTCTTTGCATTTCACACCCATCATTCCAAATCAGAGTATGTGCACCTGTTATGATAGCTCTAGCAGAAATCAGCTAAGAGATTTCCCATCTTTTTTTCTCAATTTCAATCCATTCTTGTGCAAAAATTTTAATGCACAAGGAATCCAGTTCCACAAATACACTACACAACCAATTGCTGTTCTGCTCCCAACTGGGAGCTGCAGTGATATCACAACAGAATCTCTGTTGTGCACTGAACACTTCATTCTTAATATGCAAATACAAATCACAGTGTAAATGGAACTAATAAAGAACTATAAATCACAGTGAAAATGCCAGTTTTATATACATTTTCAGCCCTGAGAGAAAGATTATGACTTGTCATGAAGCAATTTACTAAAATATTTGGAGTAATATCTGAGCTGTTTTATACATACTATGTAGGACATAATAGTCCCTCTACAAGGTTGAAATGCTAACACTAAGAGATCAAGGCTGGCCTCTCTTCTCAAGCACCACTGAGTTACATCTTCCATCTGGTAAATCAGGCCCAATAAAATGGTAATTAAATGGAAAAGATGATGAGTTGATCAATTTACTAGACTATTTTTCATTTGTTTTTGATTGATCTCAGTTAGCAGATGTCACCAGGAGTCCTGCTGTTACTCACGATAGCATAGTATTGCTCAGGTATCCACCCAAGTCTGTATTTTAATTCATATTTTCAAGCATTAATTTTTCAATTCAGATTCCAGTTGCCTATGTTAAGGTTCCAAGACTGAGTCTAATGCCCTGTTTTAATTTTTCTTCTTCAGATGTCTCTAGTGGTTTAGTTCTGATTATATTTTCAATCAGCAATGCCACACAGATACAAGTAAAAATGTTCTGCACACTTCCTGATAACAATTCACTTCTGCTTTTGGGTTAAAAGTTTGTATAATTTTACATGTTGCAAAAAAATACAAACATAACTTTTCAAACTAAAGCTCAATCTTATCACATCCTGCTATCATGGCACTACTCAGGTAACTAAGGCACATATCACGTCAAAGGTTCCACAACCTTCTGCACCAGGGTATGGCAAATCTGCAGTCTTCCTTAAGGACAAACTCCACTTCAGCAGAACCATCAACTGAAACACCTTTGATGTGTCAAGACTTTCTGGCATGTCAGCCAACTTCCCCAGCAAAAGCAGCAAAGCTGTCCTAAGGAACAGATCAAAACTCGGTTCCAATAAAACACCTCTCTTCTGTTCTTGTGTTCCCAGGTGCTTGAGAGGGGAATGAACAGTTCCATTCCTCTGCATGTGAATTACAGAGTAATGATTTTTGGAGAAAACACAAACTGAACCATGGATTTGCATCAATTACTCTGTGATGTGCTCCTTTTAGGCCATCAGTGTCACCTCTAGCCAGCTGTTCTCATCCCCAGCAGAGACTGGGCTTTCTGTCTAACAGGACACCACAGAAATTCTCCACGAGACTCTTTTCCTTGGCACTGCTCAGTGATAACCACTGCAGGTTGGCTTCAGGACTAACAGAAACAGAAAATCAGTCAGGGTAGAAGGGACCACAGTGGATCATCTGGTCCAACCTCCCTGCTCAAGCAGGATCATCCTAGAGGACATAGCATAGGATTGTGTCCAGATGGGTCTGCAGTATCTCCAGTGAGGGAGACACTGTGCCTTCTCTGGTCTCTGTTCCAATGAGCAGTCACTGCACAGTAATGTTCAGGTGGAACTTCCTGTGCATCAACTTCTGCCCGTTGCCTCTTGTTCTGTAGGTTTGCATCACTGAGAAGAGCCTGGCTCCGTCGTCTTGTCACCCACCTTTTATACACATTAAGGAGATCGCCTCTCAGTCACCTCTTCTCTAGGATGAGCAGACCCAGCTCCCTCAGCCTTTCCTCATAAGAGAGATGCTCCAGTCCCTCCATCATCTTTACAGCCTTTGGCTGGACCCACTCCAGGAGCTTCATGTATCTCCTGTACTGAGGAGCCCACTACTGGACGCAGCATTCCAGATATGGCCACACCAGGGCTGAGTAAAAGGGCAGGATCACCTCCTTCGACCTGCTGGCAATGCGCTTTCTAACGCATTCCAGGATTCTATCGGCCTTCTTGGACACCAGGACACACTGCTGGTTCAGCAACAGCTTATTGTCCACCAGGTCCTTCCCTGCAGTGCTACTCTCCAGCAGGTCAACCCCAGCCTATATCAGCGCTCGGATTTATTCCTCCCCAGGTGCAGGACCCTGCATTTGCCCTTGTTGAATTTCAGAAGGATTTTTTTTCTGCCCATCTCTGCAAGAATCAGGGTCCCTCTGAAGGGCTCCACTACTGTCTTGAGGAATTGGCCACTCCTCCCAGTTTTGTATCATCAGTGAATTTGCTGAGGAGGCAACTACCCCCTCATCTGAGTCGCTGATGAAGCAGTTAAACAACACTGGGCCCAGTACACTACCTTGGGGAACACCACTAGTGACAGACTTCCAGCTAGACCCTGTGCCACTGATAATGATCCTCTAGGATCTGCCACTCCATCCCACTGCCCACTCATCCAGTCCACACTTCCTGACTTTGCCTGTGAGGATGTTGAGAGAGACAGTTTTGAAAGCCTTGCTGAAGTCAAGGTAGACAATATCCACTGCTCTCCCCTCATCCATCCAAGTAGTTGTCTCATCATAGAAGGTAATCAGGTTGGTCAAACATGACTTAGCTTTAGTGAACCCATACTGACTACTCCTGATCATGTTCTTGTCTTACATATGGGTAGAGATGGCCTCCAGAATGTCTTACATATGGGTAGAAACAGCTTCCACTTCATCACCTTTCCAGGAATTGAGGTGGGCCTGACTGGCTGGTAGTGCCCTAGGTTCTCCTTCTTGCCCATTTTGAAAACTGGAGTGACATTTGCTTTCTTCCAGGCCTCAGACACCCATCCTGATCTTCGTGACCTCTCAAAGACGATCATGAGAGGCCTGGATATGATGTCCACCAAATCTCTCAGGACTTATGGCGGCATCCCGTCAGGGCCCATAGACTTGGGAATGTTGAGTTTGCTTAGGTGTTCTCTGACCCAATCCTCCTTGACCAAGGGAAGGTCTTCCTCCCAACATTCATTTACCCTGGTCTTTTGGGTCAGAGATCCCTGAGGGCTGGTCTTATCAGTGAAGATTGATGCAAAGAAGGCATTCAAAAACTCTTTCTTCTCTGTGTCCTCTGTTATGAGGGTTCACCCTCCATTTATTAATGGCACTCAGGACTCTTAGAAGTAGCAGTATACAGAGAGAGGGGTGTGTATGTATATACACACAGCCCCACCCCCAGTAAGGCTGCATTCCTAACAATATGCCCATCAGGCAAGAAATGGAAAATGCTGCAAATCCATTCCGGATTACGTATGTGCTGTCCATTAAGTGACATAAGCACATGCTGACTGAAGAAGCTGGCAGCTGCTACCTGAGTTCTGTCAGATCTTTCCCACTCAGCACCTGCTTTTATTTCTCCTTATAACTGCTAGCTTCAGAAGTGCACAGAATTATTAACTGTAAAGTTAGGCAAAAGAGAAACCAAATGAGCACTGGAAATGCAATCATACACACCCCTATTTCTTAGGAATAAGAAACACAGCTCTAACCCCTCAAATAACACCAGAAAATGAGCAGCTCAAACAGTATTCAATGAAGAAGCCCAACATCATTTTAAACACACAGCAAGGGAAAGCAGCTTCCTGCAGCACCTGTCACTGGGTTTGAAGCTTCTACAAAGGTAAAAATGTCAGAGAATCCTGACTTCACATAACTTCCTGAGATTCCCAACCCTCTCCTAAAGAAAATGGGCAAACACGTATGTGGCAACAGTACACTTAATGAACCCAAACAGCTGTTCATGATGAACTTCTGCAAACTAAGTGTCCCCAAGTGTCTTTAACTTATTAAGTGATGTAAAAAACACATGTATTTTATTTTTTTCATATGTTGACATCAAAATTTCCCAAACTGAGAACTGATGATTTGTAATTTTGGCAACATGGTTTCATAAGCAGATTGCCTAGTCCAATCTAGCAATGTTTTTTAGCTTAAGTCCCTTACATCTCATAGCTGTTTCATAGCCTAAATCATACAAAATGACCCATTATCCTCAGGTCTTCATAGCCCATCTTCATCTCAATTTACACCTTTCTTGGCAGCCTCAAATCAGTCAAAGGAGCTAATAGTCCATGGGGAAGGAAGGTTTAGAAAAGCACCCAGTCAGTGAACCAGCTCTGGATAGGCTTCCCAGAAACATAACTCCTGGAAAAACAGGCAGAAATGGAGACAAAAAGATAAACCTGCTTTACAAAGTATTTAAAAGGAAAGTCAATCCTTTAGATGGTCTATTTTGCACAGACTGAGCTAATCTGGGCAAAATATAACATAACAGAAGGACACATTTCATAACACAAACAAGTGGACAGCTTCAAGCAGGGGGCTCTTTTTCAGCCTAATGCAGATGTCAGTTAATTAGAGTAAAAGGTTATATCATTAGTAGTCAAATCAATATAAAAGAAATTAAGAGCTTGAGTAGCAAGCTTCCCTGCTTTCCAGCACAGCACCCGGGGCTGTATTTAGCTAAAATTCAATACACATTAGTGGACAATCAGTGTAGTCTTGTATAGGGACGTCTTCTTGAAATATTTTAACTGGACTCTCTAGTGTTATCAGTGCTAAACAAGATGTCAGATTAATGTAGATGCCTTCCCAAATGGGACCAGCAGCCCACAGACTGGAGAAGCCACATTTACTTCTATTAAAGCCTCACTGGTTTTCCAACATGTATTAATAGTATTATTTTCACAGTTACCTTAAGAGTGGCTGAAAAGCATCTTTACATACAGCTGCTTCATCCTGTAAAACTCAGCAGCCCCCACCCATACTGGCAACAGCAGATCCACCCTTTTTGCTATTTCAGTCCCCAGCTTCATTACTCAAGAGCCCATCAGTCATACCAACAGACAGTTTACTGTATTTATTCTGCAGAGAATACAAATCTAAATTGAAATCAGCAAATGTAAAATACTCAACTGAGAACTCCTGTAACTGGTATGAGATTTGACATGGCAACATTACGTGTTGCGGCATACACTTCTCATGACAAAAATTGAAACCACTTCCCATTCTGTATGTTCTCTACGTAGAACTGCAACACTGTCTTGGTCCCCTAACCAGGAAGTTATTTTTACTGTGTTGAATTTTATCTTTGTTTTAAAGGCAGCATACAGCAGCTACACCACAAATTTTCTGCGCAGTAGAGTGGATGTTGCAAAACAAAGTCAAATCTTTCCTCTGAAATGTTTTATCTAACAAGATCAGAAACAAGTAGATCTACAGAAGGACAGTTCTGAAAGAAACAAGAATCATGTTCACATTACACAGATGTGTGCAACCGAGGGCTTTGACATTTCAAGCAGAATAGAAGCTAATATTAACTATATCTAAGATGCCACAGAATATTTAGTCTAAATATTTTCTGACAAAAATTTAAATCCCATAACTGACTAGGAAGAGACAGTACTGCAGCTAGTACTGATTGGCACTATGATCTGACAAGAACAGTTACAACATCCATGAGCTAAGAGAAACTGGTATCTGTAAGACAGACAACAGCAGTGACATGGAATTTTCATTATTCTTGTCTAGATGGGTAAGCAGAACAGCATGGAACATTATAGCAGACAGAGAAGCATGTTATCAGAGATATTACAGAATACAAAAATCAGAAATAAAAGTGAACTCAGGAATTCTAACTACACATGAGAAACAGCACATGCCTTTGGTGCAGAAGTGCTCAATGCCCTGGTTAACTTTTGACTATTTTGGAAGCAGAGATTCCTTCAAAAAGAAGGGAATTCTGAGAGGTACCCCTTTTATTATAGAGGGTAAAACAATTTTGACCGTATGGCTTCTACAACCCAGTTGTAAAAGTTCTGGGAGAGACAATGACATGAGCAGAGTTCTGATGTCCTATCTCCATTCTGGCCATGACACAGCTCAATAGGACGACAACTTAAAGGACAGCGCCTTGTCTCACTGATTTGGATACTGCAGGTCTGATTATAAGAGATTTCACTGGGGCAGCCCACCTATATACTAACATTTTGTCAAAAGAAGTAACCAAAAATATCTTCTGATGCTCTAGAACAAAGTAATAATCTGTACCCTAGAGTGAAATTCTCCTCCTGTCTGGATAAAAGTTTCTTTGCTCCATTTTGTATACCTTGAGAAGCTCAAGTGTCACAAAAGAAACAGATTCGTAACAGCAGACCATCCTGCAAAGGATTTAGGCATAAATGCAAGTGAACATGATAGATGACTTGAATACGATGTCTTTTCCACAAATACTGCATGGTACAGTATAAAGAAAACCTCAAACAGCCTGACTAAAGAAAAGTCTTTATATCTTCCCCCCTCAAATGCCCTCTTCCTAAGAGCTCTCTAAATATTAATGCTTTGGTTAACTTTTTATTGTTTAAAGCATGTTTCAAGACCTAAATTCTTAAAATACATGCATCTCTACCTCTCCTATAACACTCCCATTCCCAGAAGTTTATTGTAGGACCTTATTACATAGTTTAAATTCTCACATTTCACTTATGCATAAAAAGGAGGGTGGTAATTGACAGCTTTTCTCTCCCCTTTTCTCACACCAAGTCTCCATTGTTTCAAGCTTAAGACACAAAGTTTGTCTCTATATTTCAGTGTCTTTAACCAAAAGCCTTCTTGAAACTGGTAACTGCTTGTGCAAAAGTATTTATATGACAGCACAAATTATAATGCTGGATTACAAATACTACTACACATTTTCAGTTGGTTTAATACACTGCACACAAAATTTTTTGATACTGAAGTCTATCCAAACTTTACCAAAATCTGCCCTTTTGTCCCATCCAATACAATACTTATTTCTAAAAGACTGTCATCTCAAAACACATGCTCTTTCACATAGTATCTTTCACCAGCCTTACTTTTATTTGTGGGGTCAACTCAGTAAATGAAAAGAGTGACTTTGTGGCCAAACCATCAGAAAGGTTTCACATGGAAGGCTGCATACTGGGAAACAGAAAACATGAAGCGCCATTCAAGGTCTGGAGAGAATATATTAATTACTAGGTCATACAAAGTAGACAGAGCTGTTTTCCACTGAACTTTTTGAAGACAGCCTTAAGAACAGAATCTATAAATAAGCAAAATATTCCAAAAGTAAAGGATCAGCAGTGCTCACTGCACAATGTGATTGTCAGAAGAAGATTTCACTTGGAAAAAAATTATAGCCTAGTCTAGGAAGAAAACTGACATTCACTCACTGCAAGGCACCTTGTTGCTGAAGGTATTGCTCAATTAACCCCCAGTTACTATGCTACTGGTTTTTAAAACTATGCCCCTGAAAAATGCATTGCAAAGATCAGCTTCCCCTTACGCAACTTGTAGAGAATACAAAATACATAATTGCCCAACAATGTAAACATGCAGCACTGTCAAACTCCAGCTGACAAGCAGTACATCCACCCAAATTTTCTCCATTCCAAAATACCCAAAATCACAGGGTGAAAAAAAGAAAAGAAGAAAAAAGAATGACAAGTCTTTCTAGGGAATCGTAGAAGCATTTTAACAGAGAACATACTAATAGACAATAAATTATATCACGGAAGTGCCATGCCTACCAATAACTATCAATTCACAAAATACATGGGCACAAGGAACTGAATTACAGCCTATGGTTCCATTTCTGACTTTTGTACTGCTTGTCAAAAGTACTTTTTAAACAGCATTACCTGAAACTTTTCACACATGCTATCAGAATGTATTGCTTTTGCATGTACGATCAAAAAAACCAACTCCGCCTAACAAAAATTCTTACATTTATATCAATGCAATCTGTGTAGTTTTAAAATGTCATATCACTTTCATTCTGTGTCTTGGAAAAAACATGAAGCCATTACTTCTCCCCAGTAATAAATCATCTAAGCAATCTAGTACTTTCTGTAATGGAAGAGCTATACACTGTATCTTCCATTACCTTCCAGTTTAATTAAATATTCCTTGAATAAATCTTATGCTTACACTCTTGTGACATGCTACCAGTGCTGACTTCTCCATTTATAAACTGGCTGGATTCAGTCCAGTCATCCCTGCTTATTGTACCTGTCACTCACTGAAAACTCCAGACTCTCAGACTCAGTCCTCCTTGGACCCTTCTTTGCTAGTTACTGATTTGATATGTGTGTAGAACTGAATTAATCATATGAGCTGGGTACCAACATACCTCTTGTAGCTTGCTTCTTTGGAGTAGCCAAGAGGTTGAAGGAGGACAGGACACCAACATTTCTTGAAGTGAAACTACTAGAAGAAATTCAATTTACTAAGCAGCAACACAGGCACTTGATTTAGGTTCAGTTTTCAGTTAGGCATAAAGCATTGATTCAGTGAGCATGAAAAGCCTCCTCTTCGCCTTTGAATACAGAATCTTCTTACTCATCTCCCTTAACAGTGCAACAGCAGTGTGGGGAGATGACTTCAGACAAATATTGAGCAACTTTAAAACATGAGTATCCTTCAAATGGCTATACATTTCTAGCCCACTGAAACACCATGGTGATTTAAGCTTACCTGCTTTGCTTTTAGTGATAACAGACAAGAGGAGAATGTATGTTCAGCTGCCTTCCTTCAGCAGATGAAGGGGTATCTTTCACAGAGGATGCTGTAGTAGTGTAAATCACTATTAACTTAATGATTTCAGTGACCAAATGATACTATGCAACCTTGGAAGAGATGGCCTCAAGTGCCATAAAAGTTATTCCAGATCATGTCAACACAGAATGAGGATAAGCAGTAAATCATGTGCCACTGCAAGAAAACCTATATAAAGTGGTATTTTTCTTTCTTGAACCAAGGCAGTTACCAGGAATTCCTGTAATGTTATATTTTGATATGCACTTATGGTTACTGGGATTCATCCTAATTTTTCATTGTGATAAAAAAGTAATCTACTTTTATCAAAAACACCCCTATAAATTCCCTTATATTGCATCTCCATTATTGAGATGCAATCTAGTGGGCTTTGTGGGGATTTTATATTTCCTGCTCTTAAAAGGGAAGAAAAAAGACATAACCCATACATATGTTTAAAATACTTTAACAACCTGGGCATCTACACAAAATTCACAGAACTCTCCCAGAAACAGTTTAAAAGCATGAATTACAGAAAAGAAATACTTCAATGGCTAGAGGTAGCACTGAACATATCAGTGTCAGAGTTAAACTGGAAGTCCTTATTACCTCAATTGCTGTTGACCTATGGAAAATTCATGGGAAATAAACTGTCACCAAAGTGACTATTGGGTTTTTTGGACTTTCTATTCCATCATAATGCAGCTAGAACCAGACAATTCAGATATACTAAATTCTGTTTCAGAACAGCATCACTCTCCAATAAAGAAAATAAAGTCAATTATGTGCAGAACATACTTTAGTAATACTTAACGTAATTTTCCTCAGGATGTCTAATATGATACACTGATACACCAAGGAAATAAATTTTGCATTTGAATCAGATCCAGTGACAACAGAAAACACTTTTGCAGCAACTCATCTACGTGGTAGAAGTCTACACGCGCACTACTTTGTCTTCCATCCAAATCAGTACACCTCAGTTAACAAGCTAGAAATTTTAATCTAATTAGCACAGGTTAAAAAGCCTTGTAATCTAGCACTGCCATTTACTTGGATACTCACAATGTCCTCAGAAATTCTTCACTTGAGCAAGGCTTACAAATCATTACGTTCCTAAAGAATTGTTGAAATTTCAGCAGTCATCACAATTATACTGGAAAGTTTATTAAAATTCATTTTATCACCACAACAGTAGAAAATAACCTGCTAAAAACCATTTTAAACTTCATTCTAACAACAGACCTATGAAGCAGAAAGAAAATTACTTTCTTAATACATGCACCAATATATGCTGGGGACCACCCAGCTAGGAAGCTGCTCTGCAGGAAAGGACCTTGATCCTGGAGGCACCAGGCTGCAGAGAGACCAGGAGCGTGACCATTCCTGCAGACCGAGTGGGATGCATTAAGAAGAGCATTGTCAGCAGGTCGAGGGAGGTGATCCTGCCCCTCTGCTCAGCACTGATGAAGCCACACCTGGAGTGCTGTGTCTAGTTTTGGTCTCCCCAGTACAGGAGAGACACAGACATA
The DNA here is from genome assembly GCF_000691975.1 of Corvus brachyrhynchos. NCBI lineage: Eukaryota > Metazoa > Chordata > Aves > Passeriformes > Corvidae > Corvus > Corvus brachyrhynchos. The sequence goes on along the minus strand of NW_008236924.1, from coordinate 7,654,432 downwards.
CTGCAGAGAGTCCCACAAAGGGGCCACAAAGCTGATGAACCAGAAATAGTTCACAAATGAAGAAGATTTTTGCAGTAGTCCAAAAAGCCTTCTAAAGTATCATGTTTTATGCACGTTTCTTCCTGTCACATTCTAGTTTTCTCCTGTAGGAGTAAAGGACAACACACAACCCAAGAGTTCTGCTTTATAAACTCTTCAACTATCCTTCATTTACTTATCTGCTGAACTTTTACTTACTCCGGCTATTAAAAAAACCCTCAAACAAACAAAAGCAAAAGCAACCCACCAAAGAAAAAAGCAAAATCAAAATCGTATCCAAACCAAAACTTGGTGACTCTCTTTATTATCTTGCTGAGACATTAGTTAGGATTTCTGCTCTTGAGCAGTGATGATGATGCTCATCAACTCTCATAAGCTGTCCATAGCTGCCAAGACAAGCTATTTTTCAAGGTAAATTCTACAAGTGTATCCAGAGTACCAACACCTTCAGCATATTCGTGAAGATGTTAGCCACACCCTTTTGACAACTATCCACCTCTGTTTCATTTTTGTTCTCCAGTACATACAGCTCTACTTTGCACTATGCCTTCATTTGCCTCTCAGGAACTGTTATACAGCAAACAGTCAGAACATTCTTTTCTGGAGATTCACTGGTTTTATAGCAGGTATTTAAATAATTGCTTTTTCACTGATGCAGTATGCAGAAAACATTAAACACTAAGGTTCAAAAGAACATCAAAGAAACATTGTGTTTTATTTGAAAAGATCAAGTTGATGATGACATCCTTCCTATTAAATATATCCTCTCAGTAACACTTTTGCAAAATGGAAATGCTACCAAGCATTCCGATTGTGTGATACACTGAGCAACCTCAACTAAGTCCCCTCTTACAATCAGGAGGAGCTGTGGGTAGCAGACATTTAGTTAGTTATTTTGCAAGGTCAATATTGTATAAATTGCTACAGCCTTAAAACATAGTAATGGACTGCTGGTCACCATAAAACATCCTCCTCTTTTCTCAAATGGAGAGTAAGTATAATGAAAAAGGGGGGGAAAGTGCCTGGACAGACCAAACATAAATAAGGATTTCCAGAAAGAACTTCTAAGTTTCCTGACATTAGAAATCTGTTCTGACTTGCTCAGTAACAAAGCTCACACATAAAGAAGCTACCAGTGGCTTTTTTACTTTTTTTTTTTTACCAACAGCACCATTTACTTCCGTCTTGGAGGGAGGGTAGGAAAAAAAAAAAAACATTGCAAACCAGTAACTTCTATTTATTCCAGCATAAGCTTTCACCAATAACAGAAGGGGAAGTTCTGCCTTCCCAAATTCACTTGCCTCACTCTTGACTTCAGTGGCCCCAAGAAAAAACAACAATGGATTTGAAACCAGATTAGTTTTTCATTACTGCCTAGGTACACAGTCACTAGCACTGAAGGGAGGATGATAGGTGTAAGACTAACCTTCTCAGCACACACCACACACTTGTGTCAGACAGCAGTGCCTGTGGAACCACAGGCTGCAGGGCCTTAGCACTGCCCAGACTGCTCATCCACTGCAGATTCCAGCTGCACACATGGCAAAATGATCACTACTCCTTGTATTGTCTCCAGGCTCCCCTCTCCTCCATGACTTCTAGGATGCACAGCAGTACACTAAATGTGACCCAATCAAACAAATCTAGTTCCTAACATTCAGCCTAAGCATAATTTTGACCACTGGTTAAAACAAATTTCTTGGTCTCCTGAAAAGGGAGCAAGCCCGTGCTCCATTTAAATCGGGAACTGTAGTTTAGCAACAACATGAAGGTTCTTGAATAACAGCATCCTAAGCACCTGCATAATGCTTTACAACCTCACTGTGATATCCAGAGGTCTTAGTGGGCAATATGCTAAGCAAATGGTGCATGCTGCTTTTCTCAGACCATATGGGCTAGATGTGCATGCCTAATTGCTACTACTTTCAAGCTCATCAAAAGCTGCAATTAAATAAAATCTCTCAAAACTAGAAAATATATGGCATGAGTCAATGAATTTTTCAGATATGGAGAAGTGATTCAGGCACAGTAAACACTTTTGCTGCATTAGTCCATGGCCCTCAGAGGCATTTTATGTCACTTCATCTCAATTAACCTCCCAAGAAAACAATTGAGATCTGGACAAGAGAGAGGGGAAAAACGACATTACTGACTACACAATAGCCTACTCTGATGTCATAATTCTGTATTAATTGAGTCATAGGCAGATTTCTTGGAATTCAGGTTTGAAGCAGAAAAGCAGGAGATATAGACAGAACAGCTGCATGTTGAATCACAGGAGAAGTTATTTCAGATGTCAATGAAGTTATTGCTGCTGAAAGTCAAGATTTCCCAACTGCACCTCAACACATTATTCAGCTTCAAAATGTTCCCCATCTCAATTTTGTACATACTGTAAATGAATAATTCTATCTTTCTCACAGTAACTTTTATGTCACAATATGGCTTTCTGTTTCCTTGCTTCCAGAAAAGACAAGTTACTTTATACTTATACCTGCCACTACCTGTTCTGACATTGTTGTTCCAGCACCACCTTTTCATAGCAGCACTGACAGAAATAACCCTCACTACTCTGCTACATTATTTTAATACACTTTTTTCATTATGCTATATTGCATTCCACAGAAGAAAATTAAGTGCTTCCTTCGGAGCAGAAAATCTCAGGGATTGTTGTAGCTAAATGCGAAGGCCTGTGGGGTTCTAGCGGCACGGCGAAATTCTCTATCTGAAATTTACTGTCTGCAAACTTTGAGTTATTTAAATATTTCTGTACCTTCTGTACCTCTCACTCCCCTTCTGCACTTTAACATTCATAACAATCATAAAAATCTGAAGGAAAGATTGGTGTGGCAAGGAGAAGTGCAAAGTTACTGAAATCATAAATGCTCTAGAAATATCCAACCAGGACAAGTGTATTGGCAGCACTGGCCCACCCTCTCCCCTACAGCACTAGCACACTCTCTCTGCTGCTCCCTCCATTACAGGGACCATCTACTGGGATCCAAGAGATCCCACTCCTATCTGTTAGTGCTGCTCTACCAGCCTTTTCATATATCCTCCCAATTCCCTATCAGTCTTCATCTCATTGCCAATCTTCCCTTTCACATTCCAAGAATGGCTCTGCCACTTTTCTCCAGTACTGTACTCTCTCTGAGCACTTCACCAGGAGTTCAAGGATTGGCAGTACCTACCAGAGGAACTGGACACAGCCTAAAGTTTCCACTGTCTATTGATAACTATTGATAATTTCTAGCCTATGCCAGGTCGCTTAAAGGGTGCATACTAACAGCATACTCATACAGTCTAGGCAGAAATAAAACTCTAATTTCTATTAGAAATAACTCACTAACTGTTAGAAAGAAGAAATAGAAAGGATATTGGAAAGCAAAACTTGTCTGCATGGGATTAGAAGTTTGACAAGAGTCTCATTAAACAAATAAAAGTAACCCCACACTACTGAACTCAGTAACCGTTGTCACAGAGATGACACAAATCTCTGGGTGACCTTTTTCATTTGGAACAAGCAATCTCCCACCGTTTGAAACGATCCCCAGGTGGTGCGAATTTAGTCTTTGGTCTCAATGTAAATCAAGTATAAAAGGTTTCCCTCCTACTTTACGGTCACATGCTTTCCAAGTTTTAACATTAATGAAGTCCCAGCAGACTACAAAAAGCAAAAGTGGGAGTTGCATTAACTATGCTAAATGGAGAATACAACCAGTAGTAGAAAAGAACTTCCTACCACATCAAACTTCTCAGTGTAAAATTATACAAGAAACTGTAATCATAGCTAATCTTTAAAAAAGGTAAAAAGCACAGTTTTACAGCATCATAATAAATAAGTTCAATTCAGATAATGCAAAATTTTCTCTAACAGTCAACACATGAAACTCACTGCATTGGCAAGACACTTCACTTGGTAAAGGCCAGTTACACAGGATTTCATTGAGCATCAGCTGTACATTTGAAGATTTTAACTTTGAAAGAAAAAATTCCTTTTAAAGCACCTATACAACCCATTGGTATGATGGACACAATTCCCACCCTTCCATCAGCGACCTTCCTTGGTTTTGTCAACATGTTTCTGTGAGGGACTAGAGAACCTCATCCAGGCAGCTGTCCAATAACACGGGGCACAAGTTCCTCTCTTCCTAGAGCATCCAGTTAGTACTGCTCAGTTAATCTGTATTTCCCCAAGATACTATCTGTTTTCACACACAGAGGATTTAATTAGTCTCAGGGCTCTAACAGCCAGCCTCTGGTGTCACTTCAGACCTAGCTATTACAGAATGGAATGACAGGAAGAATTACGAGTTCTCATTATTAAGCAAGTCTTGAGCAACTGAATTACTGAACTCACCCAATACGAACTTTCCTTTCACCCTCTTCTTGCTCCTTCGAAATCCCAAAGCGCCATCTCCTGCTAAGCAGCTGGAACCACAAATACTGATTCCGGCAGCTGATGAACTGCTCCTGACTCAAATCCGTCTGGGTAAGTACCAACAATGAAATACGTTTTCTCACTGAACAGCTCAGTATGTCACAGCTGCCAGAAACGCTGCTCTTCGAGAGGAGCAGTCATATGAACAGCTGGATCAAAGCTGCCCAGGGCTGACGCACCAGGAACATGACATAAAGGGTATTTTGCCTAGATTTCAGGAAGAAGACAAGTATCACTTTGTGCATTTTTGCAGCCGGTTCCGTATTTCATATTGAAATCTCACTTCAAACACATTGTTACAGTTTCCAGCAGGAAAATAGCACGATACCCAGTGGGCTCAAAACTGAGGATAAACAGACCTCAATAAAATTACTTCATAGACCTCACACATACATACAGATTTCTTTAAATTAATCACTCTTTGTACTCATGTAAAAACCGAACATCCTTAAATTAAAACACACAGAGAATCACAGAATCATTTAGGTTGGACAAGAGTGCTAAGAACATAGAGTCCAATTAATGGACCAATGTAATTATCAAACAAATATCAAATACAAAGTTTAGGAGCATAGAACACTAACAGCTGATCCCTACATATGGAGAACATAAAAGGGATGGTAAGTACAACAACAAATTTATCATCAGAAAAAAAATTCTGAGGCTCTTTTCATACGTGTTTTGGAAGGGGGCAAAGAGAGAGAGAATGAGGTATGAGTCAGGCATTGTGTTGACTAGACCCATCTGTGTAGTAGCAACAATAACAAAGAAGTTTTTATTTACATTTTGGATATATGGGCTGGCAGAGTAATAGATGCATTTTCTGTCAAAGCTACAACTGAACTTGCAACACATTTGGCTAAAATTAAGAGAGGGGAAAAAACCCATGTAATGCTAAAATTATACTTCTAATAATGGACTAATTTGATTTGTCTATTTGAAAGACCATGGAAGACTATAAATAACTCATCATTTCCCACTTTAACAACAAAGTGGGCTTTTCCTACCTCTGTAAACCTTTGTAGAACAACCTTAATTTCAGCAAGTGGCTCCAGATGAAATGGTTCCAGATCAACACAGTCACAATCTTGAAATTTTCATAGTAATCATCAGTAAAGTGAAAGCCGGTGGTAGCCTTAGACTCTATACTGGAGTCAGCGTAAGAATTAGCGACATTCACAACTCATCAAAAAAACCAAAACATCTTTTCTTACGATAATAACAAATCAAGTACGATGACACCATGCTCAGCAGTGACACTCCTTTCATCACCAGTGAACTTGCTGCCAATTCAAACACTGGGTCCTCTGGTTCAAGTCGCTTCTGCAATAAAAGTGATTATGAAGGACACTTTCATGCTACAGAACATTTATTGCTCAAAAAGTGTAACTTGCAAATGACATACAAAATGAATTTTCACACTATTTTTTCTTCACTTCTGTTTTAAAAGTCATAATTAAATTTGACATTCTGAGCCTAGGATGAGCACACAGATATGTTGTTAATTTTCTGGAAAAGCTTAAAAAGTTGTGGAGCACGGTCATCCGTAAACAAGTACTTCAATTTCTGTACTGTTAGAATCAGACACCGATTGATTCTACTCAATGTTTTTAAATTATAGTAAAAATTTTTTAATTATACTAAGTGAGGAGGTGTTAGCAATACAGAGGCAAACTGAAATACCTCCTTAAGAAACAATCATCTGATCTTGAAAACTAGAACCTGAGGGCAGGGTGGCACATAATGAGTATTTCCCCTATCAGCTAAGAACTAAAGAAGACATAAGAAAGCCTGGTGGTTTTGGTCTCGGAACGTCCTGATACCTCAACGCCACTGGCGCTGCCTCCGCGCCCCGGGCGCAAGGCACTGAGCCCCCCGCACCGGGAGAGCGCGTGCCCGCCACAACTGGCCAATCAGACGGCAAAGCTCTAGCGCGCGCCTGCGATTAGTCACGGAAGCCCTCGCGCCCGGGCAAGGAGAGGAGTCCGTATAGGGGCGGGAGAGCGCAGTGCGTGGCGCTATGATTGGTCGGGCCGACGCGAGGGGCTATGATTGGCCGGGCCGGCGGGGGGGGGGGGGCGGGGGGGTGGGGGG
>NW_008236924.1:7642514-7647770 GCF_000691975.1 Corvus brachyrhynchos | reverse complement strand
GACTTCTCGGATCTGCGGGAGATCAAGAAGCAGCTGCTGAGCGTGGCAGAGCGGAGCCGCGAACGCGGGCTGCAGCACAGCGGGAAGTGGTGAGCGGGGGCGGGCACAGCGGGGCGGGGCCCCAGCTCGGCCGACCCCGGGCAAACATGTTCTGTGCCGGGAGGGAGGACGGGACGGAGCTAGGTTTGTTTAGTCTCGGGAACAGGAGGCTTGCGTGTACCTCATCGTTTTCTACAACTCCTTGAAAGGAGGTTGCAGTGAGGTGGGGGTTGGTCTCTTCTGCCGTGCCTGCAGGGAGGGGACCAGAGGAAATGGCCTTAAGTTGAGACTGGGGAGATTCAGTAAGATATTAGAACTTTTTTTTTCCACTGTTCAGGTGGCCAGGCACTGGAATAGGTTTCCCAGGGAGGTAGTGGAGTCACAATCCATGGAGGTGCTTAAGAGGTGTCTGCATCTGGCGCTAGGTGATGTGTCTTAGGGATTACAGTGGTAGTACTGGGCTGACGGTTGGACTTGATCTTACAGGTCTCCTCCAACCTTGATGATTCAATGATTCTAATGCTCTCTTTACTTCTTCATTCGCCCTGGAGCCACTGCCGTTGAGCGAGCTGCCGCCTCCCCCCGTGCTCACCGAGGTATGGGCCCAGGCTGTGCTTGGGGGAAAGTGGCTGTGAGCTCTAGGAGAAGGTGCTGCAGCTCTTGGGGGTGGGCTGTTTAATCTTAACTATGGAGGAAAATATGCGATTGCAGTCTCCCAAATCCCACAGGTGGGAATCTGTGCTGAGTGCCATTCCTGCCATAATGCTGGGAACTTCCTTTCCATAGTGTGTTCAATGGGGTGACAGAGCTGAATGTGCTTTCCTGGATGACAGCATTATCTGTTGCTGTGTCCTAAATGAGGCGCTCTGTAAGCCAAATTTGAAATCACACACATGCTACTTTATTTTTATTCTTCTTTACAAAGGTCAAAATTTATTTTAATACTAATTGTGTATTATGCCATTGAACTTGTGCTCCTTAGTACACAAGAGAAACAAGCTGTGTCTCCATCCCCACCTCTGTAGGAATATAGTAGAGCTCATAGGTATGTGCCAGTGCTGGTGTATTATAGAAGTGTAACGTGTCATAAATGCATTTCAAGGTATAATTACCAAGGAAATGTTCTCTTGTATGTTAGCAGATTAATATTCTTTTACATGGAATTCCTGAGCAGGTTTCTTGTTTATGGTCCTTCATACTCATAGAACAGCCAAGTCTTGCCTTCTGGCAGCTTGCCACAATTTGTTTCTGGAATCTCACCATTTATTTTAAATTTATTTAATGTTCCTAAATAGTCCGTACTCGTTATTTGAGAACTGCAGAATCGGACCCTATGAGGGAGTGGAGGAACTTCTCAGATAGTACTCAAATCATGTTTGAAGATGAATAAACTACATTTTTAGCTTTTGGAGCAGTTTCATTGATATGTTTGTAACCATGATTTTCCTAAAGTGTGTCAGAGCTCAGGTCTTAAAACTCTTGTGTGTCCCTGCAGGAGGATGCTCGTGATCTGGATGCCTACACGTTGGCCAAGTCTTACTTCGATCTCAAGGAATATGACCGGGCTGCCTACTTTTTACGGGGCTGCAAGAGCCAGAAAGCTTACTTCTTGTACATGTACTCCAGATATCTGGTAAGGTAGAAAAAAGTTGCCTCCTAGCACTGAACTCTTCTGCCTTCTACTCCTCCCTGGCATATCTTATTTTTTTGCTTATTCTGTTCCTAATGACCACCTTGAAGTTCAAATTCTGTGTTGGGGTAAGGAAAGATAGGGCTGTTCTTTTCAGAACTGTGATGTCTGTGAAAACTCAATTTTCATGCTGCTGCAAGTGCTGCAGCAAACATAGGAAATATACTATTGTAATGTAATCTTGGATTTCCTCTCTTTTCCACAGTCAGGGGAAAAGAAGAAGGATGATGAGACAGTTGATAGTTTGGGTAAGTCTCTGGTGTCAAGAAACACATGACAATATAATGAAGCTTCCGCTGTTGACTCTTCATGTAACTCATCTTGGGTTTATGGCTTTCTCCTTAATTTTTTGGATAATAGTGTAACATGATTTCTTTCATTCTCTTTTGATTCATTGGCTTAATTACAGGTTACAGTTTTTCACCTATTAGGTCTTCTTTTAAACTGGGTGATCAGACTGAGCAATTTTCTTTAAAATGGGGAAAATAAACACAGGCTGGGAAGCCTTCATGCCATGTCAGGGATAATTCTGAATATACCCTAGACTTTGCATTGCTGTGGTGAGACTCCTTATTGAAAGCTAGCTGTGTGACTTTCTCTTCATGTAGGACCTCTGGAAAAAGGACAAGTGAAAAATGAAGCTTTACGAGAATTGAGAGTTGAGCTCAGCAAGAAACACAAGGCACAGGAACTGGATGGATTTGGCCTTTATCTGTAAGTGTCTGCATGTATTCTTTATATATTTGTGTGGATATACAGAATTTCATGATTCTTGTCGACCTGATACTTTTTTTGACAGATACGGTGTTGTGCTGCGGAAGCTGGACCTGGTGAAAGAAGCAATAGATGTGTTTGTTGAAGCTGCTCATGTCCTGCCTTTGCATTGGGGAGCCTGGCTGGAACTTTGCAACTTGATTACAGATAAAGAGATGGTAAAACTTTAGAGATACCAAGATGTGGTAGCAAATCTCAGAGTTTAGCCTGATTCAGTAACCAGTGTTTCTGTTGCCACAAGATTGATGTTGCTCACTGCTTTATTCTGTGAGACACTGTCAGGCAAGACAATCCAAAACTGTAAATTTTGTTGTTAAATCCTCTTTGACTGCTGGCCATACTGTCGCTTGAGAATCTTTATACAGGCAGGGCTAATTTCTTATCATTCATCCACAAAGTGGTTTAAGAAGTTTCTAATTCATGTATTTTGGAAGTAGTTGTCACCAGGGTTATCACCTTGTCACATGAAGGAGATCCTCCTAAGAGACTTCCCTTTTTTATTTTTTCTTAATCTGGTTCTAGTTCCTCAGTTATTGAGCACTTTTGATAGCTTGAAAGGATATATAGAATCACTACTTTCAAAACGGAAATGATAATATACAAAGCCACATAGGAGGTGAATTGTATCAAAGAAACAAACTTCAGATATAAAACCAAAATAGATTATTCTTCTTTCTGCATGGAATTTGAGTCCACTCCTGGAATTCTAAAGTAAATTCTGGCTGATGAAGTATTTAAAACAGTACAGGTGACACAGAAGAGACCATTACCAATTTGTTGAAAAAGGGAAGTGCATTTTTTATTATATTGAGTCTTCTCAGTTAATTGAAATTAGTGATATGATATTGATGTTCAAGCGTAGGAAGAAAGTGCAGTCTTTCAAAGGACTTCTGAATTTAATGGCTGAAGCAGGAGCCAGGGGATGTCAGATTTGAAGACAATTTCTTCCCTGATTGACCAAATGGGTTTAAGAAAGCGACTGCAGGAAGGCCTCCTACCTCAAGACCATCTGCTAAGTCATGGGAGGGAAGATAATGGATTCTTTGCCACATGTAGCTTGTAGAATACTTCTGATTGTCATCTCTTCCTCCTCTCCTTTGATTCTTGCTAGTTGAAGTTCCTGTCCTTGCCAGATACATGGATGAAAGAGTTCTTTCTTGCACACATTTATACAGAGCTGCAGCTGATAGAGGAAGCTCTGCAGAAGTATCAGAGTCTCATTGATGCAGGATTTTCCAAAAGCACTTACATCATCTCTCAGATTGCAGTTGCTTACCACAATATAAGAGGTCAGTGACGTTAAGTAGTAGGAATGACCCTCTTAATGCAAACTTGGCGTTTATAGTTGTTGGTGTCCCATCTGCTGTTCTGTCTTCAGATATTGACAAAGCCTTGTCCATCTTTAATGAGCTGAGGAAACAAGATCCCTACAGGATAGAAAACATGGACACTTTCTCCAACTTGCTCTATGTAAGGGTAAGCACTCTTCCTGTGGCCTGTTCATAGTGATGGTGTTTGTTGGAGGTATGTTAAACACTGGCAAAGCAGCTGGTCCTGTCTAACCTCTCTGAATACAGGCTTTCTGCTTCTCAACTCCATGGGAGAGATGCACTGTATGCATTGCTAATTGCTTAGGTTTTCTTTCAGAACATAATGTGCTCTCTCTCTCTCATCACTTTAATCTTTTGTTCCACTAGAGCATGAAGCCTGAGTTGAGCTACCTGGCTCATAATCTCTGTGAAATAGACAAGTACCGTGTTGAGACCTGCTGTGTAATTGGTGAGAGCTGGTTCTTTTACATGTTATTTTTACATCTTATTTTGCTGTCTGTAGGCTGTGTGAGGGAATCTTGGAAACACTTGTGGAAGTGATCAGCCAGCAAGGCACTCAAAATCACCACTTGGTGAATGTGGATTCAGGCGGCCCGAAAAGCAGGCTAAATAACAGAGTACCCCTTTCCCTCCTTTCTCTCTGAAAGAGCTGCTGTAGTTCTACCAGGGCAGAAAGGAGACCCGTGCACCTGAAAATCCCTTTATAGTCTTCAAACTCCAATGGAAATAATTGTGTGTCAGGAGCAGGAAATTAATTTGTTAGATCATGACCTTCCAAGGGGATGGAATCATAAATTGATTGATATAGCTGGAAAAGGATTAACCAGAACACCGGTGAAGAGAGTGCAATTAGGTATTTTGAGGTTTGAATCAGTTGTTTATTAGGACTCTTTATAATTTGTTAGGAGGTAGTAGATAATATGCTTTACATGGTTTTTTTCTACTTCTCTATTGGTGTTGGGGTTTTTGTTGGTTGGTTGTGGATTTTTAAAATTTATTTAAATATTATGACTTTTGTTTTAGGAAATTATTATAGCTTGCGTTCCCAGCATGAAAAAGCAGCGCTCTATTTCCAGAGGGCCTTGAAATTGAATCCTCGTTATCTAGGAGCCTGGACACTTATGGGACATGAGTACATGGAAATGAAGAACACATCTGCAGCTATCCAGGCTTATAGGTACCTCTCATGTACTGCACAAAATGGTGTTTGTTTCTGAAATAGTTATCTTCTATTTTTTTTTAGTGTTTTGCTGGACTTGGTCTTGGTTTTGATCCTGACTTCCTGTCTAGTTCATCTCCTTTTCTTTGACAGGCATGCAATAGAGGTGAACAAAAGGGACTACAGAGCATGGTATGGCTTGGGGCAAACCTATGAAATCCTCAAAATGCCATTTTACTGTCTCTACTACTACCGGCGGGCCT
>NW_008236924.1:7637810-7642479 GCF_000691975.1 Corvus brachyrhynchos | reverse complement strand
ATGGTTTGGGAGAAACCTATGAAATCCTCAAAATGCCATTTTACTGTCTCTACTTCTACCGGCGGGCCCACCAGCTCAGGTAGAGTTGAGAATGGAGCCATGTTTATTGGTCTTTGTTCTGACATGGTTGTTACTGGCTAAGGAGTTTACATACAAGAACTAAGTTGAGTAAGGAAAAAAACATGGACGCTTTGAGATGTGTGCAGTCTCACTGTTCCAAATCCTATTAGTTGTGTTAGTTAACTGTTAACAAAGGCTTTGTCAGTTAAATGTTGAGGATGACTGGTCAGGAGTATGAGTGATGTTTTATGCAAAAGGATGACAGACTGCCAGGTGTAGATTATTTTTTTCCCTTGACCACCCCCCGCCTCTGCCCTTCCCCTCACCCTGAGATCAGCTGCAGTCCATTAAACTATCTTAAGAATTGCTCTTTTACAGACCAAATGATTCTCGTATGCTGGTTGCTCTAGGAGAATGCTATGAGAAACTCAATCAGTTGGTGGAGGCTAAAAAGGTGAGAATTGATGTGTAAGACTTAAGGTGTCTTCCAGAACACTGGGTGAAGTTGCAGCAAAATTATGTAGCTAGTGCTGTCTAAACTCTTTGGCAGTTACAACTGGGGAAGCATTGGTGCAATATAACTGGAGGAGCTGATAAATAAGAAGTTGTCTACAGATACCTGCCCCTTTTGCTGACAAGCTCTGTAGTTTGTTGTTTCTGACTTGCATGCTGGAGTCACGAGCTGGAGTGACTTCTGTGGCATGCTTGACTGACTTTCCTTCCTTGACAGTGCTATTGGAGAGCTTATGCTGTGGGAGATGTGGAGAAAATGGCACTTGTGAAACTCGCCAAGTGAGTATGTACCCTCACTGAACTGTCAGGGTTGTGTTAAATGCAAGTCGCACTTTGATATCTAAGGATAAAATATGGAATGTAAACAAGTGGAATTGCTGCTAGGTAGTATAGCTTTTGGAGCTGTGTAAGAAATGGTATCTTTAGGGCTGTAGTGACTGCAAATGTTGGTGTCCAGCTTTATCTTTGTTTCCATCAGGATAACTAGAGAGAATGATAGCATAATGTGGGTTGCAAAGGACTTCTGAATCCTGAGGTGATTTGAGCAGGCAGTGCTAGCAAATGTATTTGTCGTAATGCAACTTAAAAACAACCCATGACCGTAGATGATGTACAAAATTGTTTGATTTTATTTTTCCTCTCTAGTATATAGCTGTGACATTGGAAAAGGTCTAACGTGAATACTGTGACATCAGCACTAATTTTTTTGGTGGGGGTTAAGTAATATAAAGTGGGAAAAGCAAAGGGGGGAAAAAAGGGCAAGTGTAAAGTAAAACTGCTGTATAAATTCGGGCTGTAGCAGGGGAAGAAGGAGCAATGGAGGAAATAGCAAGTAAGTAGAATGACAAAGGTCTGTTAAAAGGTTTAAAATGCAACAGAATAAACAAAGGTCCCTGCTTTGGTTGTCACTGCTTCTAGCTGTCGAGTCACTATCTGACTGCCTCCCTGTCTTGTCAGCATGGATGCAAGCTGGATCATCTCTTTCCACAAGGGGCAGTACATGTTGCATGTCCTGCAAAATCTGAAGGAAAGGACCTGGCTTTAGTCCAGGTCAGGTTGAGCAGGTAGTTTCTCACAGGCCAAGAAGGTCTTCAACAGTGCAGTCTTGTTCCAGTGACCCACTTTTTCTCCTTTTCTAGGTTGCATGAACAGCTAAATGAATCTGAACAGGCAGCTCAGTGCTACATCAAATACATTCAGGATATCTATTCCTGTGGGGTAAGATGGTATCTTGGGAATAAAAGGAAAAGTAAACATGGTGTAGAACTACTTTGGAAGGCACTTAACAGATGGTGTTTTTTACTCCACTCACTGCAGGAGGTAGTGGAGCACCTGGAAGTCAGCACTGCATTCCGTTACCTGGCCCAGTACTACTTCAAGTGTAAGCTTTGGGATGAAGCCTCAGCATGTGCTCAGAAATGCTGTGCCTTCAATGATGTGAGTAGTTGTGCAGTCTTTGGTGCTTCTTTCTTAAGGGATCCATGACCTTGATCTTGGCTCCGCTCAGAGTAGAAGGAATCCTTTATGAAAGAATGAGGGCTGTCTGCCATACAGGTCACATCCTGAATGGTGGTTGTTGTGTATACCTGATCACTCATGCTGAGTATGGTTGATAAAAGTGATGGAATGTGGTGTAGATAGTTAAATTGAACCATATCTCGTTGGTATTCACTAAGTAAAAGAATTTGAAGCTTCACATGGCAGTCTTAAGGCTGTTAAAAATCTTGGTGGTGAGGAGGCAGTTGAATGGTCACAAACTCCCACACACTGTGTAGTGATGGTACTTCTAAAACTTCTTTTTTCTCATCTTCTGTGTGTAGACAGTGCAGAGAATATAATAGTACTGGAGTTTTCTGTGCAACTCCATACTATGTGATGTTATGTAAGTGGGTAGTCTGAGATACTTAATTTCAGCCTACTGGTAGACACTAGCCATGGGTGCAGGATGTTTGGCCTACCTGTGATGAAGCTGTCTGGAGCTCTCTACAACCTGAATTCAACTTACTGAAGTTTTCCCAATCTACTTTTTGCTGGAATATTTAGACAGCTTCAGTGGTTGATGGTTCCATTCTCTGAAATATCCAAGAAACACACCAATTGGGAGTAAAAGGAGGAAAGACTAAAACTAAAAGAGTGACTTACCTTAACATTTTTAAGGAGCAGAAGAAAAAAAGAGTTGAGAATGGCTTTTATAGCTTGTAGCCTTACAGAATGATGAAGTACTTTAAGTTAATACTGCTTACATACTGAATTTAACCCGGAAACCATCCATTCATAGGTGTATTGTTCTGTTTTCTACAAATTAATTTCAGACCAGAGAAGAAGGAAAGGCCCTTCTGCGGCAGATCTTACAGCTTCGCAACCAAGGAGAAACATCATCCACAGATGTTGCTGCTCCCTTTTTCCTTCCTGCATCCTTGTCCGCTAACAACACTCCCACACGTCGTGTTTCCCCTCTCAATCTGTCTTCTGTAACACCATGAACAATTCTGATACTTCTAACTTGTGCATTGGATGTGACATTGCAGATGGGACGTGCAACCACTTACTTCTTTCTAGGGAAATTGCTCCTTTTGTTGTTGCCCTCACACGAAGGGTAGGAGTTAGCAGAGTCCGCAGCTGAAGACAGATGGGCCCCAACAGGCAATGGGGCACCTAATGTGAAAGTGCCTGTGCTGAGATGTGAGAACCTGCTCTACTTCTCACCAAGTCATTCCAGTCAGAGGGCAGACATGTCCCACTACACAGGACTACTCCCAACTGAGGCATTGGGAAGAGCTTGTCTGCTTGAATTAAAATACATTTTAAGTTTGATTCTGCCAAGTTACCTCTGGTCTTTACTGCACTTCTTTGGATGACCTCTTAGTAGTATCACTGCTGTCCTGATCAGAGACTGTTACCTACGTCTACATGACTTTTGCTTGTCTTGAACTACACAGGAGATGTTTCACTAAAGCAGTAGAATAGGTGCTTAGATATAGATCCCATGGGTATGTTGAAGGATTGGCAAATGTCAGAGGAGTCCCAAGTAGCTACAGGTGACAGCTGTCTGAGTTCTTGTTGTAGAAGTGATGGATAGTTTCGGCTTTCAGTAGAAAAGCAGTTGGGATAGCACAATTAAAAACATAAGTGAAGTTACTGTCCTTGGACTTCTTTATGGTGCAGCTTTCATGTGTACTGTAGCAAATGGAGTCAAATGAACTATAATGGATCATTTTGTTGAGGTGAAAAGAGAATTATGCCTTTGTTTCAGAATCAGTGTCCTTGTTCACCCCTATACATTTACAGACTTATCCCTATGTCTGTGGCATGACTTCAGTCAAGGACAAAGCTTTTTAAAAACCCTTTCCCATTTAGCCATAGCTTCCTGTGTTTAACAACACCAATTGTACAGGTGGGCACATCAAGAGACCTGCGGGTCACAGCCCTGGGCCCTCTGCACAATGCATTTGCATTGTGTGCATGGAGCAGAGGGAACCCATGTTCTTAGTTCTGGGCATCTCTAGGAATAACTGTCTTATGTTCCACATTAACCATTCAACAACCATTTCTACTGCAGATAGTGTTAAACAGTAAAACTGGATCTTGATGTATTTTTCAAGAACTCTCCTAATTATTCCATGCAAAGCTGAGGATATCAATGAGACCATTTGTAAAATTGTTGTCACTAGGGGCAAATTGTGCTTGATGAACTTGGTGGCCCTCTGCCCAGGGGTTAAAGCACTGGTGGAGAAGGGAAGAGTGACTCATAATTTACCTAGGCTTGTGCAAAGCATTTGATACTTGTGCTTCCACACAAGTGTCCTTGTCTCTAAGCTGGAAATACAGGGATTGGATAGGTGGACCCCAGGGTGAGGAAGGTCACACTCCAAAATGTTGTGGCCATTGACTTGCTGTCCAGAGGGAAACTAGTGATGAGGTGTGTCCCTCGAGAGTTGCAAGGCCTGGGGTAAGCTCCAGCCTGGGGCCTCGGGGGCTCCGGACGCCTCGCGTCACCCTGGCTGTGGTCCGAGGGCTGCGGCCCTTCGCCCCCAGAGGCCGGCTTGGTCAGCCCTCGCGGGCAGGGAGCCCTGCCGGAGCCGCGGGGTCCGGGGCG
>NW_008236924.1:7608116-7637316 GCF_000691975.1 Corvus brachyrhynchos | reverse complement strand
GGTGGGACAGGGAAGGGAGTGGTGGCTGCGGGGCTGGGGGCGACCGGCGGAGCCCGGGCTGGGCCGCGGCGCAGCGGCGGAGCCCGAGCGGAGCGAGGCCAGCGCGGCCCTGCAGGCGCTCCCTGCGCTCGTTCCCACTTGCGGTGCATCTGTGCCCGCTCCCCTGCTCCCACGGCGGTACACTAGGCTTTTTGCCCAGCAGACTGTTCAAAATTGCACCTGTACGTGTCCTGGGTTTTCAGGGCTGGCGTGTCTATATGTGAGAAGACATTCTGTCTTGCAAACACAGACCCCGCAGAATGTATCTCTTTGTACGTGCAGTGCATGCTTTTTTCACAGCCACTGATAGAGGAAACCTGCCTCTTGGACCGGTGTGCAATTTACGGTTAAATTACCGGATTGCCATCCCTCAGCTTCATTTTGGCCACTTATGGCAGATCTAGGTGCTACATTTGAGCTACCTTACGGCACTGAATACCCATTTGCAGCCTGTTTCTGTTTTTTGCTGTGAATGCAAATATTTAAAAGATGCTGCTCATACCTTACATGTTGGGAACATAGTAACTTATATATTTAAAAAATTTAATTTGATCTCTTGTAAGGAAAAAAAATATGAGATGAATTTTAAAAAAAACATTACAATTAAAAAACATTTAAAAATGTTTAAAAACATTTGCATTCTGATGCTGTCCTGTGCATCACGGTAAGGTGACATGTTGGACTCCCCTTCTCAACGTCTCTGATTTGCTGGGTCAGATTCTGCCGTGGTGCAGGTATCATGCTTGGTCTAAGCATCAGGAAAGCCCATCAGGAGAATGTTTTGTTCCTTTTCAGGAAATAACATGAGGTTATTGCTCCTGCTCTGACTCAGGTTTTGTTTCTATTGATCTGGCCTACTGCTCTGCATAGGAATTTCAAACCCAGGCCTGTTGTGCTGTAAATGCTGCCTGTGCTGGCACTCAACCTGGCTCAGATAGGTACTTCAGTGAGGTAAACACCTGGTGATTTTAAAAGGTTTTCTAGGAGCGGGTACGATTTTGGTGAAAACTGGGAGTGATGAGACAGTCATTGTTGAAGAGGGCATAAGACACAAATACTCTTATCAGTAATTCTGTGTCAATCAAAAGATACCATGGGCACCTTGGTACAAGAAGGACCTCAAACTATGAGAGTGTGTCCAGAGCAGGGTGACCAAGATGGTGAAAGGCCTTGAAGATGAGGCTTAGGTGGAGCAGCTGATGACATTTGCTTTGTTCATCGTGGAGAAGAGAGGACTGAGGGGTGACCCCATCACAGTCTACAGTTTCCTCAAGGGGGTTAGTAGAGGGGGAGGTGCTGATCTCTCTCTGCTGACCAGCAGTAGAACACAAGGAAATGGAATGAAGCTTCATCAGGGGAGGTTCAGACAGGACAGTAGGAAAAGCTGCTTCACTGAGAGGGTGGTTGGGTACTGGAACAGACTTTCCAGGGGAGTGCTCAGGGCACTAAGCTTATCAGAATGATCAGAATGATATCATCTGAATGATGCTCTTAGTCATGTGGTTTAGTATTAAATGGTCCTGTGAGAAGCAGGGAGTTGGACTCAGTGGTTCTTATGGGTCCCTTCCAACTTGAGATATTCTGTGATTCTAATCAAGTTGTGTGATTGGAGCCAGTTCCACCTTTGCTTCCACAGGAAGCAAAATCCCAAGGAGAAGCCTCAGGGAGGAAAGGCTAGAAAGTTTTTGCTGGGGTATCCATAGGAGTCACCCAGTGGAGGTGGCTGCCAGGGGCTACTGATGGATTACCCCTTTGCTTTTGTCAGTTTCCCAGAACTGTGGCAACTTGGTGGTCTGCTGGAATTCCCTGCTTGTCAGCAGAACTCCTAGCAGAAAGGAGTAGGCTGTCAGTGACAGGTACTGCAACCTTTCTGACTTCCTGCTCTCTGACTGTTCTGGTAGTGCCTAAGGTAGAGAAATGTGGCTCTCGTCTTGTAGATAATTTTGAGCCAGGTATTTCCAGTGTCCTCTCCAAGCATAATTTCAGGCTCTGTGATATTGCTAATGCATTGACTCAGCCTCCCTTACGAGAACCTTGCACCTGTCACCTTTCAGTGGCTTCTGATAATCCCTCTGCTTTCAGAAGCCATTCCCGGCTAAATAATCTTCTGAATAAGAACTTCGGTATCCTGCACATTAAGAATTGAACATAAGGTGGAGCTTATGTATGTATGGCTATGTATGGTTGTGTTTTAAGGAGGTGATTGGCTATTTTAATTTGTAAATGTATGCTGGGTTCTGGTAGACTTTTACTATCAAGACTTCAATGTAGCTGGAAAGATGCTGCATAAGTTCTCTGTCATTACAAAGGATAAATGACCTCAGGGTATTCAAGCCGGGAAAATGCTGTGAAATGTAACCGTGGAATGATGCCCAGAATAATTTTCAATGTTGATCTCCATTCATTTAATAGTTGATATTGTGGTTTAGAAAGTTACGAAACTCGTTCTCAAACTGTAACAAAGGTGTGGTGATGGATTCTACTGTTGTAAGGCTGGTATAACTCAGATGTAGCTTGAGCAGTTAAAATCCAAGTTGTTTGTTAATGATAACTTCCAGGGTTTTCCCCTCTTCTTTTTTAACCAAACTGTGTGAGGCCGAAGATGCTTTCACTACTCAGTCATGGTAATTTTTAATAGTGGTAAATATTTTGCTTTGTGAAGTCATGAGGCAGCAAAATAGTCCTTACCAGATGCCCAAATTTTGAGTCACTTTCCAGTGATGTTGTATCTTCTAGGTTCTATCAGATTTCTCTTTAATCTTAGTGCATGGCAATGCAATATTTGTACTACAAGACTGCAAACCGAATGTTTTTGTTTTAAAAACCAATTTTTAAAATATTTATGTTAATGTTATTTACTTGAATTTATAATTACGTGTTTGTATTATGTGTTTCTAAATCAATAGCTTACTTAAATTCCAAGCAGGTAACATCTTCAAAGTTCCTCTATAAATCTATATCCTTTCAAGGTCAGGTCTTGATCAGATTATAACAAATTTATCTTCCCATCTTCAGGGATGGATTCTCTGCTGTCTTCTCTTTTTAGGTCTGTGCAAAGCATCTGAGCAGTTCTCTGTCATCAGCTCTCAAAATCCAGAATCCACGAGGGTAGAAAAATGTAATTTTGTTAGTACTTGTAGTTTCTGTATCTTTAAGGTCTATTTGAATTTCTTCTTTAAAATAAGAGGACTAGAAATCTTTGCTCCAGGAGGTAGAGCTCTAAATAGAAAATTCAACAGCATGCTGGAAAAAAACATGAGAAAGCTTTATGGTGTGGCCACACTGAATGCTGTCAGGTCAAATGAGCATAAACACAGCTTCTTTGGAGGTGGCAGAACAGTGTGGATCAGAGTCTGCAGTTTGGACTCCAAAACATCCAATGAGGAACTTGAAAAATAATACATGCATGTATTTTCAGGAACACAGGCTTTCAGTTCTTCTCACTAGAACTGATGATGCTGTATGCTTTGCTTGCTGTGCATTTGGATCACTGGTGGGTTGCTGAGAAACCGTCACGCATCCTGGAAACTTTAGGATCTGCACTTTCTCTGGAAGATCATATTTGGACATCACATTTCCCTGAACAGTTGAACAGTCTGCATCAGCAGTGGTCTGAAGAGAAGCAAAGTGAACTGATATATGTGACCGTCCACACAGCAGCATTACACAAGAAAGAGGCACACAAGTGCAGCACTCATTTTAGTGCACAGCTGCACAATGAAACCTTATTAGTTAACAGTTTAACAAATACCAACAAATAAGAATGCAAGTGAAGACTGGATAGACTACTATTCCATTTCTAACTTTGGATGAAATGTACTCTAATGAATAATAAAGCAGACTGATGTACCTGAGAAAATGGTTAGGCTAGAAGAGCTGGTATGGTATGCCAGATCTTCTTTTATGTTAAAAATGATAATGCAAAGTATAACAGCATCTCAGATTATTTTATAAAAAATAATGAACTATTTGAATTAATTAAACATCTGATGCTAA
Organism: Corvus brachyrhynchos; assembly: GCF_000691975.1. Lineage (NCBI taxonomy): Eukaryota > Metazoa > Chordata > Aves > Passeriformes > Corvidae > Corvus > Corvus brachyrhynchos. The sequence continues at coordinate 7,633,281 of NW_008236924.1, read as the reverse complement.
AATGCATGTTGTCTCATTTTTTCATTTTATGCATTCCTTCCATCTCCGTCCAGGAGGTAATATCTTCACCCCTGTACTCCATTTCTCAAGCTATTAGTTGAATGTTTTGAAATTGTGTATTATATTATTCCTTAAAGTGTTTAAGGGAAAGACTTGTTAAACCTTACATTGCATGGACTGTAAACAAAAGGCCTAAATAACATGGAAATTAAAACTGAAAAGAAGAAGAAACTGTTGTTGAAAATTGCATTGAGGTCTCAGGTAGTTTAGGGTAACCAGTAATGACTGAGCAAATAAAATTGGGAGAAATGTTGAAGTTGGGGCTTCTCGATTTTTTTTTTTCCCCCCTGTATGTGCACTAGTTTGCTAATAGTCACTAAGCTGATTTTTTTTAATGGGTGTAGAAATACTTTCAATTTTTCATTTCTATAATGTAAGCAAAATCCTAGGAACTCTTAATGTTACAAGTGATAGAAAGTAATTAGAATCAATACTGTACTGTTTGGCATGTATTTGGGGTAGGCTTGGTGTACAAAAATTTTAAAAAGGCTTAAAATTGCGTTAATACATAATATACACTTAGATTTTCATGAACATGAATGTGATTTTTGTTTTAAGTTCTGTGTTTTGTAGGTAAGTCCTTGGGGATTTTTTTCACTGTATTTATTTGTACTTAATATTTAAGGTTCTGTAAGTTGCTCTGTTCCATCTCTGTGCATTGATGAGGAACAAAATGAAATGCAGTCATTTTTTGAGAATCTGCTTTATTTAATACAGCCCTTAATAATATCCCTGTTCTGTGTCCCCTCTCTGACAGGAAATTGTGATCTGTTACAATCAGTCTTAGGTGAACAAAGAGTACGTGGGGACTGTTGCACTGGAAAAAGATTGGATTATTTGCATCTGAAAGAACAGTTGTGCTGGTTACTATTTGGTAGCTTATAACTAAGGGAAGACTGCATAATTAATTTGGAAGCACTTTCAAGAACAAACCTGTAAGTTTAGCGTGTGTCCAGTACGTGTTTCAGAGGGACAGTGGATAGCTGACAAACATCTGTGCCTTCACTGTGGTTGGATCACTGCCCCAGCGGTGTCTCCAGCAAGGCTGTGTGCTTGCAGATCCCTTCTGCATTATGTCACTGTTTTTTGTGGATTACAACATGACCTACATGTTGCTGTTTTCTTTGAACATGCAGTGGGTGTCCGTGACCTGCATGGTATCCTGCGTTAGGTGAACTCAATGAGGATTTCAGCATTATCCTTGGAAATTTATTTGAAATTATATGCAGTAGCTTAATGCTTATTCAAATCTCTCTGAAATTACCTTAAAATATTTTTCTGGTTTCAGCCTTAATCAAAATCTGCATGTTCAAGACAGTATCCTGAATGTCTTGTAAGTGAAATCTCTTTAATTTTTTTTTGTGCTTTGTCACATCATGTATGAACCAGCATCTCAGCTGGATCTAATGGGTGGTGTTTCACGCTTACACCTTTTCCAGCTGAGAATCCAGCTCATCACCTCCTTATATGGGAGGAGAATACTGCTGCCCTGGTCATTATCATACAAATGGAAGCTGGTGCTTCCATTTTAAAGCAGCACAGTTCAGCTAAATATCATCCTGTAAGTTTTCAGGGTTACATTTTAAATAGTAAATGGTAAGGATAAATTCTACATGTAACATGAGTTTCACTTTATTCTAGTTGTTTGTCAAGTTCTGTTCTTCCCATTGTGAGCAGAGCTACTTAAGTCAGCATGTGTGGTGTTACATGGTACATTTTCATTTGGTTTGTTTTGTTGGAAAACATGGGCAAGGCATGATGGGTACTTGTTTCTTAGCTGAGCAATGCCACTGGTGGAAAAAATTTCTGTTGTTTCAGACCATTCTTAAAGAGTTCACAAACTCTAGGGATGACAAAGGAACCTATCTTCCCCCATATGATAGAAGGGTAAGATCCACAACAATTCACAGATGAGAAAAAAACATTGCTGGTAATGTTTTTATTTTTAGAGATATTTTGACTCTAAAAGATGTATAGAAATGACTAATGTAAAATATGTGTTTTCTTCTGATGGAAAGCTAATGTGAAGAGACAAACTGTTTGCTTAGTTTTTGCTGAACTTCCCCGGTAATGGGAACATTCATATTCTTTTCACAGAAAATGGAAGGAAAAGGCAAGAGGGATACAGGATATGGGAAATTAGCAATGTGTACATGAGGTTCTTTAAGGCATTAATGGCAGTAGAGTGGGAGAAGAAAAATACATTTTTTGAAACTATCTTGAACTGCAGGCTAATAAGAAACTGCGAAAAGGTAGTAATCTGGTTGGAAGCAAGGTATTCAAAAAAGAAAACAGTTCATTATAGAGACCTGTGTTGTTAAAAGTTAATGTGGGAGGCCAGAGTGCTGATTCTTTTCTGATCTGTTCTGAAACCAATGTCTGCGTTTATTGGCTGTATCAAAAGCTGAGCTAAAAATGGCAAAAACTTCCAAAGCTAACCTTACTGCTTTAAGTAGAGAAATTACTTAAATATCTGACAATTTTTAGTAGTGAATGTAAGATAGCTTCCTCTGGTATCTGTAAGACAAGAGGTGATCATTCATACGGCCTTAGAAGGAAAAGGAAGGATTTTCAGGAGAAGGATCTGGGGCATGAACTTTCTCTCACTGTTGTTTTCTTGTTTATATGCATTTCAGTTAAATAAAAGAGGGTTTTGTTGGGTTGTTAAAATCAAATAAAGGAGAGCCTGATACTATAAACTCCATGAATTGCAGTGTTTCTCTTCCAGGTGGTGTGTGTTGTCTGGTGGTTGAGTGTGATCTACTTGCATGAAATAATGCACAAAGTACAAAACCACTGAAATGTTTTGTTAGGCCCCCATCTTGCAGTGAGCTGGGCAGGTTGATGAAGCTTGTCCTTGTTCTGACAATCCTGCCATTCTTAAGTAGAGTCTCCATTCAGTATCCATTTGCATCTTATGCTGAAAAGTACCGATTCTGGAAAATGTCCATTTCCTTCTGGGGTAGGACAGGATTTTCTTTTTCACTGATAGTGTTCTCAGTGTGCATTGTGTTATGCCAACTTCAAGAAAATAACTGTATGAGAAAGAGACAGATGGTATTTTAGCCATAGAATACTAGAATATTGTTTTAACAAATCTGCTTAGCTTTGCTGCGGGTAACAATAATGCTTCTGTCCCCTTTTTACTGTTTCCATGGAGTCGCCAGCTACTTGCATAGGGTTTTTTTGGTTCATGTTTTAGAGCCAGGGCCAATGGTAATTTTAGCATGAGCAGCCTGGCAGCACCAGATTCATCCTGTATTCCTTATGTAGAGCCCCATATCCAAGGGCTATTGCGAGCTCAGTTTGGAAGGTATTCTAATATTCCTGAAAATTATTATGGTATTGCTTAGAAATCTAACTACAGTACAGTGATTTTTGTGCAGTCAAAATCAGAGGGTGTTTAGGATTTGTCCTGAAGAGCTGTTTATCGAGTCTGAGCTGAGTTTTTGGGTTGATGTTGGCATGCTGAATTATCATGCAATGGTAAAATAATGTTTTCATTAATTATGTATTTTGTTAAATGGCATAACATATACAGGATGGTATGCAATAATTAGGGCTTGAATTTTATTCTGAAAAAAGGCAAAACATAGATGAAACCTGGTACATAAAAGCCAAAGCAAAGACTTAATTTAGGATTCATTCAAATCCCACTAGACAAATGAGACAGGTTTTGGAGACGTAGGGAGGTGTGTATGGCCAGCGTTCCCCTTGTAGCTAGCAGAGCTGGTGCAGTGATGAGAATTAGCTTATGTGGAAATATTATTTCGTTAAAGTATTGCTTAAGACTGGATCAATGAACAAGCATGAATCCAGTCTGGCAACTGGGATGAAATTTCCAGCACATAAGCACCGGAACTGCTCCTCTAGTTCCAAGGGATTGTCACCATTTTGTGGGAGTAGAAAATGCCTCTCTCAGAATTGTTGCAGATTGTTGGCAGAGATGGTGAAGCACAGAAAGGTCATGAGGATTTGCCAAGGATGAAAAAGCTTCACGTGATACTTGCATCGTGCTTGTCATGTTCTGAAGTTCTGGTTCTAGAGTCAGGATTGTGATCTAGACCCAAGGTGCTTGGATTAGCAGTTGTGATTTGGAACCCACCCTCATGTTAGGGTTACCTAGCCTTTTCTGATGGAGAATTGGGTCAGTGGGGTTCCAAATTAGCGTGTTAATTGTTATCTTGGCAAGAGCTGAAATGCTGGCTCTGGACCCAGAGAAGAGCAGGTTTAGATCAGAGTTTTTGCTTGTTCACATAGCTAAATCCACTTCACAGTGGAGCCACTCCTTGAGCAGAGCCAAGTGTCTGAGAGCAAGGTGTTGGGAGGAACACATGTATGAGTTAGGGTTTCTATCTGCTCTTGCCCTCAGAAAGCAGAAAATTATAACTGAAATTAAGTATGACCCTTGGTGTGAGCTCATATGGAGGCATATGGAGGCTGCTTCTGTTATTGCACCCTCAAATACTTATAATGGGCAAGAAGAATAAAAGCCCCTTTCTTTTAATTGCAATTTTAGCTATATACACCTTGTTCATTGGCAGTAAAATTATTTGCCCATGTGGCAGGTTCCTCTTTAGAACGTAAATGATCACACAGATGAGACAATTCAAAAATTTCTGATAGTCCCTCCCTAATACTTTAGGTGCTATGTTATTCCCAGAAACTTCCTGCTGGGACTGCAGATTTTGGAGGAGACAGTGAGAGATGCTCTGTTAGAGGTGATCAGTTGATCCTTGAAATTGACATACAGATGAGCTGGTGCTTGTACTAACATCCTTCTAAAAGTATGTTCTTCCTTGTAGTAGGGACTTCTGTGGAAGAGGACTATCAAATACTGGGAGTAAGTAAGCAAACTTGTCATGTGCCCTGTTCCTCATTGTTGATAGAACAGGTTACATATATTAATTCACTGAGCTGTTAACTTCTACACACTGGTAAGAAGTGATTGTCACTTTGGCTGAACTGCACAGTTTGCTCAGTTTTGTGTTGTCTGAAACTACCTCTCCTGCTCTGGAAGACCTGAGACCATTGATGCTTTGTCCTTTCTGATAAGTCTCACAGAATCAAGTGTACTAGTATGAACAGTGAGCAGATTTACTTTGAGCACCTCACTCTGTTGCTAAAAGGGGAACATTAGCACTTAGAGAAAGGTCAGTGAGGTTTGGAACCCCAGCTGAGGTTCAGTCAGGTCACAAAATCCAAACCTGGCAAGGGACTGGACAGACAATAACTTACAGAGGCAGAGTCTTTTCCAGAGTTAGCATGCAGTGATGATGTGGTTATAAATGTATGTCTGGCAATACTCCCAACAGAATCCAATCTGACAAGGGTTTGCAGCTTCAGGCTGCTTGCTTTATCATGAGAGCAGCAAGCTTGACTTGCAATTGTGTAAGTCAGCTTGAGAATGGAAGTTGGGGAAGAGTGGCTGCTATTGATTATGATCTTTATGCTGTAAAAGCTGTTCTGCCAGACAACCAGTTGATGTCAGTTTTAGTAAATAAATCTTGGCAAAATTCACAGGTGGTGTGAACTGAAGCAACACTTTTGCTACCGTTTTCAACAGTGTATGGTTTGAAGGAGTTGCCTGGTTTTGACACAGCTGTTTCATTTTTAAGTGTGACAGTATATAAATCAAAATAATATTCTTAGCAATGATACATTGATTTCACCATAGCTGGGTGTTTTAATAAGATACTTTAAATATTTCTGAAAGAAAAGTATCAAGGTTTCAATTTATTTTCTGTTAGACAGGGAAATTCTTAACTTCCAAGATTTTTCACACTACACAAATTACGACTCTTTTAAAACCAGCTCTAGATTTGGAGACTGTATTGAAATCTACCTAGATTTGACCTCTTTCTTGTTAGTCAGGAATATATTTCTACCTGCCATGGACACATGTAGGAGAAGGGTATTTGCCATTAGGTCATTTAAGTCACCATTGAGAGATGCCAAGGAAGCACAATAAGTGGCTGCTGAAGCTATTTACTTTTTATTTCTGTACAGGTAGGCTTTTAAAAATACTGTATGTGCTTAGACCTCCTGGATGACATAGCCTGCCAAAAGGCAATTTGTTTTCCTTTGAGTATCCTTTTACAAGAGGATACTGGCAAATGGAGGCTATCCATTTATTTCACACCACTACAAACAGTACATATGAGATGTCCAGTAAGTCTGCTAGGTGGCTAATAATGAAAGTTTTCTCCATGAAGTATAGTGATGTATTTTTTTAGTGAGGATTTTGGTAACTGAAAAGAACTTCGAACTTTGCTATGTCAGAATAACTTGCTAGGGATATGCATAGGCTAGAGGTGGAGATGACATTTGAAAAAAAAAATCTTCTGTGACCTCCTTTGCAAGTGAGAGAGGTGGAAAAGAAAATAGTATTTTTTTAATGTGCTCATTATTAAAATAACGTTTTAAAGGACCTGGAAAAAAGGAGGTACGGATGGCAGGGAATAGTCAAGGTATTAGGAACTGAAACATCTGATCCAGTCCTAGTAAAACATTGTTTTCTGTCGCTTAAAATTTGTCAGAAATAACCTGTGTGGCATTAAAGAAAACAGCATTTAATCCCCTATACATACACATATATGTATGTGTGTATGTGTGTATATATATGTGTGTGTGTATATATATATGTATATATGGGAAGTGTCAAGTGATTGCCCAAATGAGAAGTCTACAAACTTGGTGATTCTACTAGTGAAAGCTGTAGCACTACCAAAGAGTGTTCTAGGAAACGTGAAAACTTCATGGAATCGTTTAATATCTAGCCAGGAAAAGGCCACAGTATTCAGGTCATAGAATCATAGAAGGTTTGAGTTTAAAGCCCATCTCGTTCCACTCCGCTGCCATGGGCAGGGACACCTTCCACTAGACCAGGTTTCTCCCAGTCCTGTCCAGCCTGGCCTTGAGGATGGGGCAGTCACAGCTTCTCCAGGCAACTTCTGCTGGGCCCTCACCACCCTTACAAGTAAGAATGTCTTCCTTATGTCCAATCTAATCCTGCCCTATGTCTGTTTGAAACCATATGCCTTTCCTAGTTTATTACTGCACTTGCATCTTAGCATTGTGGCATATGATAAAATTACATGGGGCACATCCCTGTAGAGGGCTCAAAATCTGTGAATAACACTTCCTCACAATCATGCATACAGTTTATTTTTTCCTAACTCAGAGCAAGTATGATAGTTGGCAATATGGCTGACACATCACAATGTCTCCGATCACTTCATTTTGTTACAGAAATGGTAAAATAGTTGGCATAATTTACCTCCTGCATGGGAAAGGCAGAAAATGTTTTAAGTATTTGAAATATTGTCATATGGAATGAGATCAGAAAACAAGGCCTGAGCAGAATTAATTCTGTTCTGCCACATTTGATCTGCTGTTTCTTGATAAAGTGTTGTGCATATTATGTTTAACTCCAAGATCAGTACAATGTGTCTGAAGTAGCTTGGTGTGCCTAGTAAAACAGAAACGTGGGGTAGTACAATTATCCAGAATACTTCACTATATATTTTATAGGTAAATACATGCTTTTATTTTAAAAAAGTACTTTTAAAATGTACATTATAATTATGATTGGTTGTCATTTTTTTTCCTGTGGTAGACTTTCATCCCACAAACATGCATTTCTCAAATACAAAGTTCAGCCACAGTGTAGCAGCCTACACCAACTATTCAGCCAAGCTACACTTCACTTAGTGTGGGCAGCATTTGTTTCCCTTCCTTTGCTTTGAATCGACAGGTACTACAAAATCTCTTAGCTCAGATACCTTCTTCCTGTTTGGAAAAAGAAAGACTGCTGAGTCTGCTCTTGATTTTCACAATAACCCAAGGTGTTCTAGAGTCCTGTGCCTGGATCTGATAAATCACCACTTTGAACTGTAGTGCAGTTATATTCATCATGAAACACCTGTCAGTGAATATTTTCTATTTTTCTCTCCAGCTTGCCCTGCACAGTCTTGTCTACTGTATTCCAAGTAATTTTCATTTGAATCCCAGTCTAGTATGCCACACACCTATGATTACAATATATGTCTTTTAGCATTCAAGGCTATGGTAAAGAGAGCTGGATTGACACTGAAAAGAGCCCAAGCATCCAAACCAGAGAGGTTACTCAGCAGAGATGAGAACTGGGGAGTACTTGTGCCCATCTTCAACAAACACCAAGAGCAGATAGCACCTATGCAACAAAGAGAACTGTTCAGTTACATTTTACTTTAAACATGATTTCATATTTAAAATTGAATTGGGCTAAATGGTGCTTCTCTGGATCTCTCTTGGGAAAGAAAATTAAGATGTGTTATTATGAATAGTCTGGATACTGCTTAACACTGTTGAAGTGTTCTCAGTCAGATCAGAGCTATGAATTCTCAGCCCATCCTTACCCACCCATCACTGCAGCATTCTGGTGCATATGTGGCCTTGTTCAAAGAGCAGGAAGAAACGGGAGTGCATTAATTTATTCATTCATCAAGATGAAAGGCAGTATGGCTGATTAAGATTCTAAGAGTTAATAGAATTCTGTTTCCTTCTTTTTTCTAAGTCCCTAGGCTCATCTTTAAGTACATTTTATGGATTTAGTTACCATGGGAGACATATTGGTCTCCTGTTTCTGCTCCTGTTCCAGTCAATGGCAAAGTTCCCTTTTACTTTAGCGCTGTACAAACCGGTAAAGTGGTTTTCGACTACAGGCATTTTTTGATATTTCAAGTATGATTTTTTTTTTTAGCTGTACTTGGGTAGGCAATTGGATATCTATTCCTTTGAAACTTTTTATTATGGGGCTGTTTTGCAGTGGTTCAGTTTTGCAGTGGTTCTCCTGTGAAGTTATTTCACACAAGTGTCTCTATGAGTTTCGCTATTTCAGATGCCTCTTGCATTTGGTGGTTCTCATATTGGGCAGCTGTTGCATAATTAGCAGTTTTTCTACTTGCTATAAATGTACAGCTATATGCATATTCTTCTGTAATGAGGCCTGCTGGGAGATGCATTAAGATAAGGTACTGTGATGGCTGTGGTACAGAAGCATGCTGTGCAGTCAAAATGGACAGCAGCATCTGGTGTTAGAAAAGGGAAAGGTTTTTCTGTGTTTTGGAAAGTACTTGGTTCACAGTAATTGAATTGGATATTTGAATAAGTTGTAAGATCATTGGGGCAGAGACTACATCTAAAATTTTTGCTCTTACCTCTATGGTATGTAATAACTAACTGGGACAGCCTTAATTTTGAAAACTTTTTAGTGTGTGAGATTGCTCCTCTGACTTTGAATGGAAATACTATTGCTGAAACAGGACCTTTTGTTCTGAAATGCGGGACAGAATCCCTAGGTCATCCCACTTTCCATACTGACTGTATCACCATACGTAACAGGAGATTTGTTACTGTACTTTGCCTGCTTTGTTTTGTGATACTGGTGGCAAATCCCATATGATTTTCTGGCTAAACCAGGTTTGTGGATGCTCTCAGTTGTACAAAACAGCACTCCACAGCTGGAACATGACAGGGAAAGTGGCCTACAGCTTGCAAGTGATCCTTCTCTATCAGCCTTAGTATTAAGCTGCTGTCAAAATGTCCTGATGCTGTCATTGTAGCACTCTAGAGAAGAACAGGGGTGAGTAAAGTGCCACGGGAAATGCCTTCAGGTGACTGGTTGGATCTAGTGGAACAGCCTCAAAATTCCCTCTTGAAACACAGGGAAATTAAGTTCTATTCTTGTCCTTCCTTCTACTGATGCATGCAAGTTTTTCTTGCGTTAAACAGGCTTTCCTGTTTGGAGGTCTCTTTACTTCTATTTTAACAGAGGAGATTATGATTCTATTTATGTTTTGTACCTAAAGCAAATAAAATATAAAAATTAATGTGCAACCTGACGATAATGCAGGAAAGCTTGCGTGGAATCTAGCATTGGAGCACTGATCGTTGTTGCTGGAAAGTTTTACCACTACCACTACACTATGCTCTGTCCCTTTCTTTGCAGTCTTAATGTTTCAGTGCTTTGCCCATCTCCAAGTTGATATACCAGATCTCCAAACATTCTCTCAGCTAGTGGCCACAAATGGGAATAATAATGCTATCAAATTTAAATGAATACAGGGATAATGATGATGTTCGTCTAATGTCCAGAATTTTATTTTATACTGTTAATAACCAGATGTTAAACCCCCAATTGCTAGATTATGGTGTGATATTGTAATTTCTTGCTTCATTTGTAAATTAGGATCTTAATCCTCCAAAAGGCGTAGGCGCTCATTTCTCACTCCATGGGGACAATTTCTGGTCTGAACAGGCCCTTGCATGTTACTAGTTTTCTGCTTCTACAGAGACCTGGAATGCTTATGAGGACTTCACTTGCCCTTTCCTCCCGTGACAGATGGTAGGAGTGTTGTGGAGAGTCTTTGAGTTTGGCACTGGATCTTGCAGGGGATCAGGGGTTGGGAAGGGGATGAGAATGATATTGTTGGTAGATCCTTGAGACTATAATGTCTGCTTTGTGGTTACCTCAGACTGCAAGGATTGGATTAAATAACCCGTCCCTTCTAGTCCTGTACTCCCAACAGCACTAATCTTTATGGTAAATGAACTCCTATCTTCAATGCACCCTGCCCCTTTCTGAGAACAGAAAAAGGGCAAACATGGAATTCCCACAAGTGTGCCAGGCTGGTGTTCAGAAGCATGGTTGTTCTGGGATCTCCATCTCCCTTGCAGGTTTTCAGACAAAGATTGCAGTGTTTGGAGATGGGAGCTCTCTGTTGTGTTCTTAAGCATGTGAGCTGTCCAGCTGCACTGTCCACTGACAAATAATAGTATTTCTTATTTCCCACAGGGCTTCCAAAGCAGCTGAGTCCAGGACCTCAAGGAATGTCACGCAGTAGTTGCTGAACTAACTGGCACTGAAAGGAACAGAAAAAGATGGCAGTCCATATTTGAAATAAACACGTGGACTCTCACTGATAAGAAACCATGTCAAAAAAAGGACGGAGCAAGGGCGAAAAGCCTGAGGCACTGATTGTTGCCCTGCAGGCTGCCAATGAGGAACTCAGGACTAAACTAACAGACATTCAAATTGAGCTGCATCAGGAGAAATCTAAGGTGAGTGAGCATTTGGTTTTAAGTAAAAGTGTCTGCTGAAGAAGACAAACGCGTGGAAAAAGTGGTATCACACAACTCGTTCCTAAAACAGTGGTCTGATTCTTTCCCAACTCATAACATTTACTGTGGATGTCCTGTGGCTTCTGTGGAAAATACTCCATTTTACTGAGCTACAAGTTGGAGAAACCTCTGGCCCTCAAATGGAGCAGTATGTAAAGTTGTAGGAATGTTGCTATTTCTGAGCCCTCCAATTTTCTGGTGAATTTGACTGCTAGGTTAAAAAGCTTTTAGACAAATGTACACATATAGTGAAATCTTATTTCCTAAGGAAATATTAAAAGTACATGTAGCATCATGAGAGGCAGGACACCTGGAGAAGACAGGGTTTTTTGTTTGAGTAAAGGCAGTGTAATCTATGTGAATGCCTCAGAAGCTGGCCTATATTTTGTTTTAGGAGTGTGGAGGATTGTCTGGGGTTTCATCAGGGTCTTTCTCAATGTGACATGGATGTGTCTGGGCGGGCTTGTTTTGATAATGTTACGTTGGTATCAGATGACTTTCATTTTATCTCAATGTAGGTTGCTAAACTCGAAAGAGAGAAGACTCAAGAAACAAAGCGTATCCGCGAAGTGGAGCAACGCAAGCAGACCGTGCAGATCACAGAGCTAAAAGCCAAACTCCATGAGGAGAAAATGAAGGAGCTGCAGGCTGTTAGGGAGAACCTCATCAAACAGCACGAGCAGGAGATGACGAGAATGGTGAAAGTCCGAGACAGTGAAATCCAGCGCCTCAAGTCAGCACTGTGTGCACTGCGGGATGGGAGCAGTGATAAAGTACGGACAGCGCTGACTATTGAGGCTCGTGAAGAAGCCAGAAAACAGTTTGACTCTGAGCGCCTTAAGCTTCTGCAGGAAATTACTGAACTGAAGTCTGCCAAAAAGCAGGTAGATGAGGCCCTTAACAATATGATCCAGGCCGATAAGATCAAGGCGGGCGATCTTCGGAGTGAGCATCAGTCCCACCAGGAAGCCATTTCCAAGATCAAATGGGAGAGTGAAAGGGATATTCGACGCCTGGTCAGTAATCAAAACAGTTCATGTGTTCTCTTAGGCTGCACTGAGTTTGCCTTTTGTGTCTCTTAGCTGTTTCTGCGTAACAGAACTCTGCAGTGCAACTCACTTTGAAAAAGTATTACAAATTTCTCACTGTCATTTGTCAGGAATAAGTAGATCACAGTGAGTCAGCTATAGCACTGTGATGGCAGTTAACATCTTAAATTAGGAGAGTGATTGGCCTAATCCATAAGGATTTGGCTGCCTGATCTGCTAATACATGCAAGGTGCAGATGGTTAAGATAAAGCATTTGCATCTGCGTTTGCAGTTTTTTGGTTTCTCCAGATTCTCTTATGGTATCCTAAACATAATAAACCATGGCAGGAGAGGAGATATCTTTTGGGTTGGCCTTGGTGTAGCCTTCAGTAATTACTGTGGAAAATGAACAAAAAGAGGCCCACACCAGCAAAGGTGCAGGTTGCATTGTTTCCCTGTGTCGTGGTTTAGGAACGGTACTCCCCAATTTCTGCTCCCACTTAGCCTTTCAAAACCATGCTGATGCTTGCTCACTCCCCATCCCATGCAGTGGGCTGGAGAGGAGAACTGGAGGCACAAAAGGTAAAGATGAGATCATGAATTGACGTAAGACCAATTTACTGGACACAGCAATGAAATAAGAAAACAAACAGTAGCAGCTGCAATATTAATAACAAAAATATACAAGAGAGAGGAGAGTGACTTACATGCAAAATGCTCACCACGCAGCCCGTGACCTGACCGCAGCCATGCTACCCTCATCCAGAAGGGAGCCCTTCCCCCATTCCCAGAAAATGACATTAGATGCTATAGAAAAACCTCTGGGTCCATGCCCCTCCTGGCTACTGCAAAAATTAACCTTGTCCTGGGCAGAACCAGAGCACACTGTCATGTGGAGAGCTGGACCTGCCTGTAATGGTGGAAAGTTTAGCTTGAAAATTGGAATTCAAGAACTCACAATTAAGTAAAAGAAATGATAATTTAAACTGTCAAGAATGATACAAGTCCCCCAATTCACAGTCTGCATCCTGGAGGTGTATTCTTGTGTTGCTAGAATGCTCAGTGAATGTGCTCCTGTGCCAAATTATGGGTATGGCTCAGACTGTGTTGTTTTACAGGCCTGGTGCAGTATGGTAGAGCAGATTTGAGGGGTGATCACTGTTCTTAAGTAAATCATACAATATAAGTTGAAGAAATGCTGTTGCCTTCACGCAGTAATATTGTTCTGGTGTTTCTTTCATTCAGATGGACGAGATCAAGGCTAAAGACAGGATCATATTTTCACTGGAGAAAGAACTGGAGACACAGACAGGCTATGTGCAGAAGCTGCAGCTGCAGAAGGAAGCTCTAGATGAACAGCTCTTTTTGGTGAAGGAGGCAGAGTGTAACATGAGCAGTCCCAAGAGAGAGATCCCTGGAAGAGCCGGAGATGGTTCGGAGCACTGCAGCAGCCCTGTATGCAGGTTTTACTGGTCCCTGCAAAACAGAAGCATGGATGTGTGTTTCTTGCTGACATACCTTCTCAGGCCCTGGGAAAACATTCCCACTTACTCACTACAGACAAGTTAATGTCCATAGAGTCTTCAGAGGGTATGCTAGTTGGACAAAGCTTTGTACTGTTGGTTTTCATCAGTTGTTCTATTCACAAATACAACACAGCTTAAATAATCAGTGCCCCTTTGAAAGAATCACCAATGAACATAACTACCTGGATAACATGCATTCTCAAAACCAGAAAGAATTAGGAGTATGAGCACAGAGGGGCAAGGAGAAGGCTGGGGGTGGAGAATCTGTGAGACTCTTAGGAGATCCTCCTCTTTGTCTGTCTTCCCACAGACAGCTCTTGGGTATCATTCACAAAGCATGCATGTCACCCATTGTGTGACTAAACTGAAGATGTTTACACAACCAGTGTATATATAAAAGCATACTTACATGTATACAAATGAGGAATAAGAAAGTAATTGTAATGGATACTGAAAGGGTTGTCCTGACTTCTTCACCTGATGCAGTGGCTCAACAAATAGAAGCAATCAATAGGAAAAGGCAATAAAAATTAGAATCTTTTAGCTTTTTCATCTCCTTCATAAAAAATTATCATCTGTTTGGTTGTTTTCTCTTAATTTTTTTAAGCGGCTTAAATTTTCAATTAAAGTATCCCCCAAACCAGATACTTCTTCCTAAAAAAAAAAAAAAAATTATGTGTGTGTATATATATATATATATATATATATATATGTATATATATATTTGCCAACATACTCAGTACTGTAAAAGTCCCTAAAGATAATTTGTTGGTGATGACAGTTTAAGTTGACTGGTGTGTGATTTTTAAGGATTCTTTTCCCAAGCATGTATTTTGAAGAGAACCAGTAAAACCAGTAACTGCGTGACATTGTTGCTCATGTACAGGACTTGCGCAGAAACCAGAAGAGGATAGCAGAGCTGAATGCCACGATACGGAAGCTGGAAGACCGGAACACATTGCTTGTTGATGAACGAAATGAACTGGTATGTGAGCTTTTGCACTGGCAGACAAAGGAGGTTGAGAGCCATGGGGAAAGACAAAGAGGGGGAGGATCCAAGGATAAAGCTGGTGATGAATATGCCTTGTCCATCCATCAGGCCCATCACTCAGGAGGCTGAGGAGAACTTTTTATCCTAGAATTAAACAATAATTTCATTGAAGGTACATGAGTACAAAATCACAGCAGAAGTCAAGGCAGCAAGGCTTATAGGGTCCTGTGTGAACGCTTCTGTTCCCTCCTTTTGAGCACACAACAGTGTATGGTGAGACTTACCTTGTAAATGAAATAATGTCTGTAAGGTCTGTAGTCCAGTATTTGACCAGGTTGAAAATAGTTAAGTACTGAATCTAGGAAGAATTGACACCAGTGAATTGATCCCTTTATCTGATTTTCTACACTGTGGTGATACCTGTGTGTTGAATCAGGACCCTGGCTATTTAACCTGTTTATATTCCTACTTCTCTGCTTAAAGATGAGGATAAGTTCAACTCTTGATGGTTTATTTTATTCCTGAGCTAGAAATCTTAACGCACTCCTTTCATATCAGTTTAGCTGGCTTGAATGTTCTTTGTGTCATAATTGCAAAATATATGTCAAGATTGCAAATTACAAGTATATTCATGTGTCTCTCATGACAATTATTAATTGCTGTTATCAATCCAGTTGAAGCGTGTCCGAGAAGCTGAGAAACAATGTAAACCTCTTCTGGAAAAGAACAAGTGCCTCACAAAGAGAAATGATGAACTTATGCAGTCTTTGCAGCGCATGGAAGATAAACTCAAAGCAGTCACTAAAGAAAATATAGAGATGGTTGGTACTGAAGAGCAAAATGAGGATTACTGGATGATCTATGTGTTGGTGGCCACATCTGCATAGTGCATGATGTATATAAATAGAGAATATGTGTTGTATATTACATGTAATACTATTGCTAAGATACAGCCATGGTTAGGTCTGTATTATAGTTTTACATACCATAATATTGTGTATTATGCATACATGGGCAATATATTTACATGAATGCTTAATCACAGTCTTTAATTCCATTCTCAAAGTTAGAATATTGAGTTTCAATTGTTTCAAAAAAAAGAGGAAAAAATAGTTGTATCATTGAGGCATGTCCTGCTGTGCTATTTTTTGTCTGGAACTCAAAAAGGATGCTGTTAAGAGTGATGTTTTCAGCCAGCATGATGTTCTTGCATCATGCACACATTCTTTTTAGAGCTGATGATGACAAAGTAAACTTCTGATATGGCACTAGGCACATAGAATCTTTCCATAAAACATACGCATGGTGGATGGATATGGGAAAGGGAGAATGGTGGTATTTAAATTTGGTTAGGGCTATACATTTCCCATGTCAGGGCTATATGAAGTGGGGTCAAAGCAGTTATGTCTCCATATCCTTCAGATGGGATTGCCTTATCAGTCTGCTTCCAGGCCCTATATTCCTACACGTGCACTGATGTTGCTTTGGCATTAATGAAAAAGGAGGTGGATGTTCTGGGTCGCCAGATGTAAGCTGGCAGACTGAGACAACTTTCCCTGCTAAGGGTGTTCATGGACCTTGCCCTGACTTGTAGTAGCCACTGTCCTGAGCAGGCTAAGTGCCCTGCAGTGGGAAGCAGCTTTCCTGGTGATTGGGCGGAGATGATCAGATTCACTTTCTTGTCTCACAGACAAAAGACTTTAGTGTTACACAGTTAATCCACTTTAAGACTTTGCAATTAACCCATGCCTAGAAGACAGATAAACTTACTGCAGGTGTCATGGGTCAGAATTATTCTTCCACAGCTGTGGTAGTGCAGATCACTGTCCCTTGGGGTCTCCCACAGCAAAGAGGAAGGACTTGGGAATCTGCATGCATTAGACATCAGTGGGCAGCACCACTGGTGCGTATCTGTGGACAGCATATATGTGCTAAGTTAGCTCCCTGACATCTGCTCTTCACATTATGGATGCCAAAACCATGAAAGTTAACAAGCTGTGGGTGGCTAGAGTAATTCTCACAGGTTTCAGCCATCTCTTTTCCCACATATGCTCAGGAGCAGGCAGGATATTGACCTGTAGTTAAAATGTCTGTTACCACAGTTTTTGCCTTTCCTCCTTGTCCAACTGGATGCATGTCTTTCACATGAGTAAAGCATGACCATTGCCTCACTGTGTATGGTCCTACGTTGAGTATCAGTAAGGACATGGGGTCATGAGAGCAGATACTATTTGCCTACCCACTGGACAGGTTCAACTCTATTTGCCACATGTGGGGGCATCTTGATGCATGGCCAAGGAAGAGCTATGGTGTGTGACCTTTAAGGGCTGCAGAGGCTGTGTTGCCACATGGTAACTAAATAGATAAAGCTTTGTTGTTCTGATTAAAGAACTCAGCCTTGCTGTGCTACTTTATTGTTAAGAAGCGCTGATGGGCATTAATTAAAAAACAGTGTAGCTGAAACATATTTAAAGGTCTATATAGCTTAAATGAAAGGTAATGTTTAGTTTTTAGCTGAAAGGTGGTCTTCTAGTTGCTGAATCTTATTTTATCTCTTTTATCTTTTCTTCTTACCACAGAGAGAAAAAATAACATCACATCCTCCTCTAAAGAAATTAAGATCTCTCAATGACCTGGATCAGGCTAATGAGGAACAAGAAACGGAATTTTTAAAGCTTCAGGTCATAGAACAGCAGAACATAATTGATGAGTTAACAAGGGTATGTTCAGAGCACTGGGAAATTAGGAATGATTGCTATGTACAGTTTACTACTGATAGTATTTCTTCTTATAACTAGAGGTCTGAGCATTAATACCTTATCTTCTTTTTTAAACAGCAGATGTTTAGCTGTAGGTGTGCATGTGTGCAGTTTACTGAATTTGTAGTGGAGGATCAGCCCCTACAACTCAAAGCATAGCACTGTGAATTGAACTCCAGAAAGGAATGCAAACTAAGAACTGTGGAGCTTGGGAAGGTACCTACATGTTCACAAGACAGGGCTGTGCCAAGTGTTTTACCATTATAACTAAGTCATGCTTTAAAGGTTTCCTTAACAAGAGGCTGGCCCACAGTGTCTTATCATGTGCTGGCAAAGCATGTACAGCTAGACAGTGGGTTTCCAGATCTTCTGTCATTTAACGCTGACAATTCCTTTGTCAGCTGACTTTCCATTATGATACTGAGGAGAAAGATTCCGAAACAGGCTCTTCTGAGACATCCTTGCTAGGAGTGGTGAGATCAACACTCCCATCATTTAATGACTTTGAGACAGAGGCAGCATCTCCTCATCAGGGAAGGCAGACAGCACCTTGTGCAGTGCCCAAACCCACGCATCAGGCCTCCCAGTGATTTTAAAGGGCAATCCATCAGCTCCTGTTGTTTGGCAGCTGCTCAAGGCAAATGCACAAGGGCTTTTTTTAGGTGGTTTTCAGCTGACACACATACAGATTTGGATATGAATCCTCCCTTCTACCTGGAATTAGATTCTTGTTTAAACATATGGAGAGAGTCACTGGAAGTTCTGTTATTTGTTTCCTCTGTATATTTGGCCATCTAACAGCTGCAAAGAAGAGAAGCGAGAATAACTTTTAAATCTTATTTTCCAGGACAGGGAGAAACTCATTCGTCGGAGAAAGCATAAAAGGAGCTCAAAACCAATTAAGGTAAGATGAAAAATTGTTTCTCATTTACAAAGTTCAAGTAGGCTCTGTAGGAAAACACACTTTAGCAATCTGATTAAAGAGAGCTTTGTGGATTATAACAATCTGCTTTAGTGATCAGGTTTATAAGTTCCTTAGTTACTTTGGGAGAGCTTTTTAAATCCACTTTGAAATTCAGTTAAGGGTATGCAGCTATTTTATTTTCAGCAAAATGGGGCTTCCCATCCCATCTGTCGTCCTCTCCCCCACCAATAGTAATAATTGTCCTTCCATTTGGTTTCTGTAAGTATTGGTCTCAGGGTTTGTTATGCTGAGAGATATTTACGTTTCCAGAGACCTTCCCATCTTTTTTCTGCAATCTGTTTTTTACAGCACATATGGGCTAAAGCCAAATCCTTGTGCATCTCTATTCTTCAAGTGGAAATTTCTGCCTGAGATACTGTGTCATTCTCTCCTGCTCAGTTCCACATACCTTTGACTAACCTTTGTATCACCCTGAATTGGGTTAAGTCCAAAACTGGTATAATTTACAACAATTTTAGAGCTGAGTAGTCAGGAGTGGTTCACACAGCTCCTTTATCAGCTAGATGTGGAGCATGACTTTGCGACATTCATGTCCCACCTCCAAAAAGTGGAAATACTGGTTGCTTGGTTGCTCTCAGTTCCCCAAGGACATCCCATAGTGCATCAGCTGTGTTCTGTGAAAGTAACACAGCACTGTCTACACACTGGGAATTTCAGACCAATGAATCCTAGCTGTGTTATCACATTGTTTCTGTGTGGGTTGCGAAGCAGTATACAGCAGACACAACAAGGACTGAATAGTATTTTCATCAGAGGTTATAACACTGGAGAATATGGCAATTGTCTTCACTTGACAACACAATGAGCAAAAATTACAATATATGCAAAAGCTAATTGACATCTTTGGTACATGTTTTTTGTGTGATTCAAACTCCAGGTTTAGAAGATTTTAACCGGTCAGCAAAGTGAAAAATGTTACAAATAAAAGTGCATCTTAATTGCTCGTTGATCCATTTGTCTTCAGAATTATCCATAAGCCAAGTATTTAAATGTTCAAATCTGTACCCTGAAACCAAGCCTGCAGGGTCAAGCATCTGTATCTTCACAGGGCACGTCTCACAGTTTTAATTTGATTTAATTTGGCTACAGAGATTGGTGGTAGCGAGGTGTCAGGCATACAACCAAACTGTGGAGCATGAGCAGTTGTTTATAACATGTGCCAGTTACTGTAGTCCTGGAAAGATGCAATAAAAGTTCCTTCATGTTAGTTTTGTAGTAGCATAGCTTTCACTCACATGGTCCAGTGGCAATATCAGTGAGAGAAGCACCTAGACATTAAAAGTATCAGCAGTGTCTGTGAGAGAAGGAGGGCTTCCTATTCTACACAAGTTTTCAGCTCCTTATGGTGTTACTTTTGCACACTAATCTGCATGTTGATAGATATCTTCTGAAGAGCATTGTGGTTAACAAACAATTCTCCTGCCTTCCTGCAAGGGCAGAGACTTTTCCTCTGGCATGTTGCTGCTCACATTGTTTTCCAGTTAGGCTGAGACAGACCCTCAGAAAAATTATTCAGAAAACTTAAATCTCCACCAGCACAAGACCTGATCTTCAATGGGTTTCCACTGAATTTGTTTGAAGATGGTGATTGCAGGTGTAGCCCACTGTTCATTTTTCACACCTTGTCTTTTAAGTAACTAGCAACTCCCCCCTCTTCCCCTCTCCAAAATGCATGCTACAAGTTTACATGAAGGTTCAGAAATCATGTTTTTCCTTCTGTAGAGACATGTCATGGATACAGTTTTTGGGTATGATGATGATTCTATGGACTCTGAAACATCCTCTGTGGCCTCATATAGAACAGACAGGACACCAGCAACTCCAGATGATGATCTGGATGAGGTAAGATCTGACTCTTTCCACAGGCAAGTTACAGGTTTTCACGAGATGATGACTTTCAAAACAAGTGGTCAGACTCTCAAGAACACTTAGGTTTTTATAGTGCATACTGAATGATAAATACTTAAGTTTGACCTTAATTTTGGTTACTCATATACTGAAATGCTGAGAGTTTCTTCCACAATCTGGTCCATAGAGTCTATAGCTATGACTACCCTGCAATTTGAGGTGATTTCTTTTCCTCTCCCCTTTCAAGAAAACTAGCCTATTGCATTTCTTTTAGCTTGAAGACATATCAAAGAGTTATAGTGAATGGGATGACATCGTGCTGGTTACCTGTCACTAGTGGGGTTTTGCAGGGCTTTGTCTTAGGCCCTGTGCTCTTCAGTTTCATCATAAATTACTTGGACACAGGACTGGAAGGGATACTGAGCAAGTTCTCAGATGATACAAAACAGGGAGGAGCTGTTGACTCCCTCAGAGGCAGGGAGGCCCTGCAGAGAGACCTCGACAAATCAGAGGGCTGGGCCGTCACCAACCAGATGAAGTTCAACAAGGCAAAAGTGCCAGATTCTGCACCTGGGAATGGGGTAGCCTGGATCTACAGACTGACTGGGGAATGAGATGCTGGAAAGCAGCACCTGGAAAGGGACCCGGTGGTTGACAGAAAGTTGAATATGAGTCAGCAGTGCCCTGGCAGCGGGGGGGGGGCCACCCATGTCCTGGGGGGCATCAGGCCCAGCATTGTCAGCCAGTCAAGGGAGGGGATTGTCCTGCTCTGCTCTGCACTGCGGTGGCCTCACCTTGAATATTGTGTGCAGTTTTGGGTGCCACAATACAAGAAAAATATTAAATTGTTAGAGAGTGTTCAAAGGAGGGCAACAAAGATGGTGAAGGGCTCTGAGGGGAAGCTGTGTGAGGAGCAGCTGAGGTCACTTGATTTATTCAGCCTGGAGAAGAGACTGAGGGGAGGCCTCATTGCAGTCTACAACTTCCTCATGAGGGGAGGAGGAGGGACAGACACTGATCTCTTATCTGTGGTGACGAGTGACAGGGCCTGAGGGAATGGCCTGAAGTTGTGTCAGGTGACATTTAGGTTGGATAGTAGAAACAAGTTCTTCACCCAAAGAGTGGTTGGGCACTGGAATGGTCTCCCCAGGGAAGTGGTTACAGCACCAAGCCTGAGAATGTTCAAGAAGTGTTTGGACAACACTCTCAGTGACTCTCGGGGATGGTGCTTGCAGGGCCAGGAGTTGGACTCAATGATCCTTGTAGATCCCTTCCAACTCAGCTGATTCTGTGATATAAGTGCTGTATAATTTCCCCTTTTTTTAATTTCAGATGACACCAAGGTCACTGTGATCCAAAAAGCTATTTGAATCAAGACCTGTAAACCAACTACTGTGCTTAACAAATCACATTTGCATTCTTTGCTTTGACAGTGCTTTGCTCTCCGTGGCTTAGACATGTTCCTTCTTATTCTTCAGGGCTTAGCAGCAGAAGAGTCAGAGCTTCGGTTTCGGCAGCTGACAAAGGAGTACCAGGCCCTGCAGAGAGCGTATGCACTGCTGCAGGAACAGACGGGAGGGGTCATAGATGCTGAAAGAGAAGCCAGGGTCAGTATTTGTTTTGAGAGTAACAGTATTTCATTGCTGTCAGGACAAGAAACCCCTCAAAGGGACATACAATGAAATGGAGCTACATACAGCATCCAGAACACTGAGAAATGTTTGTTCACTCGTTTGCTGAGTACATTTTTAAAGAGAGTGACAATAAAGAATGAGCACAATCACCCCGTTTACAAGAAGCTGTCCTCCACCTGAACCTGAAAACTCTGCAGTTAGGCAGGCATGCCAAAGCAGACAACTCTGCAGCCTGACACAGAATCACAAGGGTTTTCTTATCATTTGCCTAAGTGTGATAGGGTTGGGTTTTAAAGGCAAATGAAGGCCTGTGGGTTTTCACAAAGGCACATATTACACCAACTTTAGGAATATCTGAATGTTTCTAACAGAGAAATGCAAATTATATTCAAATTTTAATGTGATGCAGGCTACAGTAAACCTTCCAAGGCTAAAAATGTCCCTCTAATAAAATTACAGAATCATTCAGGCTGGAAAGCACCTCAGTCCTTCAGCCCAAATTCCTGCTCGCAGCAGTCAGCTGTAAGATTGTATCAGTTTGTTTAGTACTTTGTTTAGTCAGCTCTTGAAGACCCTCCTGGCAGTTAAAATTGCCTCTTCCCACTACCTTTTGCCACTCTGATCAACTAAGCACTTTTTTTTTGTAATTTAGGGATTGCCCCTTATCAAGGTCTTTGAGCAGAGCACCCCCCAATACCTGAGCTTGTATTTTGCTGCTCTGATGCAATCCATGGTGGAATAGGCTTGGGTGGGGAGTTGGGGCTGATCCACAGCTCTGTTCCCTTGTGTCATCTTTGTGCCAGTCTAAGGGGTGGCACAAAATATCACTGAGTCAGAACCTTTCTAATGGTTTCTCACTCAGTGGAACTGACAGCATGAACCCAGGCTGTGCTGGTTTTGGTTTCCTTTTAATACCAGTCACATTGCTGATTTTGTTACTCTTTAATGCGGTGCCTGACTTCAACAGGCTCAGGAGCAACTTCAAGCTGAAGTCCAGAGGTATAAAGCCAAAATAGAAGATCTGGAGAAAACTTTGGCTCAGAAAGGGCAGGTAAGTAATTCTTGTGTGGTTTTTTTTCCTGTTTTGTATCTTACCTGCTCTGCTTACAAAATACCTAGCACAATTTCAGTATAAACTTCCATGAGATGTAATGTTGCCAGTCAGTAAACAAGCAGATCCAGCAAGTTCAGAAGCCTTGCTACAGCTTTGTAAACTTAAAATGTTTTTGTTCTATAAAAGACAGCTTGTTCCTGTAGGATTTCAAAGCCTGAATATTGTGGCTCCAATTTTCAATAAATGTGCCAGGCCTCATGGAATTTGGTTATTCTGTAATACTACTGCTTCGTCCAACAGGACTCACACTGGGTGGAAGACAAGCAGCTTTTCATTAAGAGGAACCAAGAGCTTTTAGACAAGGTATGGTCAAAAGGTTTGCATGTTCACTCTGAAGGGTTATCTGGATCCTGTGAGACATCTTTAGGGTTTAGATTTTGCACAGCCTATGCTACCTCAACTACTACTCACCTAATACTTCATGGTTCTTGTAACAGTCACACAGATCATGATTTAACATATTTCTGTTAGATAGAGAAAATGGAAGCAGAAAACAACCGTCTGCAACAGGAGCTGCAGGATGCGCGAGACCAGAACGAGCTGCTGGAGTTCCGCAACCTTGAGCTGGAGGTGATGGATGCACTTCTGACAGTAGATCTGGTAGAAATGAAATGAGTGCACTTGCACTGGACACCAACTTTAATCAAGGGTTTACACAATTTTGTAGCAATAAAACAGAGTAAAAAATCAGGACCAGCATTTTTCATTGTGAGCTGAAATATGTCAGCTCTAATATCCTGGAAATAGTAAGCTCCATACCCAGCTGGTTCACTTCACCCTGAGCCAGGTGCCTAGTGTCCACAGGTAAGCTTAGCTGATTAACATGAGTTAGCTCTTAGTTACCACACCTGTGGGCATGATTTTTCTAATACTTGGAGATGCCTGTCTGCCCATGTGCAAGTGCTGTTCCTTTTGCGGGCACTGGACACATTCCCTGTTGAGCAGCTTTTCCATGACCTGCAGTGGGTACAAACAGTCTTTCAGGTGACATTGGACATTGATGTAGGAGCTCCAGAAGCCTCTGTGGGACTTCAAGCTCCCTCTTCCCAGACTGCCTCTAGTTACAGACACTTCTTTGGAGCACCAGCCAGCCACAACTTCACCTGCTCTCTTCCCCAGTATAAGCTGGTTTATTTTTCAGTTGTTCTTTTCAGTTGCTGTCCAAGGCCAAATACACTTGCCACACAGAGCCTTTCCTGGGTCTCATAAATTAATGCTGTGTCAGACTTGCCCCTTATTTATTGAACTGTCCCACAGTTTTACTTGACAGCTGTGTTTCCATATGGCAGGGAGCTGAACTGATCAAGTGAATTACATGTTCATAAACCAAAAATGTGTGTGGAAGTGAAGTTTTATCTTCACTTCCGTGCTTGCCTGAATACCTGAAAGGAATGAGAAATAGCATAGCATCTTCAAATTTTTATTTTTGTCTCTGGTCCTTTAAAACTGGACAAATATTTGTAAACTTTAAGCAATAAAGGTGTATAAATAGCTAAGTTGATCAGTTTTTTTGAATACCTTGTTTTCCACAGATGTTAGAATGTACAACATACCAGGATGACGAAAATGTGTAATCTGAGTCTCCCAATGGTCTAAAGTCAAACACCTGTTTCTAAAGGGAGTATTTACAAAAATGTGTAGTTGTTCAGCACTTCATAAAGCAAATCACTTGAATCTTAGCTAGGTGACAGCCTGTCCACAGCCAATTTGCAAATTGACATAATTTATCAAATAATTGCCTGTTAAACAGTTACCTTGGGTTTAGGATTCTGTCCCACTTGGCTCACTTTTTCAGACTAGGTCTAGATGTTTCATTCCTTGGCTTGTAAAATGAAGCATGCAAGCCAAGCATGATATAAACAGTAGCTATGGCATTTTCTGTGTGTGTCTGCTTCATCCTAATACATTCTCTAGCATCTTTTGAATTTATTTGCAGGAAAGAGAGAGACGGTCTCCACCATTTAATCTCCAGATTCACCCATTCTCAGATGGTGTGAGTGCTTTACAGATCTACTGCATGAAGGAAGGGGTTAAGGTAGGTCAGTTTTGTAAAGCA
>NW_008236924.1:7595240-7608088 GCF_000691975.1 Corvus brachyrhynchos | reverse complement strand
CTACAGGAGTGGTGGGTACTGCCCATATAACCCATTACTAATAACTCCACTAAACTTTAGGCATTTCAACTCAGTCTAATGTAAGAGTGTGGTGACAGACACAGTTCAATTAAACTCAAAATTCTTACCATAATGATAAAATCTGGTTCAAAGGCAACTGAAATCAATGTATGGTGCATTTCCATAGGATAAAACAAAATGGCTGACATCCCTGTGGTTCATAGACTAGATGGATATTGCAGCCATGATAAAAGGTGCACGCCATGTCTTTACCTTATTCTCTCTTTGCAGGATGTCAGCATCCCAGACCTCATAAAGCAGTTAGACATCCTAGGTGATAATGGGGTAAGTTGAAAGGGGAGATATTTTCTCTTTACAAGCTGCATTTTGTACAGTGCAGTAAGTGATATGTAGAATTATGACTATTTTCTAAGATACTTGTTAAATTATGCATCTTTTACGTATGGTTTAGCAGACTGGAAAGAACGTCCAAAGACCACTGATATTTGGAACTGGGCCCAACTGCACCCCATTCACTCAGGAAAACACATGAATGAGTTTGGCAGTCTGAGTAAACCATTCTTCATCAGGACTAGGATTCCTTCAAACAGTTTCATAAATAGGCAAGAATTATCAAATTCCCTGTGGCTTTCTAAGAGGGCATAGCTGCCCACGTAGAAGAGATCCTGTATCTCTGGCCAACATTAGATATGTCTTTAAAAAGTTTATAAGAAATAAAAACCAAGGATCATAATTGTCTATTCATGTGCTGATGTAAATCAGCCCTATTTTTACAAAAACTTTGATGGAAATTCAGCTTTGTAGAACTAGCATGAAGACAAACAAATGGGTCTAATTTTAGTTTACATTTGTCTTAAGATGTAATGGAACGAATGATACAGTTAATCCATATAATGTAGAAAGGCAAAAGCAGTGGTCTTCTTAATGTGTTAACAGACTCTGAATGTTTCAATGGAAACCGAATACTCAGTACTACAGGGATCCTCTGAAAACTGTGGACCTGGTCTGTAGGATGGATTGTCTTTATTCATGCAGGAAACTGCTGCCAATTTTTCTCTTTCCTCTCTTTCTCTTCACAGAATTTAAGGAATGAAGAACAAGTGGCCATAATTCAGGCTTCCACGGTATTGTCCTTGGCAGAAAAGGTAAATTGTGTGCTTGCTTTTCTCACGTGTTACCTAAAGCCTCATCTACACATTTTCTTCCCTGTTGTTGTCATCAATATTGTTAAATTTCCTAGTGTTGGAAGTGATTCCCCAAATAAAATAAACTGTGCCAGCACAGTCCCAAACACCTTGCTAAAGCAGCAAAAATATCAAACTGAGCTAGCCCAAGCTGTGCAGTAGAAAAAACTACAAATACAAAAATAATATGAAACAAAACTTGCAATTGAAAACTGAATGGGAAACCATCAGAAATTTAAGCCATGATTAGATAAAGTTTGGAATTCACAGTCTTGAGATTTCTAAAGCTTCCAAAGGGATCTGCATGCCAAAATTTCACTGAAAGTATATGTCTATGTTCCTTGTTTCAAATATTAGGAAAAAAGTGGGGGTTGGTTAAAATTGCTCTCTAAGGCTCAAATGCAGCACACAGTTTTTTCAACATGACAACTTCCAAGGACTCTGCTCAACAATTCCTCCTCTGCCAACAGAACTGCCATAAAGTCAGCTAGGCTATTTTTGAGGTGCTATAGTCCCATTGTAGGCCTTTATCCATGGGAAATGGGTTCCTTGTCCATCCCAGGGCATGTGCTTCTCCGTCTTCTGGTGACCCAGCAGTGGCAATCCTCTTGCTGCTTCCCTGCCAAGTACTACCTGCAGACATCATGGCTGCCTCTGTCACAAACAGTCTCAAGATGAACCCAGCAGTAGCAGCAGGCTGCTATAAACAGACTAACAAGATGCTGTAGATATCCCACTTGCCACTGCTTGTGTGCTAGAAAACACAGCAGGTTACAGCTCTCATTGTCTTCTCTCCAGTGGATCCAGCAGATTGAGGGAGCTGAAGCTGCTCTGCATCAGAAGATGATGGAACTGGAAAGTGATATGGTAAGAAAACTTTCCTTATTACACATCTTAGGAATGCTGGTTGTGTCACATTTACCTGATGTGCCAAAAAATAGCTAGGAATCTATTGGCAAATGAACTATGCAGCCTTTCTCTGATTATTGGTGAATCCATAAAATTGTTCCTGGTCCAGTTCACATGCAACAGCAGAATAACAGAAGTAGTAAAAGTTTAAAAACTTCTTCTCTCTTTCTATGAGGATGACTGTTTATTAATAAGTACAGAGGGTTCAAATGTTTCTCAATAATTTTCAAAGATGCACACATTATTTACCTCATCAGATTCACAGTCTAAACATTAGCTGTTGTATTGCATTTTATTCAGGACCAGCATGTGAAAAATTACTCAATTATAACACTGTTGGCTTTCATTACATACTAAGTAAAGTTAGTACCTTACCCTGTTCTTACTCTAGTTAATGGCAGTAGCCTACAAGATGAACAAGCGTAACTACAAGAATTAGACAGCTGTAGTGGCTTTTGTTCTGTTCCTGTGGTATGTCTGTACTTAAGTCTATTCAGCTTAAGGTGGACTGATAAGTTAAAGCACAGCAGCTGCCCCCCTGTAATGTGAATGTGAATGTCTGGTTAGTTCCTGTTTAGTTTAGTGCACTTTTACACCTCTTCCAAAATAAGAGAAAGCACAAAAAGAGTAATTCCTGATGCCAGAGGAGGTATCTTTAGAAAAATAACACAGAACACCCTAAATTTCACTACTGAAATGCCAAGCGATACCACTGAAGCCAACAGACAGGATGGATTTAGTTTCATGTAGATCAAATGTATTCACATACAAGAGCAATCTACAGCTATTTGCCCTTCCTTCTTTTCTAGCTGAGTGAGATATTTCTGCCAAGCACCAGTCAAAAACCAGTGTCCTTGTCCTACTGAATTAGATATCTGTAAATGATTTGATAAAACTTCCTAAAGTATTTGGAGTAAATAATTTGTTTTTCTGTCTAAATGGTCCTTCATTGTAGGAGCAATTTTGCAAAATAAAAGGTTATTTGGAGGAAGAATTAGACTACAGGAAGCAAGCTCTTGACCAAGCATACATGGTATGTACAAAGGAAATTCTGCAGCACATACTGGCCAACTCTGCAATAGCACACAGACTCTTGTTGAACCAGGAAGAGAGATTTTTGCTTTTTTATTAATACTGGGGTTTTTAAAATTTGTTTTTTCCTTATTCTTCTGATGTACTAGCATGCAATCTGCACCGCTTCAACACAATACCTTGACTTTTCATGTCATAAAAAGGCACGTCCCCTGAAGTCTGAAAACTCTTGTCAGTTTAAGGCAGATATTGCTCATTAATGGCAGCTTGTCCAACTGGAGTTTTTTAGTGCAATAGGTTGAAATTTTAAAATTGGTGAAATAATTTACACTTCAGATATGAAAATTCTATCCAACTCTATCTCTATAAACTAACTCCATAAAAAAGAGTAAAAGTGAAGGATTTCAGTGAAAATTAATATTAAAATATTTTAAAAAATAAAAGTTCGTATCTTCTTTTCAGAACATGGAACCATTTTCTGAGTTCAGTTTTTCACATTTTTGCACACTTGAGCACAGGGACTGCCTCTCATGCAGGGGCCTGAATCTGCCACCAACCCCCCAGTTCCCAATGTGGTTTAAACCATGTTTCATCTCTAATTGACTTTTGGTATTGCATCAACCAGAGGATCCAGGAGCTTGAAGCCACCTTGTACAATGCTTTGCAGCAAGAAACAGTGATAAAGTTTGGGGAACTACTGACTGAAAAACAGCAGGAAGAGCTGAGGACAGCAGTAGAAAAGCTGAGACGTCAGATGCTGAGGAAAAGCAGAGAATATGATTGCCAGATTCTTCAGGAGAGGATGGAGCTGCTCCAGCAGGCTCATCAGGTAAGAAGAAGGAATCGCAGACATGTGGTATCTACTCAGCCTTTCTGTGTAAGAACACAGTCTGAGGTCAAATTTAGGCAAGCTCCAGGCCATGAGGGAGCCTGGCATCCAGCTTTTTGAATTGTCTCATACTTTGTGTCTTTTCTGTGCATGCAAGCACACGTGATATTAACTCGTGCAAGATTGATTTGGCATATTTTGAGTTTTAAAATTCTAGCCTAATGTTTTCATCCAGAATGATGTCTGCATGGATCTAGCTTTTTAATAAAAATGGTCATCCCTAGTTACTGGACTGGGCACAAGAGAAATGGGCTGCTGGCTCATATGGCACAGGAAAGCTGTCTGTTTTTCCAGATACTACTTGTCCCTCCCAACTGGGCATTTGTACTTTTCACTGCTGAGATAGGGTACTGCATTTCACCTTGAAAGACCGATGTTTGCTGCTCTGCAAGCTGTGAGGTCCCAGAGCAAAAGGCAAACTGTCACAGCACGTTGAATAATGTGAGAGCTGCACCATGAAACAGATCTGACTTGGATGTTTATGGGAGTAAGAGAAGGAGCACATCCCCAGCGCTTAGGGGGTTTTGGTTCACAGGAAGGCTCAGTTCTCACAGTCTTTCCTGATCCTAAGTTGGGCACTTGAGACTGGGTCCACCCTTATTTTTTTCTTGCCAAGCCTTTGCCACAGAAAAAGCTTCATGATTTTAGACATGACAACTGCCCTGAGGGACACTGCCCTGAGGGACACTGCCACAGCAGTTCTGGCTTCTCAGAACAGTTCTGAGCCAGCCTCAGTTGCAGGCAGGGTTGGAAGTGGCTGAAAGGCAAAGGAAAGAGGAGGTAGCCAAGCAGTAGGACAGGAGGCTGTGGGCAGAAACTGTTGTACGGAGGTTCCACCTGAACATGAGAAAGAATTTCTTCATTGTGCAAGTGACCAAGCACTGAACAGATTACCCAGAGAGGATGTGGAGTCTCCCTCACTGGAGATATTCCAAGCCCATCTGGATGCAATCCTGTGCCACATGCTCTAGGATGACACTGCTTGAGCAGGGAGGTGGGACCAGGTGAACTGCTGTGGTCCCTTCCAACCTGACTCATTCTGTGATTTTGTGGTTCCATAGAATTTGAAAGCTGCCATAAGCTAGTCATCTCATCCCCAGACAGGGAGGAAGACAGTCACAGGTGCCATCTATTCTCCAGGTGCTGGGGCCTTCAGGTGTCTCCTGGTTTGCCTCTTTGGATTTCTGCTATTTGCTGGACAGCTCTCTTATGACCTGACTTAATTAAAAAAACGTACTGAGATTCAAGGCCTCGTTATTTGTACTTAGGAGTTCTGTTCTGGGGGATCTCTCCTCCCATGCAGGCAAAAGTTTAAGTCATGCTACATAGTTTTTCTCAAAGTACCTAGCTCTGCTAAAAATACACACCTTGTCTATAAGTTACATATATTTCACTCACCACAGAATCAATACATTCATAGTATTGTATACATTTATAATTTTGGATCTAATGATAACACTTTAATCTTCTTTCAACACATCAAACTGTGAGAATTCTTAATGAATCATGATAGAATTCTAAAGATTATAACCATGATCTTACACTTTTCATCTATTAATAAATAGATCAACAGGATTAATAAATAGATAATGTGAAACAGATCAATCATTGATACTAATTTCCAGCATTTAAGGATCCAGTTTTGCATATATGCATATATATCCATATATGCAGGATCATATTTTGAGCAGTTGCACATGTGCTAAAGCTGTGATGTGGCAGGATGAGTGGATGGAGTCACAGTATGACACAAGATTATCCCTACCACAGAAATGTATTTGTTTATTTCTAGGCTTTTGGCACTTGGAACATTAAGTTACTTGTTCAGTGGAACAGATTTACTGAGAATTTAGTGTAGATGTTTCTTTTCTGATTTCCAGAGGATCCGAGATTTAGAAGATAAAACTGACATCCAAAAGAGACAAATTAAGGATCTGGAGGAAAAGGTTGGTTCTGTTATGTTTCTGAAGCACACTGATGAACTTTGTTTTGAAAGGAGTGCTCCAGTTCTCTTGAACTAGATGACCTTTCTATTCCGCTCAGTCAGCTGCACCTGTTGGTGCTGGTCCACTGTCCTTTCTTTTCAGTTTGTGTCAGTGCATACAGACTTTAATCTTAAAATACTACATTACACTGTCAAACATGTAATGGTGAGTGCTTGGTATGTGTGTGTGTGTGCATACCTATAAACATATATGCGCATATATGTTTGTATATATATATATATATTTTTTTTTTTTTTTAATATATCCAGGCTATTTCTAGCATGGGTTGCGGATACTGTTTTTTAACACACTTAAAAATACTACACATGCTATTTTTGATATCCGGCTTTATGACTTGTCAACCCATGGGGGTATCACGATGTGACAGTTACACCTCAGGCTTTCAATATGGTGCCAATTGTAATCCATCAACAAAATTATTGGGATCTGTTTTCTAAGCCTGGGAGGTGGTGTGGTACTTACAGAAGTAACTAGGGAAATAACAGTGTTTTCTGCATGAATAATTATTCTAACTGTTCTACAGAGTGCAAAAATAATTCTGATGCTTACAATGCCGTTACCTTTAATTTTTACACAATCTTATTTTTCTTCTGCAGTTTCTATTTCTATTCTTGTTCTTCTCTCTTGCCTTTATTCTTTGGCCTTGATGTCAATGTGCCTCTTGGAAAGGTAAGACTGTTTTATTTATTTCCTCAAAGCTAGCACTTCTTGCACAGAGCGGAGGATCACATCCTTGTGTGTTCTTGTGGATGTTTGGAGTCAGCGAATTCAGCAGGTTGTTGTCAATTTGTAATAGTTCACAGTAGGGGGTTGTCATACTACTGAGTTGCTGGTGATACTGTGTTATTCATAATTGTAAAAATAAAAGCTAACAAGGAATTTCACAGTATCAAATACCCAAGAGAATTGCAGGGGAAATTCAATGTTGATGTTTGCAAAAGGATGCAGATGGAAAACCGTTAAAATAACCTCAAATGTAAACACACTATGATGGGCTCTGAACTAACACTCAGGAAATAGATCAGGATGTTAAAAGAGGTAGAGCTCTGTGTCCAGCAGCAGGAAAAATACAAAGAAGGGCAAGGAAGAATGATCAGCTGCTGAGAGACAGGAAGGGAGAGACAGAGAGATGGAAGGATTTTTCTGGTTCAGGAAGTGACACTGCTAAAAGGAGGTATTGGAGAGGTCTAAAAAATTTGTCATAGAATGGATGGATGGACAGACAGCTTGCTGTCTATATTAGTTCACTGTCTAATATAAACAATTATCATGTGATAAGCTTTAAGTAAACAAAAATTGATAGTTCAGGATACAGGTTGTAAAGAAGTCTGTCACAGTATGCTTGGCAGCTGAAAGTTCAGAGTTCAAAAAGTAATATGAAGATGAGGAAATAAATCAGAGAACTATAATGGTCCCATTTTTCCCTCTGTGGCTAGCCACTTCCAGAATAAGGATACTGGGCTAGGACAATTTTTCTTTTCATCCAGGATAACAGAAGTAGAACATAGCCTAGAAAACATAATGTTAAAGTCTCAAGAACATGTAATGACAGAGCAGAATTTTCTGATTTGGGGACAGACCCATACCATTAAATTTCTCACTGTCTCTCTTGGCTCTGGCTTCAGCTGTGTCAATGAATAATTCCTCTGCTCTGCACTTGAGACAAGCTGAGATACAGTTGTGCGAAAGGTGTTCTGCCATGCCCTATCACGGTGTCCCGCAGTGGTAGGGAGGAGAAGAGAGATCCAGCAGGCAGGAATTGTGCAGCAAGATTCCTTTATTTAATTGTTTTACAACTCTTTTATAGACTTTTTTCTTCGTAGTCTAATTGGTCAAAGGATCAGCCACCCCTTGCGGGTGATTGGCCAAAATCCTAGAACATCCATTGTCAAAATATTTTTCTACTGTACTATAAACAAGGCTTTGCAAAGTCGCAGGTGTTCATAGTTTATAGAACTCTTACAAATATCTTCCGTGAGAGAGAAAAGTATCTCACGGGACTGGAAAGAAGCAAGAAAAATTCTTGCTAGCAGCAATATTTGTATCCACAATGCCCTTCCACCATTTGTACCAGCTCAGTTGTTACAAATGTTTCCAGGTACAATTCAAGGTATTGATTACAATTAAGTGGCATGGGTGCAGTTTGGTAGGTTTTTCTTTTCCCTTTAAGGAGAAGCCCCTACTTTGCGTTTCATTTCAGCTAGATCAAAGCCTTCATTTGCAGTTTTGTGCTGATGCAGAGACAACTCTCAGAATTATCCACATCAACTGGAATCTACTGTGTCCTTGTTCGGCCAGACCTTAAAATGAATGTTTCCATGGGCTAGCAATATACATGGAGATTGGCTTGAATGGGGAACAACTCATAGAAAAGAATTAAGAGAAATGTGGACAGATCAGTGATGACAGCTCTTGACAACAGTCAATATCATTATCAAGTTGCTGCTATTTAAAACATACTGCCTTGATCCAGTGATCATTAAACACCTTAAGTTACAACTGCATAGTTAATTGTGTTCCTACTGCAGGATTTCTGAGAACCATGGTACAGCATGGTATGGCTGCGAGATGTTTTAAGTGGCTGTGACTGGTGAAAGTTTAACTTTACAGTTTCTTGCTTATTCATAATGGAGAAAAAAAATCAGAAATTATTCTCAGACAACCGAATTATGGACAGAATAATTTTAAGAAGCCAGTATTTTCACAGTACACAGTATAGCAAATAACTTTATATGACTGTGTCTTTTGCTGTACCACAGAATCATGAGTCCAGAACAAGCAGTCAATCTAGAGGGAGATTCCAAATAAAAAAAATTCTTGGTTTTAAGGTGCAGCTTGAAAAATCACAGGAACTGATAGTGACATTTGCAAGAACCTGTCTGTATGAATTTTTTCCATTTGCCTGTACTGTGGTCCTTTTTCAGTTCCTATCCCAACTGAAATAATGTCCTTGTGCAGCATATGAGAAAAACTTGGGCAATAAGAGGTTCAGAGTTTTCTGTATATACAGTTTGCACCCACATTTTCCACCAGTGTGGGTATGGAGTTGGTTCTCTAGTGAGTATTTGCCTCTTCTAGTACAGCTACAGAATTGGTAAGAAGCTTATATGTCCTAGTTTTACCAATAGTGGTACTGGCTGTGGTAGAAGAAAAACAAGAAACCAGAGGGTGCCTCAAAAGACATCCCTTGCTCAGTTTACTTCACTTTTATAAAAAAATGTGTTCATGACATTCAGCTACTGAACAGTTTTTCCTAATCCTGTCTCTTCTAAGATGAAGCATGCAGTAAAGTCTTAGCAGTAGAGCATGCGTCCCAAGAAGTACAAATTAAAATTTTCATTAATATTAGAACTCATAAGGAAATGTTGTCTTCCTGATTTTTAAATGGTCTTGCATTTTGAAAATAGTTTTTCCCTGAAGTTTAAAAAAGCTCTCAGCAGTAGATGCAAATGATGAAAATATTCACAAAAATGCTAAAAAAAGAATTTCTGTTTATGGTTGGGACATATTTTGCATTAGAAAATAAAAGGATGATTCCTATGAAAAATTTTAATTGCACTGTAATTGAACTTAGAACAGGAAATCCCTAGTCCTGGGAAAAAATGCCAGTGTGTGCTTCCTGAGACTGTCCGCATGGTTTGATATGCCAGCACAGAAGAGAGAGGAAGGCAAACATAGACTTACAGACCTTACAGACAAGAAATGGCTTTGCAGGGATTGCAAATATGTAGCAGTATCTTTTGAAATAAGCATCTCCCAAAACAGAAAAAAAAAAATCCCCTATTATTCTGACATCGGAATTCCAGTAATGTTCATGAACCCTTTGTCTCGGAGCCTATGAAAGTATCTCCAGTGCCTTGTAACATTTCATTGCCTGCATGCAAAGGAAAAATGTATTTGAGTAGCCTCACAGTGAGGTCTGCAATGTATTCAAAGGTGGACTGCATTCTTTGTTGCAGAGCAGCCATTCCTTCCCTCTTCTCAAAGTAGAAAAGGGAGAACTACACACAGAAAAGAAGAAGAGTCATGACTATCTAAAATAAAACAGGAACATTTGCTGATAACACTTATGTCCTTTTGGCCTAATTTGAGGGCAGGTATTGGCTGGTTAGAAAAACTAGTGAGATGCTTAAGGTCAAAACTCCATATTTTTCCTAAAATTCTAGCAGATTTGCTATTTTTCACTTGCAGTCATCTTGTCTCCGTGGGCTGCTGGGTTCCATTCAGCTCTCGCTCTCCACTGAGCTGATGCACACCTCGCTGTTGTGTTCCTTGAACAGGACTAATAGTCAAAACAACATAAACATTTGTGTGCTGTCTTTAGGGCTGACACGACTGTCCCAGCTGCACAATTGACTGATGTCATTGCAGGGGAAGTTACATGGATCCCTTAGGGACTGTGTCAAGACTTCACTTCCCTCCCCACGCCCTTTCTTCCCCCACCCTCCACCCCCCCATTCTGGCCCAATCTCCTTCAATGGGTTTTCCTCTTGTTTTACATAACATCTAAGGTTTAGCAGGTGTAAATCCCTTTGGTGTCACTTTGTTGAGCCCAGGAAGGCTGTTCTAACTACAATGCCAAGATGAGTTTCACTCAGTGAATTCACTGTTGCTTCATAATGGCTTGTCCCCAGAGCACACAGGGGTCCAGTTCCCCATAGAGAGGATGAGAAGCATTAGCAGGAGCTGAAATGTGGTTTACAGTCCCAGAAAGCCTGCTAGAGGGTTGTGGCACTCCTAGGACCACCCAGGAGATGAAAGATTCTTTTGCCTTTCCCATCCTGCTTTTGCATATTTGGCTTTATGAACATCAGGTAGGGATCAACAAGACCGATTATGACAGAGGAAGGAGCCATGACAGTGGTGGAGATACAGTGATT
The DNA here is from genome assembly GCF_000691975.1 of Corvus brachyrhynchos. Taxonomy (NCBI): domain Eukaryota; kingdom Metazoa; phylum Chordata; class Aves; order Passeriformes; family Corvidae; genus Corvus; species Corvus brachyrhynchos. Next base: position 7,597,167 of record NW_008236924.1, on the reverse strand, counting down.
TAGAGATTGGGACATTGACTATGAAAGTGGAAAAATCTTACGGGTGAGGTGTGTGTGGGGGATATATAAACTCAATGCTTTTCCAGAGGATCTGCACTGCTGTGAACTCCCTTGAACTGTAAAGACAGCTGCAGCAGGCCCAGCATCACAGCACGCATGACACCTGTAGAGTGTTTTACCAAGGCCAGTCACTCCACAGGTGCAAAGCATCAAGTCTTGTAGCAGTTCCTCAAAAACAAGGTAATGGTAAGCTCCTCATCCCCTGCCTTCACCCCTGCATTTTCCTCTATGGGATACTCTCCCCTCAGTACCTGAGGGGAAATCTCCAGACAGAAGCAATTTGGGAATGGTCTTGGCAAGATGGAGAGGGATTTTAGCGCAGTCGTATTTTGCGAGGCTGAAATACGTGGAATTGGAGTGAATAACTAACATTGATTTGTGTTACCCATTTGTATTAAAAACCACCTGCCTACCCAGCAAAGGTGAGCACAGCATGGAGAGTGTGCCTTCAGCATTTCTTCTTCTTACAACTATTGAGCTATATATTGTCAGGGGAATCTTTGTAAAATTGCTTTACTTCCAGTGAATGCAAATGAACTGTCTTAACCTTATCATAAGGGACTTCAAACAGATCCTTGACAAAACAAACAAAAAGCCCAACTCATCCTAGGGAGTCACTTGATGGTGAGAAGTCCTTGGTTTTGTTAATGCCTTGGTGCTGTTTATCCTTTACTGACCTTTTAACCAGCAGAGAGAAATTCACAGTGTGGTCACAGATGATACTTTCTGGTTTCTTTCTCACCTAGAGTGAACACAGGACTCACTGCTGTACTGCAATAACAAAGGACAAGAATGTGCAAATAAAGGAAACCATGTGCAGCAGTATACAGTATCCAGACCAGAAGCTCTCTAATTTCTGTTTATGTGGGATTTTCCTACCTGCATTTTCTCTGTGCTTGTGAACATACATATTCACTTATTTGTGATCACATAAAGAAGTGTGGTCTGTGTGGATTTTGCACCCAATGAATTTTACTATGTAGGCTTGAATACTGAGATAACAAAGACAAAATATGCCCTTTTTTCCCTGGTCTCAAACCTGAGAACCAAAGTTCTTTTCCATAGGTAGGGTAGGCTTTCTCAGAACAGCAGCAGTTTGTGTTTGCCTCAGTGCTGCATTAGCCAAAATTCTAGGCTTGCTCTGACACCCCAAGGATATTGTCTGCTGCCATGGCTCTTCTAACGGATGAATTTCAGGCAGCTTTGGTTCAAGAGTCATTGAAACTTATGCATACTACTCATGTGAAGATGCCCATGGGGACTTTTATGCACCACAGGGTTGCACTTTGTGGGGTTTAAATGGACACACTTAGCAAAATACACAGAATTTTCACAAATGTTTTTCATACAGACAAAACCAGTTTCACACTGATAGCTCTAAGAACTGACCTTTTCATCTTCCTGATTGATAGATTGTATCTTGGCAAAGCTGGGATAGGTAGGTAGAGGAACTTACACCTTATCTGATACAGATGTTCTTTTTTTTTTTTTTTTTTAACTTTTAGAGTGCCCGACCACACAGATAAGTCCTTATAAAGGCAAATGCTTCCACCCCTCGATGAAGAGAATATTGTTTACACCTATTTTCAAAAGTATAAAAATGAACAACCTGTAGCCAAGGCTGCAACCACCTTGTATTTTAAAGCCATCACTCAAAATTTGTTACCTGACAGTTCCTGTCTAAACCTATGATATATGCTGCATCTAATGAAATCCTGTATGTTGAAATTACAAAAGGGGAAGAAAAATAAACTGACAACCTACATCACCTAGGAAGAACTGAAAGGGAAGGAACCACTTTCAGCTGATCAAGTCAGTGTATCTTGGGCATGGAACCAAAGTTACAACAGAAAAATCTATTCCTGCT
>NW_008236924.1:7590809-7594924 GCF_000691975.1 Corvus brachyrhynchos | reverse complement strand
CTGCTGTGCAGGGCAATCATATAAATGTCACCCTGTCATCTGACAAATGGATCAAAAATGAACAGATCAGAGTAGGAGAAACTCAAGAGATGCTGACAACAAAGTGCTCGATTTGAACTGTGTGGCTTTCTCGCTGCAGGGACTCCTGCTCTCCCTCTTTGGTTTTAACCTCTGGAACAACTGACAGCTGCAGTGTGGAAGGAAGAAAGGAAAAAAACCAGTCTGGGTTATTGCAGGATGGGCAGGACAGGTCACCATGTTTTGTGCTTGAGATCGTAACACAGCACCACCTGCCTTGGCTAAAGAATGGCAGAAGAGGGTGTCTGGCATAAGGAGGGTTTCCAGTGGAGTTGAAGCCTTATCTCTCTTCACCATCCCTCCATGAAGAACAGCCTGTCTATTATCAGATACTTTTCATACTCTTTAAAGACTGCCATTGAGATAATAACGACTGTACTTGGTTTCACTATAGAATAACCACTGAGGATCACTGAATTGGACCTACAGAATAGCTTCTGAGAAAGAAATGTTGGAGGACAGGGCAGGGAGGAAAGCTAATCCCCTTATCCATGTGACATGGTTCACAGAGCATCAGCTTCCAACTGTTTTGTCCCAGCTTGGAAAAAATGTTTTGGTTCAGTTTGTCAACTGACTTTGTTAGTTGGCTTCCTGATCAATGATACATAAACCAAAAATGGGGAAAAACTTTGTGAACACAACCTTATTACAAATAAGAAATATTGCTAATCTGTTTAGATTTTTCCACAGTTGAGAGTAACTAAAAGTAGTTTTACTTTCAAAGCATTACTTACCTCTTTAATCACAAAGCCTGGAACTCAGCCCTGGTGCCTCCGTGAGGTCATAGGTCCATGCACCCAGGACTCTGTCAGAAACGTCCCTGAGGAGCATAATGCCTGCAGCAATCACTGGGAGGGTCCTGTGCCGAGGGAAGCAGTGCAGCCAGCTGCACCCACCCTCCCTTTCTCACTGATGGGCTGTCAGTGCACTTCTCAGTGCCTCTGGTTTCATTTCCCTGGGAACGGAGTCCTGCCTGTTCAGACTTTGGGTTCCTGTGGCAAGGCTGTGTCTTCTGCAATGGAGCCTTAATTTTAACTGGAAGAAATGGAGTTCTGTACTACAAACTAGAAGATTAAGGGCCAGAGTACAGCTTGTGCATTACTTACACCTTCAAAGCAGGGATCACATGTACCAACATCTTAGGCACATCAGAAGTTTTTAAAGTATTTTTCAAAGAGCTTCTCCTTTGGTTGCCTGTTTACTTTTACAGACAACGCAGCTGAGGCACAAAGCAGTGAGGTCACTTGCCAGAGCAGCTCAGCCCATCAAAAGCAGTTCCTTAGCCATAGGAGGGAGGAAGTTCCTGTGGTATCAAGGGTGTCTGCCCCTCACAGATACCTTTTTTTTTTTTTTGCCAGAATAGCTTTTAATCAGTAGTGTCCATTTACCCAACTGCATTGCAGTTTTGGGCTCAGTTTCTCCACAAAGACTGCTAACATCCTTATTTCTTGAGTGCCAGGAGATAGTGTTAAGCCTTCCATCGAAGATTAGAAGTTATTATCAAGTGATTTTTTTTTTCCTGCTCCTTTAAATTAATTTAAATTATAGAATGACCACATCTTCTTGAAGCACTCTAGTTCAGCCAAGGGGTTTACTGAGTTCTGGCACCAAGCTGTATGTCTGCTGGTTCATTTTTTTAAGAAATATGCTTGTAGGCAGATACGTTACATGACTGCCGGCACATTGCATGCTTTTTGTTCAAATTGCTTTTTCATAGCAGAAGACCCTGTGGATAAGGTTGACCCAAACGTACATGTGCTTTCCACGAGCTAGCAGTTCAGTCCTGAAGCTCTGGAGTCAGGCCGTGAAAGAGTTGTCCCACTCCTGTGACAGCTGGAGATCACTGAGAAGCTTAACAACAGCTTGTTAGCTATGAAAAGGGTGGTTTCTCTCGGGTTATTCCTTCTTCCCACCTCACTTTTTTCTCCTCTGTTGCAGCATCAGGTAATTTCACACCTTTAGGCTGCTTTCCCCAGTGTTAGGGCTGGCAGTTAAAGCACTGAGTTCTTGCGGAAGAATGAGCAGCACTTGGTTTCAATGATGGTGCAATAACTTCCACCACTGGTTTGGTTTAAAAAAAAGAGCTAGAAACAATTATTTCAGGCAATCATACAGAAGGTTTATGGCATAGATAGAAGTACAAAGTTTCACAACATACCTGACTGGTCTTGTGGCAGGCTTCATCATTTAGACTCCCTGAGCCATGTTATCTTATTTAATTTCTCTTTTTTGTCTGATCTGCCCTCCCTTACTCCTGTGTGTATACATATGCATGCAGGTATTGCATTCCCAAGGGCTCAGGGTGGGATGTGGGATGGTAGTCTGACCACAGCATACCTGGGTCTGCAAACTTTTTTCAAGGATTGTTCTTCCCTCCAGGGAGCTGAACTACCACTGCTTTACTCCTTGCAGCATAACACATGCCATACCTAAAACATACTTGCTGATATGAGTTAATACAAATTTTCTGGTATCAGCTAGAGCAAAATGAGTTTGATGTCTGTGTATATATATGTATATATATTTATATATACACGTATCTATATGTACATATATATACATATATATGCATATACTTACCTATTCCCTGTTGCATATAGAAATTGTTGCTATAACTTACGAAAGTATACTTCAATCTAGGCATGGGGAACTGAATCAAGATTGTTTAGCTGCCACAGCTGGTACACTCCTCCAGGTTTAGTTTCATATCTCATGGACAACTAGTTTTCTGATTCTTTTTTCTGGACCCTTCTCTGTCCTTAGACTGTTAATCCTGGGCTTTCTGCTGTTCCTGACATTGATTGAAGGAAAGGATTGAGAATCCTCCCTCACATTAGTCACTGCAGCCAACCTCCCCTCCCCCAAACCAGCCAGAAAAGTAAAAACCAATTTCCTGCAGTCTTTGAGGACAGCATATACAGCCCTGGATCCCTCCCATGCATCCCTTCTAGGCTGTTCAGGAGTAGCAGCACTCCAGGCTATCCCTCCCTCCAAAGCAGGAGGTGAGCCACAGAAGGTAGTACAAATCAGCTTGACCACAATTTGACTTGCTGTTTTTTTTCCAGTGACCAAGTTGGGAGATTCTGAAGACTATTTTTTGAATTTCAGCACTTCAGATGAGGGCCTGGTTATGTGAGATGCATTTAGGTAATTGGGGTTGCAGTAGGAAATGGTGTTTCTTGCAGTGTTACCAGCCTGGCTCACAGCTCCCATCCTCTCTTACTGATGTGCCTGGAGGACAATGGAGAATTTTTTTTAGGTGTTGTTCATCTTCCAGCCCCCTACCATCATCTCAGTGGGAAACATCCTCTGAACCCCAAAGCTTTCAGTTCTGTGGCATCCCATGAGGACTACCCAGGCCAGGCTCTTGTGACATGAGCAGGGCTCAGAGAACAAACACACAGCTGCTGGTGATCCAAAGGGTTTTCTCTTCCCCTGCCCTCTCTCACATCAGCACCTCTGTGGTTTTATATACACTTTTTGTTCCAGATTTTTTTTGGTGTTTATTCCAGAACAAAATTGTAAATGACTTGGCAGAATGACCCTTTGATAAACACTGGACATGTATCTGTACTATATGTATTAACGTGTAGGAGAGAATCCTTATTGTATGTAAAGTTTTATGAATGGTTATTTTTTAATTTATGTATTTAATATAGGATTCAATGACCTCTGGTGTTTTAGTTTGTATAAAAAATAAAACAGCAGCATTTTTTTAAAAAAATACCACTTTACATTCACGGAGATATTCAGCATGTCTGGAGTCTGTTTGGAGGCTGGAGCCCAGCTGGCCTGGGGGGCTGTGCTGTGACACAGAAAGGGGTGGGGGGGACATTGGGGTGGGGGGTACCTCGATTAAAGGGTGAGCGAGGTCCTGGGGGGATCACTAGGGAAAAGGGAGGGCAGGTAGCAGTCCCAGGAGGAGCCAAGGGTGAATTTATTGCTGTTTGCCAGGCCTGTGCAGAAACCAAAACACAACAGCAAGCTGCTGCCTTTCTGGAGTTCGTGGCGCACGGTCAGAAGCTCTTGAAGGCTCT